>NC_139951.1:41822502-41835002 GCF_963454915.1 Gymnoscopelus microlampas
TATTCAAAGATTTGCACACATTTTCTCGATTTTTCAAAAATAGCAGATCTACAAGATCTATGAGCTTGTATATCTGCTATTTTTGAATAGCCAAAGTTCTTTGTGTGTGTGTGTGTGTGTGTGTGTGTGTGTGTGTGTGTGTGTGTGTGTGTGTGTGTGTGTGTGTGTGTGTGTGTGTGTGTGTGTGTGTGTGTGTGTGTGTGTGTGTGTGTGTGTGTGTGTGTGTGTGTGTGTGTGTTACCTCTAGCGGACAGCTTCTTAGTGTTGATTATTTTTGCGGCATACTCCTGTCCCGAGGACTTCTTAACACATCGGCGCACCACTGAAAAAGCTCCCCTAAGGAAAAAGAGACAATAAGACCAAAGAAATCAGCTCTTTTCTCTTGCAACTTTCACACATGACAGTGTTATTATTATGCACACAATTTGACACAAAGCATCATCGCCTTGTGTCGCGGAACTTAATACAACCGTAGACAGCGATACTTTTATTAGCAGCAGCGTCCAGAATCCGCTGTAGATTATCCTCAAGTTGTCTAAAAATCAGTTTTTAGATTACTTAGCAGATGGCCAAGTGGCTCTCTGTGGAACCTTAATCAGGGCCTTATCCGATATGACACATTCATTTTCCCCCAAAAAATGCCAACATTGAATATAATCACACGGTGGCCATTTTGCCCGTATATCACACTTGAATAGACATGTACTGTAATAGCTCAAATCGGAACCTCTCCCTCCGCCACGGCTCCAAGATGAGGTTCCACGCAGCTCGTGCCGTTTGAGCAGGACATTTTCGACTATGTATGATTCTTACCATTTTCCGCACATCGTAAAAGAAAATCGTAACTGACGGGTTGAAACAAGGGTTTTAATCGCTTAAAATGTCAGCCTGTGGCCAGTCAACCCCCCGTCCGCATGCGCAGTACTGCTCCCGTAAGATTGCATTGGGAAAACATGGCCACAGGCTGACATTTTAAGCGATTCAAACACTTGTTTCAACCCGTCAGTTAAGATTTTCTTTGCCGCTAGAAGTTAAAACATCTGAGAGCAGTGCGGAAAACCTTTACGTTTTGGATACGATGTGCGGAAAAGGTAAGAATCGTGCATAGTGGAAAATATTCTAAAATGTCCCGCTCAAACGGCACCGAGCTGCGTGGGGCTAGTACTGTAAGAGCATAATGGCCGCTGTGTGATATGGTCAATGGCAAGTCTCTCCATCTGAAATTCTTTCACCAAAATAATCTTCACCAAGGAAATGCAACCAGAAGCTCTCGGCTGTGCCATACAGTCCATTATGTATTGTGTGGCGATTGTTTATCTTAACGAGTGCATCGCACAGAGATGGAAACATAACAGAATAATGATATTCAGTTATGTGTCTGGACAGTTTTATACATGCACATCATGGAAAGGTCAGCGCAGACATTAGTCAGCGCCGGGGCAAGAAGATTATTCAACTATTCAGTCCAAGATACTTAAAAAGTAGCAGAGTGTCCTGGTGGTTAAAGCCACTGACCGGCGTCCTGGAGAAGTTCACAGGTTCAATTCCTGCTGCAATAATGTGTCCTGGAGCCTCTAAGACAGGGACAGGAATGTCTTCAACATTTTTCAGGCCAAGGACCCCTTAGCTGAGAGGGAGACGAAGCAGGGACCCCCACCACATTGCATACAATTGTGTTGCAGATTAAACATGTCTTGTCCATAGATTTCATAGATATAGCTTCATAGACTATCAGTGTTGTGTGAAGTAATGTGTTTTGTTTATTTCAGACATTTAACCACTGAACCCCTCAATACTTTGTAAACTTGACCGTTGGCTCTGTACTTGATCTGCTCTTTTTTCCCTCTACACCAAACATCTTTGCCGAAAATATACGATCGTCAAGCACACAACGCCTCGGAGGGTGAGGTGTTGTGAGCTTGTCGATCTGCTATTTTCGGCTAATGTACCCCTCAGAATAGGGATTCTAGGGTTGAAAAAATCCATATCAATATCACACAAAGGTTTGGCGGCCCCCCTGTAGTAACTATGAGCTATGAGGACTGCCTAGGGGTCCCGGACCCCCTGTTTTAGACTCCTAAGACAATAAATGCCTAATTGCTCATGCATCGGGTAAGGGTGTCACACAAATCATACTAGTAAGGTACAGTACATAGCATGCCTCAGATGAAAAGACTAGTAGTTCTCATTTTTTGGTAAAGTAATACTATGTTATGAATTGAATGATGACTGCATCACAGGTTCAATATAGTACCTCTAGTGCAATACACACTAGACCTACTAGTACAGTACAGTCAGAGCCTTTGCCTTCATGTGATATGTAGGGCTGCAACTTCAAGACTGCATTCCACTCCCCCAGCACAGCACTCTGCACTTACTGTCAATTATTTAAAAGAGAATGACAGGTGACAGAAATATGCTGCTTGCTTTAAAAAGTCATATGAGGGGAATGTAGAAAAATCAAGATGGAAATGGTTGCAGAAAATGTGCCGGCCTGGGCAGTGGTCACTGGTCAGGTTCCAGTGGATGTGAAAACACAGCCCTGCCCATGCCTCCACCGTGGTAAACTGTGGAGGGGGGGATGTGACAGTTGTTACACAGCTACAACCATGGAAACCAGGTGTGTGCACCACGGAACAATCACCGGGCATTGATTACTGTCAATCACTGGGGGCACAGAGTGGAGAGAGGAAGCAATAGTAGCAGGAGAATTAGTGGGGAGGAGGGGGGGGGTTGATTTCATGGTGGGGGCCAAAGCCGTCCCCTGCATGCTGTCGCTTTGCTTTGGTCAAAACAGCAGGAATTACAAGAAGAAAGCCTCTATCGGCCAAATAGAAGAGAGAAAATCTGATGCTAATGATGATGATGGCCCCGTTTTATCACCATCATCAAAAAAAAAATCTCGCCACAACAATACCTTTCACACCACATCAACCCCCCCCCCCCATAATAATATTAATGCAGCGGTGCAGCGTGCATAACGCTACTATAACACGATGATGACAACGTATTTATTGATAACTGGTGACGACAAGGCCAGCTGCGGTGTGCTGCTGGGGGGGGGGCGGGGGTTAGGGGGAGGAGGAGGAGTGGGGGTTATTATACTGCAAACCAAAAAAAAAGCGATAATAAATGCACAGCCTAATAATCCTTATCAATAGATCTTAAGGTGGGTCTAACGTTACTCAACACGGTCACACCAAATCATCTGCAGCTGCTTGGGAGAGAGAGAGAAACGGTCGGCCTAGCACAGACCTAAAGCCTCTAGTAGTCTCTCTAAACCTGCATACACACACTCACTCACACACACAGGGCTGTGTCACACACACACATATACACACACACACACACACACACACACACACGCACACACACGAGGACAGACAGTGCAGCAGCTATACTGACAGGCTATACATACACGCGTCGCTAGGTTTTATAGACAAGCTATTACGTTGTATAAATAACATCTATATCATAAAAGTTGATTTAATCCTCTAGCTAAGATGGGAGATCACTGTCTTAAAGGGGATTCGTAAGGGGAGGGGGGGGGCTTGGTTCAGCATTGCTGCTGCTGCTGCTGGCTGCGAAACGCACACACACATACACAGCATTTTTTTTTTAAATAAATAAATAAAATAATATTAATACAACTTTCATGAGCGACGGTTTCCTTCGTTGTTCTTTTTTTACTTGGGTCTATATAAATACGGGCCTGAAATGCATGCAGTCCGAAGTGTGTTCGGACAGGAACGATAACGATAAAGATACGAAGTGTTCTTCTGGGGGGGGGGCAGGGTAAGGGGGGGTAAGGGGGGGGGGGTATTTGGTATGACAGCTTCGTCTTGGAGGTGGTGGTAGTGGTCCCACCAGCGGGGCTAATAACATGAGGAGGTGGAGGAGGGCACCAAATGTCACAGAGGGGGCTTTTATTATAGCTCCTCCAAGAGGAGACAGAACCACAACCCCCTGACAGATTACAATAAAAACATAAATAAAAACAAACCACACTCTTCTTATCATCAACAACATAATAAACCAATAAGCTGATGGACATCTTTCAAACGCAGGGCGTTAACATACATAGCCAACATTCACCCTCAACCACCCCAGCACCACCGTTAGCTTAATGCCCACCACAAGACAAGAAGGAGAGGTATAGCTTCTTTAGCCAAGTTAGCTTAGCTTACTTCATCAATGCATATCAACGGGGGCTTGGGCTTTAGCCAGTTTAGCTTAGCTACTTTATCAATGCATATCAACGGGTTTTTTTGTAGCAGCCAGCTAAGGCTAGCTATAGCTAGTAGCAAACCCCAAAGCACAAGCAGCAGCAACGTTTTTTACTGCGGGGGAGAGAGGAAGATAAAGCTAAAAGACACCCTCCACAAAAACGACTGCCAAGAGAAATAACAGACCTACAAGCTAACAGCGACGTGTTTAACGCGTCGCTGTTAGCTTGTAGGTCTGTTATTTTTCAAGTATAACGCGACACACTGACTGACTGACTGACTCCCCTTGCTTTTTTTTTCACTGCTTACTTTCCCAGCTCCTCGTAGAGTTGGTATTCGTCGGTGAACCTGGTGGAAGTGACGATGGTCGTAGCCATGGCTGTTGGTGTCGGTGGTGACAGTAGGAGAAGCCGTGTCTCTGTCTCTGTGAGCCCCGGGGAGGAGGAGGAGGAGGAGAAGGAGTTGGTGGTGGAGGTACGACAGCGGGCTCTGGCTCTCCGTACGGGGGGATCCTTAGGGGAGGAGGAGGGTAGAGAGCCTTGGCTTGGTGGAGGAGAAGAACCAACACCACACTGACTGGACTGGACTGACTGACTGACTGACTGGCTAGAGCACCTTTCTCTCTCTGACAGCAGAGAGGGGCTGAGAGAGGGAGAGAGAGAGGGAGGGAGGGGAGAGAGAGGGGGCGGGGTGAGGGAGGAAGGGAGGGAGGGAGGGAGGAGTCTACTAGATCCTGACTAGATAGATCCCATGGCCAAGAGGGGTGGCCCGGTGCTATGATTGGTTAGTTGGTTGTCACGACAACTGTTGATTCTTTTGACTGGACAAGGTTTGTGTGTGTGTGTGTGTGTGTGTGTGTGTGTGTGTGTGTGTGTGTGTGTGTGTGTGTGTGTGTGTGTGTGTGTATATATATATATATATATATATATATATATATATATTATATACCGTATTTTGGGGGATGTAAAAAAAGAATGCTGATCTACAAGCTGGAGCGTGTACATCAGGTGGGACACAGACAAAACTATAAGGCTATTTGTATATTCACAATATTATTGGCAATATGTTTTGTATTGTATTTGTGTTATACTAGAAGTTCACATCTAGTACAGGCGGCCCTCACACCTACATCTCACCGCCAATCCGACTGATATGCTCATATAGAGATCTCTGCATCTGTCAGTCCTTGTCCATTTTATGCCCATATATGGAGATCTCTGTATCTGTCAGTCCTTGTCCCTTTTATACCATATGATGGAGATCACTGATGTCATCAGTATATGCCCATATATGGGCACGTTGATATGGCTATATATGGAGGTTTCTGTATCTGTCAGTCCTTGTCCCTTTTATGCCCATATATGGAGATGTCTTTATCTGTCAGACCTCGTCCCTTTTATGCCCATATATGGAGATCCCTGATATGCCCATATATATGGGCATGCCCCCTTTTGTGCTGAGTGATGTGTTTGTGCCTGATGCCCTGAGACAAATTGAGGTTAGACAACACACTCCATATTTGGGCGCAGCTGCATTGGATTGCATTGGGATGTCAGAGGTCCGTCAGAGGTCCGTCAGAGGTCCGTGCGCCGGCCAGTCCTCCCGTAAGCCAATATTGTATTTTTGGGCTTTTTTATGCCTTTATTGATAGGACAGTCGGCTGACAGGAAATAGGGGGAGAGAGATGGGGAGTGACATGCAGCAAAGGCTGTCGAGACTCGAACCCGCGACATGCTGTCAGGCTACACTGAGCCTAATATAGGATTGTATGCTGATGAATTGAGTACAATGGACCACAATGGAAACAAGCCCCCTGGGGCTTTTTTGTGTTATCCTTTTAGCATAACCTTTGACTGTGCTACCTGTACAGTTAACAGCCATGTTAATAAAGTATTCAGTCAATCAATCGATCAATCGATCACCTGAATATTTGCATACCCATAGGCGATTTTAGCCTCTGTCAGGAGGGGGGGGGGGCAAGATTTTGTCATGGGGGGAGCAGGGGGACACCATCTGGAAGTGCACAGCATGGTATGGTTAACTTGGTACCCTATGGAAATAATACCAGTAAGAGAATCCTTTATACCAGAGAGTTGCATAAGGAACTGAGTCAAGCATATATATATAGGCTACAGATAATGTGGCCGTTATATCTGTAAGTAGCAGGTGGGCTGGGCTCACAGATCAACACATTGTCAAGAGACAACACTATTAATCTACTGTCACCATTAAGGCTAATACAGTGCAAATACATCATCCTATAAACATATGAACAATGAATAAAAACGGCACTCCATCTGCAAAGTAGCCTACTTAAGACAATAAAACAATTTAACTAGCAGACAGTTGCAAAGTAAGTGAAACAAACAATGTAACTATTAATGTAATATTCCATGTAAGTGTCACAGCTTGCTTACATGTTATTTCCTTCACACACATGTCAAGGTGACAGATAGACATCTTACATGTTATATCCTTCACACACATGTCAAGGTGACAGATAGACATCTTACATGTTATATCCTTCACACCAGGGGTCTTCAACGTTTTCAGGCCAAGGACCCCCTAGCTGAGAGAGAGATGAAGCAGGGACCCCCTACTCTATATTGTATAAAATTGTGTTTCAGATGAAAGTTTTTTTTTACTCAGTCTGCTCTTTTTTCCCTGTACACCTATAGCCGATTTGCCAAAAATAGCCGATCTACAAGCTCTCAACGCCTTGCAGCGCGAGGCGTTGAGAGCTTGTAGATCTGCTATTTTCGGCTAATGTTTCCCTCAGAAAAGGAATTGTAGGGTTCAAGTGGTTAATGTAAAAAAAACTAAATACTATCACACAAAGATTTGGCGGACCCACTATAGTAGCACTGAGGACCCCCTAGGGGTCCCGGACGCCCTGTTGAAGACCCCTGCTTTACACACATGTCAAGGTGATAGATAGACAGTCCTTTTTATTGTAGTTTGATTGATTTTCAGAAGTAAAAACTATACTTGTTAACTCCTGCAGAGCAGAGCAGAGATCAAAGAGATAGCTCCATCCATGGTGGTCACTTTATTACCGCCTTGTTATACCTAGCAAGCTTTCATTTCACACAATCTATTTACAATGCCTATTGCCTCTTGTATGCGAATGACAAATCTGTATGAGAACTCAACAAATAGCTAGATGAATCATCTAAAATATATATATCTTCTTTCATTTCATTTCATTATGATTTTTTGTATTTGTACTAATCAATAGATCAGAACTTGGCTGGCCAATCGGGGAGGGGGGGGGGGACAAGTGCCCCACCTGCCCATCCCCCCCCCTATAAAATCGCCAATGGGCATACCATACATATTTGTATTTACTAGCAACCTGCTGGGAACGCATGCTGGGAACGCAGGGAACGCATGCTCGCGTGCGTGCGTCCCTTTCGGTTCTAAAATGCCCTCTGCGCCCTCGTATTACAGATTTGTTGTCCCCTCAAAATGTTTTATTAATTCATCAAATTATGTCTATTGTTGCAATATATTTTTTATATAAAATTGCTGTAATCCTCAGCTGTTTCCCTGACTACCAGCAAACCAATCAGAGTGCAACCATTCCTTATGGTTATGGGATCTATAGCCCAGTATACCACTGGAGACCATAGGCTGGAGGAGACAGGAGTGGTGTGTGTGTACATGTGTGCACGTGTGTGTGTGTGTGTGTGTGTGTGTGTGTGTGTGTGTGTGTGTGTGTGTGTGTGTGTGTGTGTGTGTGTGTGTGTGTGTGTGTGTGTGTGTGTGTGTGTGTGTGCGCGTGAGAGAGAAAGGGGTAATGCTCGCGAGAACAGTGTTATACCTAAGACTCCGGTATCCTACTATCCTACTATAATTCTAGTAACCTCTGTGCGTTTGTAGTGGAGGTGAAGCTACCCGGTTCTCCTCACTGGCTGGACCAATTGCTCTGATTTTGCACACAGCCATTGACCATTACCATCTGAACTTAACTGTGAAGCCCGTTTTTCAATTTCATCAAATCTCAGCTTCTTATTAGCGTTTATGTGTAAAACACTGTCGCCATGGTTACGGGGCTGCCCAGCTATGGGACGAACTGCCTCCCGGGTTGCCAGATCATGTGCGCATATCCCCCCACGGATGCGTCGACCGGGTATGGTCTAGTTTAAATAAATGCAGTGAGAATGTGTGAGGCGGCGGTGCTGATTTTTGTTGGCTTACAGACGAATCATTCCTCTTGTTCGGACAGTTATTTGCACCCATGGGTCAGGCTCAGGGCACATTGGAGCAGATGCCACCCATTTAAACTACCTTCTCTCCTGCAGAGTGTTACCGAACAAGTATTAAAGAAGTACAGGACGTGAAAGTATAGCATTTAGCATCACTGGTTAAGATGCAGCCCGATGTGTCCCACCTCTCTGTCAGCGCACTGCTACTGCAGTAGCAAGGCAGGCAGGCACACACACACACACACACACACACACACACACACACACACACACACCCACCCACCCACACACACACACACACACACACACACACACACACACACACACACACACACACACACACACACACACACACACACACACACACACACACACACACACACACACACACACACACACGCACACAGCCAAGGATCAATATTGATCAATGCAGGTCCGCTCTCTCAGACAGTAGGCTATTCTGACCCACTGATTTGCCCTGCGTGTATGTGAAAGGGAGCCAGAGGGAGAGAGAGAGGGATAGTGTGTGTGTGTGTGTGTGTGTGTGTGTGTGTGTGTGTGTGTGTGTGTGTGAGACATAGAGGGAGAGAGATGGAGAGAGAAGCAGTGGGAGGGGACGGGATGGGGGATAATGTAACTGCTGTATCAAATTTCCACCTATGTTTTTCCACGGCGTGAAGGCCGGAGTTCAGTGGCGCTAAAAGATGATGTCACAGACATCCAGAGTGCTTTCGCTAAATCTTTAATGTGGCATTAGAGAGAGAGAGGCCATCAGAGCAGAGGGGCATGGGGGAAGGGAGCTGTGTGTGTGTGTGGCGCGCGCTCGTACACACGCTGTGTGTGTGTGTGTGTGTGTGTGTGTGTGTGTGTGTGTGTGTGTGTGTGTGTGTGTGTGTGTGTGTGTGTGTGTGTGTGTGTGTGTGTGTGTGTGTGTGTGTGTGTGTGTGTGTGTGTGTGTGTGTGTGTCACTGCCAGCTCAGCATTCTTTGCCTCAGTCATGGAGAGGTAGAGAGGTAGACACAGAGAGAGAGGAAGGCGAGAGAGAGAGAGAAAGAGAGACGAAGAGAGAGAGAGAGAGACAGACAGAGCAGGGGCAATTCTAGGATCAGACCTTTAGGGGGGCTCAGCCCCCTAAGCCACTGGATAACAATTAATACATTACAGCATTAGTTATAATGATACAATACAACACAATATGCATACGGTATACCTCCGGAGGCCCTGCTGCCCCATTAAGGAGAGTTAGAAAAGGAAAGTGTCTCACTGTCTCAAAACAAAACTGCACTGATGGGAAATGTGTATGGAATGGATAATATATTATGAACTGATCCATTCCAGACACAAGGAGAGAAAATGAAAGGGGCTTTTTATCAAAAGGAAAGTAGTCAAAGTACTGATGGGAAATATATTTAAGGAGGACAGGACAGCTGGTCACGCCTGAAATGATATAAGGTTACACAATCCAGACAGAAAACCATATCTTTGGACAAGCCAAACTGTGGTCAGAATGACAATGAAAGTAACCTTTCTCAATGAGCTTCAAACCCCAAACCTGCGGCAATACTGTCACAATAAGTGGGGAGACCTAATTGTAACTTTATTAGGCCTGTCAAAAAAAAACGATTCATGAGTAAATCGTGATTCTTAATGCCACGATTTTAAAATCAACTTTTCATGGTTTATATTGTTCAGAATTGTTTTAAAATGTTCTAGTATAATTAAAGCAAAGTGATTTGGGGTAGAAAATCGCAATCAATCGCAGAATCGAATCGAATATCAATTCATCGCAGAATCGCAATTTTAATCGAATCGGCACCCTAGGAATCGATTTTGAATCGAATCGTGAGGTAAGTGAATCGTGACACCCCTAACATTTATATATACTGTATATTTTTTAGCTTATTGTTTTAGGATTGCTGACATGAAATTTAGGGGTGCTTGAGCTCCCCTAAAAATGATCTAACGCCCGGGAATGAATCGGACCCGGGTCTCCCACGTAGACAAAAAGAATCTTATCCACTAGCCTAAACGGGAATTCCCCCTTGGGCAGAGGAGATATTAAGGCATTTTTGGTCATCATCAGGCAGAGGCTCCTCTGAGCCACTATACTGCTACATAAGTGATTGAGTGAGTGAGTGAGTGAGTGAGTGAGTGAGTGAGTGAGTGAGTGAGTGAGTGAGTGAGTGAGTGAGTGAGTGAGTGAGTGAGTGAGTGAGTGAGCGAGCGAGTGAGTAAAGGAAAGCACCAGCTCAACATCTTAACCACTTAAGCCCTAATTAAAAAATGGAATCACGTGGACCTCAGCATCCACATCCACACGGGAACGATGTGGCTCCAATGTGCATCCCGGACTTCATGTGACAAGCCTGTGATGTTGCTACTGTATGTCGTCTGCTATGTGATGTCAGTCGTCTAACAGTCAAGGTGGGATTACTCACTATAGGGCTGGGCAATATATTTATATTATATCGATACTGTGACATGAGATTAGATATTGTCTGGTATTTTACATAATCGTAATATTATGATATGGATAAAGCGTTTTCTTTCCTTTCATCGAAAGAGAACAAATAGCAGATATATAAGCTCACAATGTGTTGCATTGCGTTTGCGTTGCGTTTTGAGTCTTGTGAGCCTTTGAGAAACACAAGAAAGAAATTACATAAAAGTAAATATTGTGATGTTTGATTTTGTCCATGTGATTATCTAGTCATTTCAGTGTTCTATCGCACAATGGGATTAGCCAGCCGACATGCTGTGAATTTATGTTTTTTGATGTGAAGGGCCTGTTTGGGGATGGATGGCCTCTGATGTACTGTAGCCTAACTGTCCATGCTGAATGGCGGCATCTGTGCCATTTGGCAGCTTCTCTCTTCAAAACAAAACATCCCTGTTTACTTTGCATCATGTTCAATGAGGAGTTATTTGCCCTGCGAACAGAGAGCACTGTGACACGATAAAGCATCTCAATATGTCACACACACACGCACACACACACATAAGTATGCGTGCATGCGCACGCAAACGCACGCACGCACGCACGCACGCACGCACGCACGCACGCACGCACGCACGCACACAGACACACACACACACACACACACACACACACACACACACACACACACACACACACACACACACACACACACACACACACACACACACACACACACACAGAGAGAGAGAGAGAGAGAGAGAGAGAGAGAGAGTACATAGGAATGTGATCTGATCTGATCTGATCTGATGTAGAGCTAATTAATACATGGTAGCTTTCGGTGGAGATGCCATTAGGCCAGCCAGACGGTAATAATAATATTACTATGTCGTGCATGTGTGCACATAGCCTAGAAACAAACACACACGCACACGCACACGTGCACGCACACGTGCACGCACCCATCTATCTCACTCCTTTTCTGTGCACCCTGAGCACACACACACACACACACACACACACACACACACACACACACACACACAGCTGAAAGTGTTCCAGTCTCTGGCGTCCTCCAACTCGCTCCCTCTCGCCTCCCATCGTTCTCCTCCTCCTCCTCCTCCCGCGGTGTGTCTTCAAGTGGGTATTAAGCATAGCGTCGCTGTCAGGCAGAAACCTCCTACAGATGTGCCACTTCAAAACTTCACACGTTACTGTTCTTTCCCTGAAAGTGCCCTGAAAAGGCATTTTTTTCCTCCCTTTTCTGCCCTTAAAATGCACTGTTTTGCCCCTGAAAAGAAGTTGTCACTACACACCCCCGTATTTCCCTTCAACAGACATCCATATACATGAGAACAAAAGAATGTGTGTTGCAGAAGGTGTCAGACTCATTATGAGGCAAAAGGTGATTTGACCAGTTGCTCAAATTAATTAGCATCATAAAAGCAGTGATCATCAAAATAATTCAGCATTTTAAATGCCCTTCTTTGTCCCTCTTATTGCCCTGGGAATCCCCTGAAAATTTACTGTCTTGGCGATGGCAGGACATGTGAAGTTTTGAAGTGGCACATCTGTATCTCCATGTTTTAACTTTTTGTGTTTTTTTCGTCCCTGCTACTTGATCATACT
>NC_139951.1:41840002-41872502 GCF_963454915.1 Gymnoscopelus microlampas
GCTGGTTAAGGGGATTGACAACCAGGAACTATTCTCTGCGGCTACTGTTGCAATTTCTTTCAGCAAGCCACTAAACTCCTAGGTTTGTACTGATCCTCTATATATATATATATATATATATATATATATATACACATATACACACACATATATATATACACACACACACACACACACACACACACACACACACACACACACACACACACACACACACACACACACACACACACACACACACACACACACACACACACACACGCACACACACCATAGATAAAGACCCTATGTAGTCCTACAACATGTCATTTCATTTGTAATTAGGCTTTGATGATGACAATTACAAAGAGTTTACTTTTGGCATCGGACATAATAACCAGCACCACAGTGTGGGTGTGTGAGACAAACCAAACAAACACACATCCCAGTTTAAACCCACAGTCAACCATACCCACCTTGCCTGAAGTACCCCAAATGTGAATAGATGTTCCACTGCCACCATAAATGTATATACCTGCTCTCTACTGAGGCTTCCAACACATGGGAACATGGTACATTGCCTCCCCCATCTGTTCATCAGGCTCAACTGCATCACTTTTACGGGTTCTGTACAATAACGCTCTAATTTAAACTATTTTCTCTAAGAATGTTGGCTGTTATACATACAGTGGATTATAAAAGCAGTATATTAGTATAAAAAGTTAAAACTGCCCAAAGGATAGTAACTATTTAATCTGTAATAATAATTATTTCCAGTGGAGAACTCAATTTGGATAATTTATTGAATCAAAATCCCCAAATACATGTTTTTCTCTTCAATTACTTTTCTCTGCATTTTGTTTGATCTCTCTGATCTCTTTGTCAGATGAGGCACTCAATCTTTCTTGATGCATCTTTCTTGATGCATCAAGCATGGTGTGGCCTTTAGCTGAGTGGTTTGTGAGCCGGCCAGGGCAGCCAGAGGCCTTGGTTGTCACAGGTTTGAGTCCAGGTATTGTCGATTTGTGTCCCTGAGTAAGACTCTTAACCCCTAATTGCTGCCCGAGCGCCATAAAATGGTTGCTCACTAGCTCCTAGTGATTACAGGATGGGTAAATGCAGAGCACGAAACCCAAGGTTTTGAAGAAAAGAAATACCATGACATTTTATTAATTATTTTATGTTATTAATATTATACGGGGTATTATAATAATTAAAATCTTTATGTTTTGCCAGTTGTTTGGAGTCTCCCTTGCAATATCCTCATGGCCCACCAGTGGGCCCCAGCCCACAGGATGAGAATCACTGGTCTGTCCTGGCCAAAGGTGGGGATTTCTCCAGCAGCACTGCAGTTCAGGGAGAAATGGTCATGGAGATGTGGGAAAATTATTTATTAAATCATCAATAGTTGATTCACCTCATCGAGCTATCGTCGATTAACCAGAATTTGCTATTTCTGGTACAAACTGCATGGTAGCACCTACTGTAAGACAATCAATTGTGACGTCCAGCCTATCTACCAGTCCTTGTTCACTCTTGTGGGTTGTGGTCGCAGGTACCTAGTGGTTGGAGCTGGGAGGCCATCAGCTCTGATCTGGAGCACCTGGGCCCAGTGCTCTCAGGGCTAATAAGCCTTACATGCCTTAATCCTATATTAAACTTGGACTCCCGGGTTATCTGCAAAGGGGCGGAGTTTGGGTGTTACCGTTTCTGTCTTATTCTTTGTTCCAGCAGACCACATTCAGTCCAATTTCCTACACATTTAGCCTACATATAAGGCGGATTAGCAAGGGATCCTTTTAAAAGCAGTACATTCTCCCCTTGCACTCTTTGATTTGTTTGTTTGCATCCATAATACCATACTTTACACACATCTACTCACTTACACAACTGACTTTGCAGACTAACACAACCATTTTGCTATTTGTTTTTTGTCTTTATGTATCTAATAAATGTTCTTAAGATATCCGTGTATCCCTCTCTTTTGTCTGAAGACTGAGCCAGGTTCATGACACAATGCTGAAAGATTGTCCTGAAAATACTGGTGCTTAAATTAATCAAACAACACAAATGCCACTGTAAACTACTCATTGTCAACTTTAAGATATGAACCTCTCATGTACAGTATTTTCCATGACAACACAGTGAAAAGAAGTAGCGGTTTAAACATTTGAAATGACATGAATACACCCAAACCATCTTGGGTACTGAGTGTCTGAATATTGGCCTCCTACAGTCTGCTTCATAGACCTGTCAGAGAGAAAGGCCACTGTTCACCTAGAATCTGATGAATAGTGTCCATCATTGTTTGGTTCTTTGCAGAGATCAATATTGCTGTTGGTTTTAATTTGAACTGTTGCAGTTTCACTCGTCGATGGACAGGATTGTCAGAAGAAACCACGTTCCTGGGGAAGCTCATCTGTGAAGCAACAGAACAGGAAGAAACAGGACAGAATATTCTGGAATTGTTGTCTTCTGTGTGTGTTTATGAAATACATGGATTGATGACTGGGAACACAGAACGTATCAATATGATGTACTACTGGACCTATACTCATATGTGAAGATATGAGACTCAAACAGGCAGAAGTGTTCTTCCAACACTACAACCAGTTTATCTGTCAGCTCCTGCAGTCTGGTCCATAGACCTCTCAGAGAGAAAGGTCTCCCTCCCCCTAGAGGTGCTGAAACTCCAACAAGAGAAGAAACCAGTCGAGCTGAGATGCAGGTCAAAGGAAGAGAATGAAGTGAGGATAATTATCTTCCCTCAGTGTCTACCCTACATCTCAGGCTAATGCGTTTCCTTTCATTTAATATTTGTCTCTATATAAAAGCTCAAAGCTGTCTAACTTTTCTAAAGATAATGAAGTATGATTAATGCACTTCTGATGCACTGAATTTACAAGAGCCAAATATAATTTTGCATTCTATTATTTAAATAATGATAACATACACACAGAGAGAGAGAGAGAGAGAGAGAGAGAGAGAGAGAGAGAGAGAGCAAGAGTGTATTAAAGAAATCTCTCTCTTTAACACAAAGAGCTGTGCAGCAGATAGAAGGAATTATAGTCTATGCATGATATTACCAATCATGAGCATGAATACAATCAGAGAATTGATGAGTCAGAGAATGCGTGATCTCTGTAGTATACTATTGTGTGCAAGCATGATTCACCTCTGAGTTGTGTGATATATCAGAACAACTTCAACTTCAGCTTTATTGTCACGTACATCACAGGTTTCTTTTCTTTTCAAGCTACCATAATTTTGTAGTTTTCAGGGAAGGGAAAGAATAGTGATAGAATGAAAGAACAAGGTAAACAGTAAACAGGTCAGATATTCAATTCCTGATATTAAACTAGAGTGAAATATACGCAGCCCATACTGTACAGCAGTGTTGTGGGCTGAGAAATACAAGTTTAAGCATTAAGACATGTGTACTTCACTCTGTTCCAGCATCTCAGCTCTATTGGTTTCCTCCCTTGGACCAGACTGCAGGAACTTACAGTACTGGACTGGTAAACTGGTTGTAATGTTGGAAAAACACCTCTGCCTGTTTGAGTCTCATACTTCTTTACATAGAAATATAGGTCCCTTAGAACATCACATGATACCCCCTGCGCAACCAATCATCATCCCAGTTAATAAAGGGGAATGTTTCGTGATTACACAGAGACAGCAATTCTAACATAATGAACTTCCCTAGGAATGGGTTTTGTTTTGACATTCCTGTCCATCGACGAGTGAAACTGCAACAGTTCAAATGAAAACCAACATAAACACAACTAAAGACCTTTCTGTTTGCCGCTGCCTTTGAATGCGTTATTTTTCTTTTCTTCTCTCTTTCCTTTTCTCTTCTGCACTGTAACTGTACTGCTCAAAGAAATGTAGGTATATTTTTGTTTACTTCTTTTGTTTTATGCATCCTAATGTCATTTAATAATGTTATAATTGTGTTGCCTTTGCTTGATGTTCTGTGTAAAGCACATTGAATTGCCTTGTTTGTTGTTGAAATGTGCTATACATATAAAATTGCCTTGCCTTGCCTAGGACGGCGCCGGCCTATTTGGGGCCATGCAAGTCGTGTGAGTATGTTTTGCACCATGTCCGTGTGTCCGTGTGTGTCCTTCTATCTGTGAGCAGATAATCTCCGGCACCGTTGGCCCGGTCACTGCGAAACTGTGCACACACACTCCCTGGATGCCAATTCAGAACCTCTATCCGAATTTTTTAGATTGGACTGTTATAGCGCCACTAGGAGGTCGATTTGTGCAAAGCACATTTTTTGATACTACTCCCACAGATTTTGTCCAAACATCACACAAATTGTCACGCAGTATCTCTATAATCATGTGATCAACACGGATCTGTCCGATTTCCCATATTCCATCTTGATTGCCCAAGATTGGCTTCCAAAGTTTTCTAGATTGGTTCGTTTTGAACAAAATGCCTCAAATCATCCAGGGGTTCGGCCTACAGGAGGCTTTGTAGGTCGGTCGGTCCCTCTTTTCCTGTGCACACACGTCATGCGAAGTCCGGCCATTCAGATCGCAACCACTAGGGGTCTGGCAGTGCTCCAAGGAGCACTTATTCTAGTTTCACTAGAGCCAGTGTAGCAAATGTGAGCTGTCCCGCTTTTAACAGTAAAGTGTGCAAAGGATCATTTACTTACATAGGAGCCACACAGTGGAACAGCCTCGAAACCAGTGTCAATCTGACAACCAATCTGAGGTATTTTAAACCACAGATAAAGGCTTGTCTATTAGTTCCCCTAAAGAGGGTTCTAGTCTGTGAAAGATAAGGGAGCGCTTGTTTATATGTAATGTACTGTGTATGTTACTGTTATGTGTTTTGTATTTTAATGTATTGTTAACTTATTAACTGTTAACTGTGAGAGGACCTCAATGGAAATAAGTCTCAGGACTTTCTTGTTATCCTCAAACTGCTGTAACCATGTGTTTGTATTGCTTTTCTCAGGAGGAACGTGAGGAACGCTTCCTGATTGGGTTCACGACCCAAGAAGTTCTTCAGCATCTCTTCGGCATTCTTAGAACTACCGGGCTTCAGGATGCAGTTCCTGTAGTCCAAACCCACCTTGGGGTTCATGATTCCTTCCTCTTTGAAACGGCTGTAGAACATGTCCATGGACAACACCTCACCCCACAGGTAGCGATACAACCTGGCACCGCTGCCGCTTTCCGCTTGGTGACGGACAGCTGATAGGATGCGCCCTTGTAAAGCAGGGACTCCCAGGAAGTCCATGCTGAGTCTCATGCATTCATTAGCCGGGTCCAAACCAGTCTGGGTGTGAAGAGCCAGGTCCAATTTAGCCTTGACTATCTCCTTCAGGTAGACCATACCGATGTTGGCGAGACGAGACTTGATGAGTTTGTCCAGCAGGTCGTCAGGAATCGGAGCTCCTGTCTTGTAGTGTTTAGACATTCTCTGTAGTGGTTCCTTCTCCCAAGCCCAGTTCTCCAGCATCTGGGAGGGAACCTCTTCAAAGTCTGTCTCCGTGTCGAATGCACTGAACGCAGCGTAGTCAACCTGAGCACAGAGGCAGTGCATGGCGTGACCAAACTCATGGAAGTACGTCACCACATCGCCGTGCTTCAGCAGGGAGGGGGCGTCGGCTGTGGGTTTGCTGAACTCGGTCACTATGGCAGCGACAGCCATCTGTCTGCTCCCATCAGAGAGCAGACACCCCGGCTGCAGCAGGGAGCAATATGCCCGACCTGCTCCGAGGTCCTTTCCCTCTCTGGGGAACAGGTCAAGGTAGAACTGTCCGACTGTCTGTCCAGAGGAGCGGTCGGTGACGCAGTACAGAGTGACATCGGGATGCCACACGGGGGCGCTGTGCACCAGGCTGAACGACAGACCCAGCAGGTCCTGGCAGATGTCCAGCAGACCCTGGGTCACAACCTCCAAGGGAAAATACTTCTTCAACTGGTTGTGATCCACTCCATACTGGTTCTTCACCTGGTCCATGTAGTATGACACATCCCGTTCATTCAGCCTCCCATAGAATTTTAGACGCCTCTTCCGACACTCCTTCTCCTTTAGTTTGAGGAGGTTTGTTCTCTCTATGTCTCCCAGTGGCTTCAGCTTATGGGCCAGCTCCTCCAGGAAGATGGAGACCTTCTTGGCAGACTTTGCCATGCTTGGCTCCAGGACAAAGTCTGCGTAGTTCTCTTCACAGAACAAGTAAAATGCTTTCCCAACTTTCTTGCGTGTTTCAGGGACAAAGCATTTCTTCATGGTGGTGAAATAGTTGTTGTACGACAGCGTGATCTTCAGCTTGTCTCCATCGGTCTCCAGGGAGCTCAGGAAGTTCTCAGGAAGACCTCCTAGTTCATCCCTGCTGAAGGTCAAACTAGTGCATTTGATCTTGTCTTGTTTCTCTTTGTGGAGATGCACTACATTCTCTTTTTTGTTATTTTTCTTTTTCGGGCGCAGTCTCTCCATGTATCTCTTATCCTCCGCAGTAAGGTCTTTATCCACCTTCAATCCCAGAGCAAGAATCCTCTGGTAGACGTCATTCCTCATTCTCATGATCTCGTCGAACATGCTCAGCTTCTCACATGCATATGTGCTGGCGGCCCTCACCTTCTCACTGGGAGACACATGCCTGGTGAAGATCAGCATGTTCCTCTGGACAGTGTACTCAGCTTCCAGGTCATTCAGGGCCTTCAGGGTATTGTTTAAGGTGACACTGTCCAGGTCTAGGGAACCCACGGCATCATACACCTTCTTGGTCTTGGTAATGAGCTTGTCAGACATATGCTGGATCTGCTTAGGGCTCAGATCCCAGCGCAGGAGGTTCTCGGTGCGAACCCGACTAGGGATGCGGAAATCCACCTCTCCTGTAGCTCCCATGTTCGTGGAAATCAATACATCGTAGTTTGAGCTCTGCGAGTCTGTTTGGACGTTACACTTTTGGTCGGGAGTTGATTGTAAAATTAAAGGATTTCTCTGCACCTCCCTCTGTGTTTGGATCAAAAGGTGTGGCAGCAATAACTTCCAAAGGCAGAACACTTATAGATGCTGATGATGTCTTCTTAGTAAAGGAATGCAGTTCAGAGATTCATTTAGACTGTCTGTGATGTCAAAGACAGCTTTGAGAGCTATAAACTTCAGCTGATAGCCATATGTTGAGGTTTGCCGTTCCTTTATTTTGGGCGGTGTACCCGCCCCTATAAGTGGGTTTGGAACTCATCCGTAGCGAAAGTTTTTCTTCCGTCGCGAAAATGTGTCTTTCGCTGTACTGTGATTGGCTGATTGGCTGCGACGTACTGTGATTGGCTAGCGAGAAATTAAGAACCCATAAATAGAACTATGCACTTCAAAAAAATATATTTTTTTTAAAGTGAAACTTGTATATTTTGTGCTTCCATCAACTGTGATGACCACACCGCCCACTTCACACTGGGTGTGATTTTTTATGATTTCATTCATGATGTCCATGATGTAGAACAACTATAATTCCATATTATGGTGCTACAGTACTCTGACATTAAACATGCCATATTATGCCATAGATATCCATATTTGGGCACGGCCAGTGGTGTAAAGTACATTTACTTTAAATATTATACAATATAGAGGTGGTCCCTGCTTCATCTCTTTCTCTTTTCCCGTTTGACTAAGAATAGAGGGTTTAACCCATTAAGACCTGGAACGCGTCTGTGTCATTTTTTGATTTGAGCTAAAAAAACATTCTTTTACACTTTGGCTATTGAAATAGCAGATCTACAAGCTCATAGCACGGCACCGAGTGCTGCGCTACGAGCTTGTAGATCCGTTATTTTTGAAAAAATCAAGAAAATTTGTGCAAATCTTTTTGCCAGACCCAGAGGGTCGGCCTACATGAGGCTTTGTCCCTCTTTCGTCCATACATGGGCATAAAAGGGACCTCGGTCCATTTCGTCCATACATGGGCATAAAAGACAGAATTTCGTCCCCCTTTCGTCCATACATGGGCATAGGTCTTGTTCTGGGTCTGGCAGAACCAAGTGTCCTGGTCTTGTTTATTAAAGGACTGTATTATTCTGTAGGTGCTGCTGGCTTCTGTGACTATCGCAAGTACTATGGCTGTTTGGGGCTGAGACGGGCGACTCAGCCAACTATGAGATATTATGAGAGCTCGGTCTTCTAGGTATAGCTCAAGTCCCCTAGTATTCATCAAAGTCGTTTACAGCAGGTCAGCTAACCGCCCCACCGGCCGCTGTACTTATGGATAGGATATGGTGTTGTATGATCTTAGGGCGACGTAAAACTGGCGTCGCGTCCTTAATCGGACGATTATCCCATCGTCATCGTCGCCTTGGTAACACAGCATGCAATTTCAGTGACATTTTGCACGCACATTCCCACTAGGCCGAGGAAGAAATGCCACCCTTTTCACATTGGCCTGTTATAGCGCCACCAGCAGGTCTAATTTAGCAAAACACATTTTTGGAACAAAATGCCTCAAATCATTAATGCAGTGTCTGATTGCCGTGAAAGGCCTAAGAAGAAATGGAACCCTTTTCACATTGGCCTAGTATAGCGCCACCAGGAGGCCACAATAACCTACCTGACCTGGCGGAGACCTGTGCTCCGAGGAGCAATTCTTCTAGTACTGCTTCTTCTTTCGGCTAATCCCCAATGACTCCCCACAACGGATCATGTATCCATATTCTTCTGTTTTCTGTGTCTTTCCTGTGGCTCCTGCCACCTGCATGTCGTCTCTCGCCGCATCCATAAACCTCCTTTTGGCCTTCCTCTTTTCTTAACTGGCAGTTCCATCGTCAGCGTCCTTCTCCCAATGTACCCCTCATCCATCCTTTTCACATGTCCAGATCATCTCAACCTCATCTCTCTTGTTTTATCCCCAAACCTTCTAACCTGGGTTGAACGTAATCATCACCTTGTCACTCCTAATGAGAATCGTAGCATCCTCAATTCTGCCACCTGTCTTTCTGTCAGTGCCACCGTTTCCAAGCCGTACAGAATGGCTGGTCTCCCTGCCGTCTTGGACATCTTGCCCCTCACTCTTGCGGCACATGTTATACGAAACTCGGCCAATCAGTTAGGTTGACGGGTTGGGAGAACCAATCAGGGACCTATACTAGCTTAACGGCTCAAACGTGACGTGACACTCCGCCAATCTGTGAAGACGACGGTTTGGGTTTGCCAATCAGGGAAGCCAATGCATAACAATCTCCTCGTATTTCTTCTTCTTTCTCAAACCTGTGGGCCGTCAGATACAGATATCCGTGATTTCTTGGTTCTCTGAAACCGTTGGTCCGTCCGAACAGCAAGTGCTGGCTCTGTCTCTGACCGTCCCAGCCTAAGATAAACAGCAGCAGCAATAACTCTCCCAGAGACTCTGGGAGAGTTACGGGATAAAAGGGGAGTTCTGCTCAGCTAAGGGTCCGGATGCTCTTCAGTAGGTCTGGTTTGAGAAGATCAGGGCTCTCCACGCCGGAGGCAGCTGCAGTGTCGGGCCGCACGGCTGGATCCCAAGAAAACGTCAGCAGAGCTGCAGGGACCAAGTTACATTCAGCAAGGGCTACTTCTTCAGACTCTTGTAGCTTGTGAGCTCCGGGAGCAATGAGCTCAAAGGGCTGCCAGCCGTCCACCAGGGACTCCCGTACAAAGCCAAACAGCGCCGGCATCCGGTCCCAGGCGTAAAAAGTTCCTTGCAGCAGATTTCCATCAGGTAGTCTGATTCTCAGCACGGTGTAATTGTGTTTACTTCTCTCTCTCTGCTCCTGCTTCTCTCTCATCGCCTTGGTACGCATCATGGTGACCTTATCCACCAGCTCACTCCTCTGCTGCTGCTCCCTCCTGAGTTCCTCCGCGGTCAGGTTGTAGAACTCCGGAGGCAGCTCGAAGCGTGCAGCGTTAGGGGAGGGTCTGAAGGCCTGAGGCCGCCTGTCCAGCTGGGCTCTGACCGGCTCCCCTCTCTGGAGGCGATCCATCCTCTCCAACATGAGCTCCAGGGCAGCTGGAGTCTGCTCTGGTAACACCAGGAACTCCTCGTCCTCCTCTTGTCCCTCCACAGGGATCATAGAGCTCTGAAAGCCCAAAGCCTGCAAAAACTCTCTACTCCCCTCAACACAGTGCACCTTCTCCTGGAACACCTTGTTCCTGATTTTAATTTTCCTGTACTTCTCTTCTGTAGGGTTCTTGGACACATTTTCAACGTACTTGTTTATGAAGTCCACAGCAGCCTTCGTTTTGGCTCTGTCTTTGTTGAAGGTGTGTATCATCATAATAGAAGCCTCCACCGCATCCTGCTTGCATCTCTTCGAAATGGCCTCTTTGAGGCGTATTTCTCTGTCACTTTTAGTAAAAGTTGCTCCAGTAAGTGGACAGGTAAAGGTCAGTGGACAGGTAGAATACAGAGAGAGATGAGCAAAGTCCTTCACTGGTACTTGGGATCTCCCTGCAGCTGAAGCCTTTTCGGCAGCCGCTGCAGCAGCCTCTGCCTCTAGCTCTCTTTGCAAGTGTTTCCTGAGGCCGTCCTGAGAAGTGTGGACCTTTAGACGTTGTTGTTCGATCCTGGCCAGGGCTGCTGCTCCTGCCACCCTCTGTGCCACGTCATCAGTGGTTGCATAGCGAGGATCTGGACATTCACTGCTCCCCACCTGGGGTTCTGCGCTGCCATCGGAAAGTTTCTTCCCAGGTCCTGTAAATGTGGGTATGATGATGTCTTCCCGAACTTCTCTCCTCTCTATCTCCCTTCTGTCTCCATACTCTTTCTCCCTTCTCTCCTTTTTCTTATCTTTTCCTTCCTTTACATCTACATCTCTCCTTTCCCACATATCTACATCTCTCCTTTCCCACTCTTCCAGTTTCATCCACCTACTTCCTTTCTTCCCCTTCCCCATTTCACTTAATAGTTGATAGAACAAAATCACACATGAACACTGATGTTATCAGATCCTACATCCCTTTAATACTTACTTTTATTTGCCTGATGTCACACACAACACAAATCATTGCCTCTAACGACGCCGATTTGCACAGGCACCATTGCAGTCCAAACCGCTGCCCCAAACAAAAACAATACTGCCAGTGTATGTTTCAGCTTGATAGCATGCGAAGTGGGAAAGATGAATTAAGGAACTTTCGACAACCACAGCAATCAGGATAGAGGCGGAGCAATGTGTCTCTCCAGCTCCACTCTCTCGCCCAACAACAACAAATAGGCCTATATGGTCACCTCTGGCATGATGGCAGCATCCTACATGTATATCCAACATGGCTATGCCAATTTGCCGAATCAAGACTTCAAAACAGGACTCCACAAACCAATGGATAACGTCATGGGTAAATCTGACGTCAGCATGACGGATATAAAAGCAGAAGTCAGAACGACACAAGTAATTTCTCTAAACTGATCACAATTGTCTGGCATCAAAGGGGGACATGGCTGCCACCATGATTGACACAGAAGGAGCCCCAGCGCCAACGGTCATTCCCTTCTTCCCAACATTTCAAAGTTATTTGGCCATGGGAGATCAGTTGTACCAAAAGGGGCACTATATCAAAGCTATAGAAAGCTATTCCATGGGATTAATTCTCAAGGTGGATGACAAGTACTGCCTCGCTGCACGATCTAAATGTTTCCTGAAGATGGGGGATCCCGAAAATGCTTTAAGAGACGCTGAGGCATCTCTTAAAGAAGACAAGACATTTTACAAGGGATTGCACTATAAGGCAGAGGCACTGTACACCATGGGGGATTTTGAGTCTGCACTGGCGTGTTACCATAGGGGACGGAAGCTGCGTCCAAATGTGGCCGATTTCAAACTCGGCATCCAGAAAGCAGAGGAACCTTTGGAAAAGGTTGTGCAGGCGAAACCTTCCGGCGTTATTCATCACTTGAAGAGTGACAAAGAATATCTTGAGAAGTTGCTTAGGGATCAAACCATAGTAAATGATAAGACGGGTGGTGGTAAGAAATTAAAGGAGGACGTTGTGAAAAGCAAATCCTATCTTGACACGCGCACTGAATTTTGGAAGCACCAGAGATGGAATAAAACCCGTCACAAGCCACCTACAGTGACTCATTTTGAGAGAGCCGCAGACCATTCCGACACGTGGCGGAAAGAGAAAGAGGATCTGATTAAGCAAAGGCAGTTGTTAACTGGAAAGTTCCACAATGCACAGCAGAAGATTAAATCTCTGGAGGAACAGCTTAAAGTGGCCGCAAACAAGATCGATAACTCTAATAACACCCTCACCTCACTCCTGAAGGACACCAGAATTGATCTGAGAACCAAAAATATTCAATGGGAAAGGAAAGAGAGAAAGAGCAAAGAGAAATTGTTAAATCAGCTGCATCAGACGCAAGCGAGCAGGGACAAGGAAAAAAGGGAAATACAGGGGAGAAAGCAGTCTTTGGTTAAGGAAAAGCAAGATTATCTTAGAAAGCTCCACTTGGCACGGCTGGCGATTAAAGATCTTGTGGAACAGAAGGAACAAGCAGATCATGTGGTCCGGGAGACGAAAAGCACTCTCCTCTGGAACTTAGGTGAGCTGGAGATAAAGTTCATCAGAGAGCTCCACCGGGTTGATATGGTTACAACGGGGCCAAAGGTTCTCAAACAGTGTTTTGCTAAACTTGACTTAAAAAGAACAAGACTAGGTGAAACCTACAAGTCTGTTACGGTTTAAGGACACCTTGACTTGTTTTGTTTTTTGTTATTTTGTGTGAAATGTAGTCATGCATTAGCCCTTTATAGTGTACACCGACAGTAGACAATGGAAGTAGATCCCTGAATATTTCTCAGAATATTTTTTAGAATTGAGTATTGAGATGACTGACATCATAGGTGACTGAGATCCACACAGAATTCACACTGTTATTAGACCCTGTTTTTCCTTACTCACTGAGATCTAAGGACATGGGTGTTTTTTTGTTAAATGTGGTTCTTTTGAGATTGTAAACTTTGATCAAGGGCTAGAAAAAAGCCTGATATATACATACTTGTGCGCCCGCGTCACACACTGCTTTTAATGAGCATTACATCGGCGCAACTTGGTTGGTTGTAACGTATTTCACAGGTTCTGGATTTGTCTCCATATGCTACGGCTCGGTTTCAGATGAGATTCTTAGAACCTATTTTGGGCCCTGCTCAGGATGTGGTACTAACCCTGTGTTCTGGGAACCCAGATCTCAGAAGTTATACTTTTAAACTCTATTTTGCTGTAAAAATGATCCCTCTCTTTTCCGGATTATTCAAATCACACACATTCCAGCTGGCTAGTTAGAGCTCTGTGTTCAGATTATCTTGTATTGACATTTTCATGTGTTCAGATTATTTTATATTGACAATAAAAGAACATTAGGGTCTTTTCCAAGAGCGTACCAAATGGAACCATTTGGTTCCATTTTGGTATCAGAGTTAGGATTTTATAGTGTAGATTGAGGTCCCATAGATTATATCATGGGGGTCAGTGGCCTAACGCATAAACCGGGGTCCTTGAAATTAAAATAGTTTGAGAACCACATCCCAATACAGTAGTAGACCAATGATCTGCATGAACAAAAAACAAACACATATCAAGCTGATACCAACCGAATAGGTGCAGCACAGATGTACTTAAGTGTTCCATAATACAATAATAATGAAAAACAAACAATCCTACATGAAACTCTTACGTTTTCAGATATACAAACCCATAACTCTCCTCAAGGTCCCCTGGGGTCCCCGGACCTCCAGGGAAATTAATGTATAGGATATAAATTAAAAATTCTGGGTCACACTGCTTTTAAAACTTTGGGTGAAGGTGGACTAACCACAGATCTTTACTTTGTAATGTTATGTTATGTCAATACAAGACACTAGTAGATAGATACTATATAGATTGTTGGTTCTCAAAGTGGGGTCCGGGGACCCCCAGGGGTCCTTGAGGGAGTTCCAGGGGGTCCCCAGCTAAATGGTAGTTAGGAACCAAATGGGTCTGTAACTCAGAGAGTGTACAAATGGAACCAAATGGACCCTAACGGCTCAGAGTTAAATTAACATTGATTTTACAATATAAATTGGGGTCCAAGAGATAGAAATGCCATTAGGTCCGTAGCCTAATGCATGTCAAACTGGGGGTCCAAGAAATTAAAATGGTTGAAAATCACTGCTATAGAGCTGTAAAAATCTTCTCTTATGGGGGTCCTTGGCATATCTTTTCAAATGGGGGTCCTTGAAAATGTGTGCAAACCTTTGAATATATACATTTCTAAAGCGAACATTTGTAACTCAAATCTTTGCTTCCTGGGGGTCCCTGGAACAAAACATTTTGAGATGGGGGTCCATGGCCAAATACATATCCCAAATTGTTTTCTAAATCCTAACAGTATGTTCTATATCAGTGGTGCTCCAACTTGCCCATGTCAAGGACCCCCAAAATGATACGTATTCGGCCACGGACCCCCATCTCAAAATATGTTGTTCCAGGGACCCTCCCCAGAAGCAAAGATCGGAGTTAAAAGTTTTCGCTTTAATTAAATCAGGGGTCTTCAACAGGGGGTCCGGGACCCCTAGCGGGTCCTCAAAGTTACTACAGGGGGTCCGCCAAATCTTTTGAAATTATTTTCTCTTTCACATATACCACATGAACCCTTAGCATCCCTTTTCTGAGGAGAACTTTGGCCAAAAAATAGCAGATCTACAAGCTCACAACGCGAGCTTGTAGATCGGCTATTTTTGGCAGAGTTTTAGGTGTAGAGGGAAAAAAAAAAGTTTATCTGAAACACACTTTTACACAATATAGAGGGGGTCCCTGCTTCGTCTCTCTCAGCTAGGGGGTCCTTGGACTTGGCCTCACTTAATGCGGCCCGCAGGTTAATATCGGAATACTGATTTTATTATTGATTTCAGCTGTTACAATTGCAAACATGACCCGCTTTAATTACTTCAGTCTATATTAGTAGCTTAATGACTGGTATTAAAATGCTATTGGCTTCTTTATGTCCAATGTATTTGTATTTAAGTTCATAAAGTTAACATAAGTATAACTAAATGCATTTGATATTAAATAAAAATGTTACTTTTCAGGATTCCAATTCAAAAATAGCAAAGAAAATCTAGATTCCAATTCAAAAATAGCAAAGAAAATCTGGATTCCAATTCAAAAATAGCAAAAATAGCCGATCGCTTGTAGATCGGCTATTTTTGCCACTTTTGTGTGACATAGAATGGCCCGACAGTATATGCAATGTGGCCCTCTGGAGTGAGTGTGGAAATATAGTGGCCCTCTCCATCATTAAAGTTGCCCACCCCTGCTGTAGGACTTGGAAAAGGTGGCACTGACGAAAAGACAGGAGGCTGAGCTGGAGGTGGCAGAATAGAGGACATGATCAGAAATTACTACATTAGAGGATCAGCCCAGGTTAGAAGTAAAGCAAGAGAGGCGAGGTTGATATCGTTTGGAAATGTGCGGAGGAGGGACGAGGGGTACGTTGGAAGAAAGCTCCAAGACAAGAAGAGCAAGGCCAAAGAGGATGTTTATGGAGTCGGTGAGAGAGAACTTGCAGGTGGCTGGTGTGACAGAGGAAGATGCGCTGTGGCGACCCTGAGCTGTTACTGTTAAACCTGGTTAAAACTACTATTCTTCTATAAAGTAATAACTCACTTTTAAAAAGTCCCTTTTCTTAGATTTGAATATACCAAAAACATTAAATGTCAAATAAAAAAATATTTCATTTTTCATATCACAACTCAGATCCTGCCATGGGCAATGGAGTAATGAAAATATTGCCATATATCTTCCCAGATTGCCAAATTATATTCTCAAGGCTTGAAAAGGCCTGGGCAAATTGCAGTGATTGGAATGGTTAGCCTATTCTGTGCCAACATAATACTTACTACTTTTGAGATTAAAAACAAAACTTAAAAACAGGAACAAGGAACAAAAGGAATAGAGAAAATATTACCCCAGTAATATGATCCCTTCATTGGATGCAAGTTTGGATTAGGTCAGGTAATGTCATGGACAATGAAGCCTTGAACAAGCCAACAATAGGCTATCTGGCTATAGGCTCATTAAATTAAAGTGGATGAGGATTTTAAAATGTCTAAGCGAATTCAATATTTAACCCTAATCAGTTTTGACATATATTTGTTAAGTATAAACAGTTGCATGGCACCTGACTGAACCAGCATGTGTCCACCCATCATCACTCAACACAGGCTGTGTGTGTCAACATAGGCAGTCCATTGTCCATTAACTGTGACATCTTGTGTCTATCGTGTCCCATCTGTTGTTGTATCCTACCGTCATTGTGCAAAATGTTTGACGTAACCTTGAGCCTTCTTTTTGTCAATTTATGACATTCGTTCATATCCATGTGAAATCCACCATCAATCCGGCTGGGTACACCATGCCGTCCAAATCTGATGTCTGGTTGTCATCGCAGTGTCTCTCTCTGACTTTAGTGAGAGCTACTCTCGGTCTGACCACAGCAGCGTTGCAATACGTCGTGAGCTTGTAGATTAGCTATTTTCGGTGGTCTAACATAGTGTATAAGGGTTTAGTCTTGTATAGAGGTTCATCATGTGTTCAAAGTCTACCAGAGGTTTTCTCCTCCAGAGAAAACTCTTAAGCTAGGAGTTTGGAGATCTCTAGGACTCTAGGTCCTTGTTTTCCCTCTGATATTCCCATGAGCCTAATATTGTTCCTTCTTGAGCGTGCCTCGACGTCTTCCTGGTTCACCTCCACGTTTAGAGCCATTTAAACCAAATGGCGATGAGCTATATGGTGATGCGTCTTGCCATGTTGTGATGCGTCTTACCCTAACATGGCTTACTAACCGGATACCCCACCCACGATAGACCCATTCCTTGACGGTTCGCCTCATACAGAGCCAGGCTGTAAAAAATAATGTGCAGAAGAATATGATGGGAGAATAATTTAGCAGCCGGTATATACAGAATATACAGTTATTATACGGTATACCTAGCAGAAAGATCAATATGTGCAAGTAATACGTGCCATAAGAATCAAGTCAAACTTATCCTTTCAGTCAGTGTTTGCAGCCACTGCACTGCCTCCTGCTCATCAGTCAGATCTTAATTTTCTACAAAAAAGTAATCTTCATCTTTGTGTCACCAGTTACTGCCAACCCCCCCACTGTTGGCCTACCCTCCACAGAAAGAGATTGTAAAAAATAAATAAAAATAAAATAAAAGTTGACCTGAGTCACTTTTTCGTCGTTTTTTTCTTCTTTTTGTCCCGCTCATCATTCTGTTCCTTCACCTCTGCCACTAGTTTTTTGATTCTAGTGTCTTTTCCTTCCATTTCCATAGTGTGCTTTTTGTCAATTGCCTTCTGCTTTTGAACAAATTCTTCCTTTAGTTTTCTATTCTCTTCTATACTTTCCTCCTTTTTTAGCTTTTCTGCCTCGAGGGACTCGTTCAGTTGCTTTAAGTCATTCATTGAGGTTTCAAGCGATCTAGTTTTTTTGCTTAGCTTTTGTGTTATAGCGTTACACCTTTCAGCTAACGCGTTATTTTCCCTAACCAGTTTCTGTCCATGCTTCTTCCAGGTCTTGTCTTTCTCAGACAACTCATCCCTGTAGCCCTCATGTACTCGTTCTTTCTCCTCTTCCCAATTTAATTCTTTGGACTTCAATTTATTCGTGGTAATGTCCAGGTTTGACAGGATCTTGGCATTCTCTTCTCTAGTCTCCTTCAGGGCCTGTTGGCTTGAGAGGAGGGATTTTTTCACTTCCTGGAACTCAGTCCTTAAAGTGTCCAGTTTCTCCTCTGTGTCTTTGGCCTTCTGCACTGCTTTGTTAAACCTTTCTGCCAAAGTCTTGTTTTCTTTAACCAGGTCCTTTCTCTCCTCGTCCTGTTCCTTGTCTCTCGCAGCTATCTCATCTCTGAAATACTGGATTTCTGACATCACCTCCTTGAAGTGCTCTTCGAAATCTTCCCTGGTTCGCTTTTGATCGTCTGTCATCGAGTTGAAGATTTTCTCAAAGACACCTACGAGGTTCTCTTTCACTTCCTTGGTGGTCGGCTCCTTTGTCGCAGCTTCCAATTTTGTCAAGACCTTTTCGTTCGGGAAGGACTCTTTCACTTCCTGGAACATGGCCATTGCGTTGTTCATCATATCCTTCATGTATAGAATCAGCTCCTGTTTCTCCTCTTCCAATTTGGTATTCTCTGAGATGACCTCGTTAATATGTTGTGCTGATCCCCTGTAAGCTGAGGTGAGCTCCTGTGCCAAAGCCTGATTTTCTGCAATCAGCTGGCTCTCCTCATCCAGTCCAGAGGTGCTGCTGGACGGCCCGTCCGAGGACGACCTAGAGAAAAAGGATTTGAACTGGCTCGTCTCTGCTCCTCCTCCTCCTCCTCCTCCTCCTCCTCCTCCTCCTCCTCCTCCTCCTCCGATAAATGTGTCCTGGGGTATTGCTGTCATCATACCCATCTGTGTGTCTACTGCCACACCCTTGTAATCTTCTGGTTCGTATTTCCTCCAGTCCGGGATCATCTCTCCTAACTTGTGATCTGGTTCATAAAAAGACAAGTCATTCATCTCAATTCCTCCCTTGTAATCCGAGTCACCGACCCTCATCCTGTTTATCTGCTGGGTGAGCTTGGCATTCCTCTCCGCCAGAACCTCATTGCTATACAACAAGGGGTTGATAGCTTTAGAAGCCCACTGTGGTTTCGCTCTTGTTGATATCGGTGCATAGCTGCTGCCGAGGGTGCTGCTGAGGCCCTGCCCATAGATCTGTGTAAACTTGACACAACGGGCATCCCATATCTTTTTGTTTATGCGCTGCTTCCTTTGATGGGAACCGATGAGTTGGGGATGCGGGCTAAACATCTTGTGTGCATGCATGGACAAAACATGCTCCGTCGGCGTCTTATATGAAGAGCTCAAGAGCTTGTTAGTGACGTCAACACCCAAATTAGTACAACGTCACGCTCACGGCTGTGCTGATTGGCCGTCACCTCTGGCGAAAGCCTGCCCCAGTTTATGAGGTCTGGCTGGCCGCATCCCAGCAATTCCCAAGCCAAATTGAGCTCAAATCCCTGCCTCATCACTGTACTGGTTGAGACATTGTGCATGTTCTCTGGTGATTGGTGGTGATTGCACCAACTGATTTTTATTTTTTTGTCACTATCAGGAGATGACAAACTTTCCATGCCAAGAACCCTCATAGAACAGAAGCTGTTTGGCAGAAGTGGAAGAAGTAATGAGATTTTTTACTTAAAGGGATATTTCACTTTCAAAAAAACTTTGGGTCATTTTATCGTCTACTCAGGCCCCCCAGACCCAACGTTCTTTTTAAAAGTGAAATATCCCTTTAAGTAAAAGTAGAAATGTAGTAATGTAGAACTGTATCAAAGTACCAGAAGTAAAAGTACACATTATACAGAATGTCCCATTTATTTGACACTTTTTTTCAAAAGTTTTCAAATTTGTCAAAATATTTTGAAAAAAAAAAAAGTAAAAGTAGAAAGTATTGAAAAATGGACATACTCAACTAAAGTAAAAGTGCATCAAAATTGTACTCAAGTACAGTACTTACGTAATAAGTAAATGCACTTAGGTAGGCCAGTAAGTGAAGAAAGAAGTGTGTATACCATGCTTTTAAAAACATAGATATAAAAAAAGAACACAAAAATAACTCATCTTACAGTGCCACTACACATCAGTATTCTATCTCCCATGTATTTATTTTAGTTCAAGCTCAGCAGCACAGGAAAGAAAAACTGAATATAATATGTGTGATTGGAGGGCATAGCTGTTGTCAGACTTGTACTCTGTCTGCCCCACAGAGCCTTTTGAAGAAGGCAGTGAGAGACTTAAGGTACAATTAGAAAAACATTCAGGTTTAGCGTAAGGATTAGGACTAACTAAGCATTTAGACGTGAGGTTTAAGGCTTGGGGCTGACGTTATGCCTGATTTAGGCTTAGCTAGTTGTGTACCGGTGTTGAACACCTGTGCCTGTATACATAATAAAAATGCGGAATTGTGCTTTTATAATTGAGTAAAATGTTAGAAGTATTTTTATGTGAGTAGTTTCACTTTTTAGCAACTCCAGCGACACTGCTAGCCCTGAGGAATTTGGTGCCCTACGCAGCATTTTACCTAGTGCTCTGCCCCCCCCCACCCCCATATCCTATTATTTAATAATAAATAAGGCTATTTCACTAACACAAATAACTAGGACACCGTGTAAATTACAAAAGCCAATTACAATTTACAATTTTGGCATTTAGCGACGTGATTTACAATAAGCAAGATAAACTCGAGGTAATACATCAAATGCATAGTGTAGTGCCTCAGTAATCTAGGATCATAGATAAACCAATAACCTATCATCATGAGTCTAAACATTATAATAATATCAAAAAATAAATAAATGACGTACATTGAAACTATACATACACTTAGGATGCCAGGTCAGCAATGATACTATCTAATTTACATTTTAATGTTTGCATAAGACTGCATGGCATGGTAGAGAGAGAGAGAGAGAGAGAGAGAGAGAGAGAGAGAGAGAGAGAGAGAGAGAGAGAGAGGGAGGGAGAGAGAGAGAGAAAAGACCTCTGAAAGTCTTATCAAAGAAATGTAACTTAACGTGCTGTACGGCACGTTCTCGTCATGTTCTACTTTTCTGTACCATGAAACGAATAAACCGGTTTCTGCACATACCTAGGGATGAATGCAGCACTTCAATTATCTGGAATGCATCCTTCTAACAATACAGGTCGAGTTTGCATATTGAAACGGATTTGAAATGTCAAACATGTCAAGCCTCTGACGTTTTTATAGTTCATCATGCAACGCGTGTGTGTTCCGCCTTCAGATTCATCTTATGGAGGCCATCACCCCTGCCCGACAACATGCGTTAAGGTCTATTTAAGTTCATGTAAATATATATCGCAGGGTCCAAATATATTCCATCTTTTGGATTACAATATTTGGGTCTTATCAGTACAGACAGTGCTTCCATACATTGCAGGAGCAAAATGGCCACTTATCTGCAAAGGCGAGTGGGTGCGTATTATACTATTATACTAATATGGTTATTATTATATAGACAGATGGCTTTTCAGAGGACATTGTTACTTGAGGACAGGAGGAGACAGGAAGTTCTACCAGCTAAACTATTTTTTTGTTTGTCAAGGTAGCTTCAATAGTTGTAGTTGTGGTTTCCATGAAGGTGAACGGGTACTGTAGTCTATGTTGATGAGAAAGTGTAAGGTATGCCAACAATGGAAAAAGATACTTGAGTGTCAAAACAGATCATTATCTACATGATGAGCAGTGTCGGTTCTAGGCTGATCAGTGCTCTTAGTCCATGGGCCAGACCAGAAGTCAGGGACACGTAAGGTGGCAAAATCTCTTTGGCACCATTTTGTTTGTAGGGTCCATATAAGTACTTTGAAACATGATAGCCTTTTCAAATGAGTAGCTTTAATACTTTTTTAGGACATTAATTTTTTTGCGATTATCTCCCCACATTATCTGCACAGTAGTCCTGTACCTGGCCTATAAACCAGACTCTGTCACAGACCCTGCGGTCCACAGACTTGGACCTCCTCTCTGTCCCCAAGGCAAACAAGTGAACCTTCGGGGACAGAGCCTTCAGTGTGGCAGCCCCCACCCTGTGGAACTCTCTCCCAATAGGAATTCGCCATGCTCCAACACTGGACTCTTTTAAGGCTGCCTTGAAAAGACACTTCTCTCAGGCTTATGGCTTAGTTGTTTGTTGTTTTGTTTGTTTGTCTGTTAGTTGTTCATTGTTTTTGATGTAAAGCGTCCTTGGGTTTATGAAAGGCGCTATATAAATTCAAGCTATTATTATTATTATTGAAGTGAATGAAAGAGAGAAAATTACATTTTTTGTTCCTCTGTATGACATGTTCTGTTAAAAAAAAAGTGGCACGCTTTCTTCACTGATACTGTAACTGTGACTAAGCTACCACTTGGGAAAGGCTATCATGATCAAATATCATCTAGGGATATATTCAAAATACAAAACTAGAATTTGCAAATGTTGCACTTGAGTGACCCCGCAAAAGTGAAAATGCTGTTCACATTGTATCACAACGTGAGGTGTTGTGAGCTTGTAGACAAGCCATTTGCTGAATGTTTGCTCCAGAATAGGCATGCTTGTTCATGTGCGGTTCATAAGGTTCATAAGTGAAAGAAAGAGATTGAATAATGTTTTTTTTTCCCTCTGTATGACATGTTCTATTCAAAAAAGGTTAGATGATTTTTTCATTCTTTGTATCTATGGTTGGTGTCATTGAAAGATGATAACTGGGACTAAGCTACTACTTGGGAAGGGCTGTCATGTTGAAATATTATCTAGGGATATAGACCTTTTCAAAATACCAAACTAGAATTTGCAACCTTGAGTGTCCCTGATTAGTGAAAATTCTGGCCTGGGCCCATGGACCATCTAGGCGAGATTCCTCTGATGTGCCCCCGCGCATTAGAGGTTTTGGGCGGATTATGATACGTTTTTGGCTACTTTATTTCGGTTTTAGGGTTAGGATTAGGGTTAGGTTAGGGTTATGTTATTTAATTTGATTTTTCCAGACTTTTTTTGCTGCCTCTCCAAACTGCCGCTCTAGGCGGCCGCCTAGGTCGCCTGTATGGACGCGCCGGCCCTGATGATGAGTGATTAATGAAGGGCATGACTAGATTGATGATAGATTGTGAATATTTAGAATATGTTTTACATTATAATGAAAATTATCTACGATATTTTTCGTAATTTTTAAAAACAAAAAGTGCCACGGACATAGGCAAGTCTTGCCACGGACATGTTTGTCCATTTACGGACATGTTGATGACCCCATTATCCAGCTCTTGCCGCCCGCGGGCGTGTGCACAAACAAGCACGAGCGCAAGATTTTCACGGGACCACGGCCACCTCACCACCTGCCTCTCCGACCCTCAACTTCTGACATAAAGGCACGTCAACCACGAAACCACCTTCAGAAAGACTGCATCCAACAGATACGGAGCCACAATGTTTGCATTTCTAGGGTTGCTGCTACTAGGCTGCCTGTCATGTACAGAGGCAAGAGGAGACACTGTAGATGAGGTTCGACTGAATGACATTCCACAGCAGGTGGTTAGTGGTGCAGGAAGGATCCATGATGTTCATTCTGACACACAGACGGTGGTGGTGAGTAAATCTAGCAATACCACAATGTAGAAATACTGGCCTACAAGTAAAAGTTCTGTGATCAAAATGTTACTTGAGTAAAAGTATACAAAAGTATTGGCATCAAAATGTACTTAAAGTACCAAAAGTACACAGTACTCCTTGTGTAGATGTTTTTTCAAAGGAGATTGGCTATTTTCAAACAGACAAAGTAGTATAAAACAGGGTTTGATTGGTTAATGTACTGTATGTTTTGTAATATAATCTAAATCTACCAAGTAACTTGTAACTTAAAGTGATATAGTTCAACCCCAAAATTACTTTTTTTCTATCGATTAGTCACCCCATGGAGACTTGAATTGATGGATATTTTTTAGATTTTGGCCCATTCCTAAGCCAATAATTTGATGACTGGCAACGGTTCCGGTAGGAGACACAAAGAGTCTCCTTGTCTCCTACCAGAACCGCTGCCTATCGCTGACAAGAGGACCGTCATCAAATAATTGGCTTAGAACAAAAGACAAAAGCAAAAAAAATATCCATGAATTCAAGTCTCCATCGATAGGGAAAAAAATGTTTTGGCTGAACTATCTCTTTAAGTTTTCAAATGATTAGAAGTAACCCATTATAAGTATTGAATATTGTACTTAAGTACAGAAGCCTACTTGAGTACATGTAGGACTATTTAGTTACTTTCCACCACTGCTCACAGGGAGACAAGGCAGCAGCCTCTACCTTCACCCAACAGGCCTGTCAGCCTGACATCTATGCAGTGCTGAGAGAGATGACCGCTCTGATGGCCGAGCAGCGAGTTGAACTGCAACACACCCAGCAGGAGCTACGAGCAGCGATGGACAGACTCGGGGCCAGCGAACGTCTGATTAAAGGTAGTTCTATTGTCCTCAGTCAGTGGTGGAAAGTAACTAAGTACATTTACTGAAGTAGCCGTACTGTACTTAAGTAACATTTTGAGGTATTTGTACTTTACTGGAGTATTTCCAATTTTCATTACTTTTACTTCTACTCCACTACATCTCAGAGGCAAATATTGTACTTTTACTCCACTACAATTATTTGAAAACTTTAGTTACTAGTTACTTTTTTGTTTTTTATTATTATTACAAAACATATATTGACCACTTCAGCCCTATATACATTTCGGCCATTTGAAAATAGCTGTTCTACAAGTCGCGATGCGACGCATTGTGAGGTTGTATATCTGCTAAGACATTTGTAGAAAAAACCTCAGAAGGAAAAAATTGAGTTAAAGATCTTCGCTTTAAAAAAACAGATATATTCAAAGATTTGCACACATTTTCAAGATTTTTCGAAGGAATTGCAGATCTACAAGCTATGAGCTTGTATATCTGCTATTTTTGAATAGCCCAAAGTATAAAATAATGGTTATAGCTAAAATATCTAAAATGACACAGTATGCGTTCCCGGATTGAATGGGTTAAGTATAGCAAAATAATTTTGCTTAAATATTTAACTAAATTGTTTTCAAACATGACTGTTTTTTTTGCATGTTATATTTCCCAGCTGCCCTTGAAACCATTGAAACCAGATCAAATGCAACAGAGCATGAGGTACAGTTTCTACAGCAGCAGAATGAAGGTAAGGCAGAAAATGTTACTTACAGTATGTGCAGAAAAATATACTTGTGTGTATTAATAGACTAGTACTGGATTGCAACAATTGTTGTCCTATTACATGTCACTGGTGTTCCACAGTCAAACAAGTGGCTTTCTCTGCCTGGAATCTGGAAGTGTAAACACAGGACCTTACAATGTTCACACTACGCTGATCTACAGACATGTCATCACCAATGTTGGCAATGCATATAATCAAAATACAGGTACAGTGAATCATACAGTAATAGATATAATAATCACCTGATTATAAATTTATAATATTATATAATATATTATTATTCAAGCTAATTGTAATTATTTTTGCATAATCGTTACAATGATTCCATTCATCTGTACAAAAATAGCTGGATGAAACAAACAGAAATGTCATATTTCCATCTTTTTGTTCAATCAGTTTTGTTCCTGTGGGAGTTACACTGGAAAAGCCAAAGTACATCTCTAAACTAAATCAATGTGTCTTCCAAACCCAGGTTTCTTCACTGCACCAGTGAAAGGTGTCTACCAGTTCATTTTTTTCATCCATAGTATAGGATCAGCAAGTCATGGCGCACATGCTGTCTTGTTTAAAAACAGCCAGCATGTAGTTACTGCCTATGGACATCAACCTACCTATAGAGTGCAGTCATCCAATGGAGCCTCACTTCTGCTGGAGGCAGGGGATGTAGTCTGTGTGAAACTCTGGGAAAATACATGGATACATGACAGTTTTAATCACTATTGTACTTTCAGTGGTCATCTGCTGTTTACAGTGTGAGGTAGGGAAATCAATTCCACAGTAACATCCATGCCTCTTTAATTTACATTTACCACTTAAAACCTAGCATCTATTCTGGGCCAAACAAACAACAAACAAAAAAAAATCTGTGAAAATAGCTGATCGATAAAGTTCACAACATTCGCAACGCTATGCACTGTGAATTTCCGGTACTATCAGTGAAGAGGTTTTTTGTAGAGGGAATAAGGAGTGGACTAGGTGAAGTGGTTAACTTCTTACATAGCTAATAATATTAGAACTTGCCTCTGTGGGTGATGTTTGTTCTACTGGGAGTACACTATGCCTATTTTGGGCAAATTCTGTGAAAATAGCAAATCTACAAGTTCTCTAGATCAGCTATTTTGTTGCATGACACTGCCGTATGATGAACATAATTCAGGCTTAAGTGGTTCAAAACATACTGTACCGATAACTGTAGCCAGCAGACTGAAGAACCGTACCAGTAAACAGGTGCTTCCATATATTGATGCACCTCTGCTGCTACTACTCCTGTGTAAATAATAGCAACAAGTTAGTGCAATAATAAGTATTTGCATTTGTATATTTTAATGAGTTTATTCTCATGTTCCTGTTTCTTTTTTATGTATTTGTACCCGGGTCCACTGATAAAGATAATTTGTATTTAGGGATTATGTTATGGCACTTGTTTTTATTATACTATTATATACTATTCATCATCTATATTCATGTGTTTGCCCATCCATAAACTACGGTACATTGTTTCTCTAGTTTAATCCTTTATTTAAAATGTAATTGTGATTAAGAAGAAATCACAAACCAACACAATTTATCAAGAAAATGCAATAAAAGTTTATTTACACCTTTTCATGTATTTGAAATATTATTATTTGTTATACTTCCATGCCAAACAATGAGTATTCTAAAATTAGTAACAAACTAAGAAAACAATTAACCATTGTGATTTCGATTCCTTAGACATTCTTCATTCATTCAACACTTTTAGCACCAAAGCAGCATGTATACAACATACAATTTAACCCAGGATTACACATGCATTGGCAGAAAGATGAATTATTCCCTTTTAACCACTGGACAATTTAACATCTTGATCACAAATCTTCCTACCTCGTTTTATTTACTTAGTACAGTAGCTTTTTTTTGTTTTTATTTTGTTCAATCAATCAATCAAATCAATCAATCAATCAATCAAACAAACAAACCGTGCTGTTTGTTTTGTTCAAAATATTCAATATATTAGTGAAAATGGTAGATCTAAACTCACAAGGCTTCGTGCTGCCATGCAATGTGAAATAGTATATCTGCTATTTCCTGCAATCTTTGCTACGATCATACAAGTACATTTATAGGGCTTAAGTGGTTGAACACCAAGTAGGCTGATCTAGCCTGATTCTGAATGGTTGCATAGAGATAACACGGACAGACAGACAGACAGACAGACAGACAGACAGACAGACAGCATTTGGAACAACACATAAAAAGCTGTCATAAAACATAATGTAAACTTAACATACAGGCTTGTTGTGCTGCATGTCGTTGGTCAGTGACATCATGGTCAAAATGTCACTGTTCCTGGCTGGGCTGTATACCTCTGGCAAAGTGAAGCATAAGTTAATCATAAACAAGCAAAGGAAAAATACACAGTGCGAGTGCGTGAAGACAAGAGTGCGTGTGCGTGTGTGTTTATATTTCTACTGCTGTCAGTCAACCTGACTGTCTTGCAAGCAAGTAACTGAACTTACTTCCTTCAAGGAAATAGGGTCAGGTAGTAGCAACGCACCATAGACATTAGCAACTCACATAACCAACACACTACTGCCATCTATTGGCGAAAATGAATATCACCCTCCAGCTACTTCAGGTGATGTATGTACTATAAGTTCATTGTCATATTGACCATGACCATGGACATCATATTTATTGGTATCACAATGAATACAAAACCTTTTTGGTTTTGAAGAAAGAAATACCATGAACCAAAGAAAAAATACCATTCTTTTTTACAGTGATTTGACAATTATTTGGGGGCCCTCCTGCAATATCCTCACGGCTCACCAGTGGGCCCAGCTCTACAGGTTTGGAATCGCTGCTATTGACACCCTATTTTCCACTTGCAAGTCAGATAGTCTCAAAAATCTAATTGACATGAAACTTGTCCATCCAACAGTTTGATCCAAAACAACCTTCCAAACTACTGTGTGATCTTTGTCCTGTAAGCCTTGTTTTATGGAGGAACTAAGAAGGGAAAAATAAATATGTTTAGATAACACAAGCATGTGGCAGCATATGTTACAAATAATTAAGTGGAACTATTGCCACTCAATGTTGTTTTGGCTTGTGTGACTGCTTTGAAGTGTGTCCTGGTAATCTTTGGTTTATGGAGGAAATAAGAGGAGAAAAATAAAAGCCTCATAGTTCAATGAAAGCAAATTTAGATAAGATGAATACGTTTAGATAACACTGGGTTAATAATTGATTAATAAACACGTGGCGTGGATATATTTAAACAGGTCAACAGAGACATAAGTAGCTCAAAACCCAAGAGTGAGGAGAATTAGAATGACTGCATCCAACAGATACGGAGACACAATGTTTGCATTTCTAGGGTTGTTGATACTAGGCTGCCTGTCATGTACAGAGGCAAGAGAAGACACTGTAGATGAGGTTCGCCTGAATGACATTCCACAAAAGGGGGTTAACGGCACAGGAAGGATCCATGATGTTCATTCTGACACACAGGCGGTGGTGGTAAGTAAATCTAGCAATACCACAATTTAGAAATACTCTGACACAAGTAAGAGTCCCTTGAGTAAAAGTACTGTAGCTATACAAAAGTATTGGCATCAAGATATACTTAAAGTACCAAAAGTAAAAGTAGCCTACTCATTATGCATTACTACCTACTCCCATTTCATTAGTTTTGCCTCTGACGTGTTGTGAGCTTGTAGATCTGCTATTTTCGAATAGATGAAATATAAAATGGGCTTAAAGGGTTAATGTATGTTTTGTAATGTAATCTAAATCTACAAAGTACCTTTTCAAATTATTGTAGTGGACTAAAAAGTACAACATTCTAAAGTATTGAAAAATGTACATACTCAAGTAAAATAAAACACTCAAGTACAGTAGCCTACTGTACTAGTTACCGCGTAAATGTAGGCCTACTTAGGTACTTTCCACCACTGCTCACAGGGAGACAAGGCAGCAGCCTCTACCTTCACCCAACAGGCCTGTCAGGCTGACATCCATGCAGTGCTGAGAGAGATGACCGCTCTGATGACCAAGCAACAAGTTGAACTACGAGCAGCGATGGACACGATTGAAGGTAGTTCTATTGACCTCAGTGTATGCATAATCTAAACACTTATGTTGAAATATTTTACAAACATGTTTTTGTGGTTCTAACACGACTGCTCTGATGACAGAGCAGCGTGTTGACCTGCAAAAGACCCAGCAAGAGCTAAGAGCAGTGAAGGACAGTGGAAGTCTAATGAAAGGTAATTCTATTGACTACGCTCTAAACCCATTCAATCCGGTCACTAGATGACACCGATGATTTTTGCAAAATGATTTTGCTGAAATATTTTTTTTTGCATGTTATATTTCTCAGCTGCCCTTGAAACCATTGAAACCAGATCAACTGCAACAGAGCATGAGGTACGGTTTCTACAGCAGCAGAATGAAGGTAAGGCAGAAAAATAAACTTATGTGCAGAAAAATATACTTGTGTGTATTCATAGACTAGTACTGGATTGCAACAATAGTTGTCCTATTACATGTCACTTGTGTTTCACAGTCAAACAAGTGGCTTTCTCTGCCTCACTTGTGGAATCTGGAAATGGAAACACAGGACCTTACAATGTTCACACTACGCTGATCTACAGACATGTCATCACCAATGTTGGCAATGCGTATAATCAAAATACAGGTACAGTGAATCATACAGTAATAGATAACACATCATGGAAACAGTTTACTGTAGGCCTGTCACAATCATTTACAGGTATAAACACCTGATTGAAATTATTCAAGCTAATTGTAATTATTTAGCATAATCGAATAGATTCCATTCATTTGTACAAAAATAGCTGGATGAAAGGAATAGAAATGTCATATTTCCATCCAAACCCAGGTTTCTTCACTGCACCAGTGAAAGGTGTCTACCAGTTCAGTTTTGTCGTCGATGGTCCAGGATCAGCAAGTCATGCCGCAGGAGCTGTCTTGGTTAAAAACAGCCAGCATGTAGTTATTGCCTATGGACATCAACCTACCTATAGAGTGAACTCATACAATGGAGCCTCACTTCTGCTGGAGGCAGGGGATGTAGTCTGTGTGAAACTCTGGGAAAATACATGGATACATGACAGTTATAATCACCATAGTACTTTCAGTGGCAATCTACTGTTTACAGTGTGAGGTAGGGAAATCAATTCCACAGTAACATCCATGCCTCTTTAATTTACATTTACCACTTAAAACCTGCCGTTTCTATTCTGGGCCAAACAAACTTTCAGTGAAAATAGACGATCTACAAGTTCACAACATTCGCAACGCTATGCACTGTGAATTTCGGGTACTATCAGTGAAGAGTTTTTTTTGTAGAGGGAATAAGGAGCGGACTAGGTATACAGGGTGAAATGGTTAACTGCTTACATCGCTAATATTAGGACTTGCCTCTGGCGGGTATTTTTGTTCTACTGGGTGCACACTATGCCTATTTTGGGTCATTACAGGTGAAAATTCTGTGAAAATAGCAAATCTGCAAGTTCACTAGATCAGCTATTTTTGTTGCATGACACTGCCGTATGATGAAGTATAATTCAGGCTTAAGTGGTTCAAAACATACTGTACCAATAACTGCAGCCAGCAGACCAAAGAACCGTACCAGTAAACAGGTGCTTCCATACATTGATGTACCTCTGCTGCTACTACTCCTGTGTAAATAATAGCAACAAGTTAGTGCAATAATAAGTATTTTCATATTTGAATGAGTTTATTCTCATGTTCCTGCTTCTTTTTTATGTGTTTGTACCCGGGTCCGCTAATAAAGATAATTTGTATTTAGGGATTATGTTATGGCACTTGTTTTTATTATACTATTATATACTATTCATATATATTCATTTGTTTGCCCATCCATAAACTACGGTACATCGTTTCTCTAGTTTAATCCTTTATTTAAAATGTAAATGTGATTAAGAAGAAATCACAAAACAACACAATTTATCAAGAAAACGCAATAAAAGTTTATTTACACCTTTTCATGTATTTCAAATATTCATTTTTTTTTATACTTCCATGCCAAACAATGAGTATTCTAAAATTAGTTACAAACTAAGAAAACAATAAACCATTGTGTTTTTGATTCCTTAGACATTCTTCATTCATTCAACACTTTTAGCACCAAAGCAGCATGTATACAACATACAATTTAACCCAGGATTACACAGGCACAGACAAAAAAAAAACTGAGGCAGAAAGATGAATTATTCCATTTTAACCACCGGACAATTTAACATCTTGATCACAAATCTTTCTACCTCGTTTTTTTACTTGCTTTTTTGAGTTTTTATTTTATTCAATCAATCAAATCAATCAATCAAACAAACCGTGCCGTTTGTTTTGTTCAAAATATTCTATATATTAGTGAAAATGGTAGATCTACAAACTCACAAGGCTTCGTGCTGCCATGCGATGTGAAATAGTATATCTGCTATTTCCTGCCATCTTTGCTACACATCATACAAGTACGTTTATAGGGCTTAAGTGGTTGAACACCAAGTAATCTAAAGCCTGATTCTGAATGGTTGCATAGAGATAAAACGGACATACAGACAGACAGACAGACAGACACGCAGCAACATTTGGAACAACAACAACATAAAAAGCTGTCATTAAACATAATGTAAACTTAACATTCAGGCTGGAATCCTGAATCATTCAAATGGCCTTTTTGGACACATTTGACAGTCTGGTTGACAGTCTGTCTGCCTCTACATTCCATTGCTATCATAACAAAAAAGCTGTCTCTGAAACAGAGATGCGAACCCCCCTCCCCTACATATCTCAACCAAGACATGTATTTATTTATCGTAATAAAAAAAAATATGTATCCAGTATGTTTCTAGTTACTCCTCTTCCTCTACTAGTGCCCAGGCCTCTTCCGCTTTCATGTAGTACTGGTTCGCCAAGCGGCCTTTCATGGCCTCCATGGCAGCGTCTGCTGCCTCTGTAAACAGATCACCTTGTAGGGAGGAACAACACAGGAAATCATTCTAGGTGAAAATGTTCAACTTCTGCAAAAGAAAAAAAAAATAAGATTAAAAAAAATATTTAAAAAAATGTTATTTTTATTTTCTAAAAGCTAAAATAGCTGATAAAAGCTCACTACACGCCACAATTTCTTCTGTTGAGCAGTGTTGATTTTGACGGCAAATTTTGATTTTGCTTTAGTCATAGTCTTTTGACTAAATATCATAAGATTTTAGTCGACTAAATCTACAGTTGATGTAGTCAACTAAAATGTTTTGGCGGTGCCTTGATGGTGTCGTAATACCTTAATTTTACACTTGGTTACATGCTGAAAATAGCCGATCTACAAGCTCACAACGCGTCACAGTGGGATGCGTTCTGAGCTTGTAGATCTGCTATTTTCAGAACACAACACCCAAGCTCAAACATAAAATGACTTGACTTATGACTTGTCTTTATTAGTATTTAGTATTTATTTGTTGACAAAATTGTCAGTATATTTAGTCTAATTTTAGTCATCATAGCTTAGTTTTTATCTGTTTTTTATCAGTGAAAAAAAGGCGACGAACATTTTTCATCATAGTTTCAGTTGACGAAATCAACACTGCTGTTGAGCTATAAGCACGTTTGGTCAGAGGATATTGCGCTTTGACTTAAATTTAAATGTTGTACTTGATCAATAAAAGCCTATCTATCTATCTATTTCCTAAACCTAAACTAAA
>NC_139951.1:41877502-41885507 GCF_963454915.1 Gymnoscopelus microlampas
GCGTGGGGTGGGTATTTGGGGCGTGCGTGGGGTGGGTATTTGGGGCGTGGGGTGGGTATTTGGGGCGTGCGTGGGGTGGGTATTTGGGGCGTGCGTGGGGTGGGTATTTGGGGCGTGCGTGGGGTGGGTATTTGGGGCGTGGGGTGGGTATTTGGGGCGTGCGTGGGGTGGGTATTTGGGGCGTGCGTGGGGTGGGTATTTGGGGCGTGCGTGGGGTGGGTATTTGGGGCGTGCGTGGGGTGGGTATTTGGGGCGTGGGGTGGGTATTTGGGGCGTGCGTGGGGTGGGTATTTGGGGCGTGCGTGGGGTGGGTATTTGGGGCGTGCGTGGGGTGGGTATTTGGGGCGTGGGGTGGGTATTTGGGGCGTGCGTGGGGTGGGTATTTGGGGCGTGCGTGGGGTGGGTATTTGGGGCGTGCGTGGGGTGGGTATTTGGGGCGTGCGTGGGGTGGGTATTTGGGGCGTGGGGTGGGTATTTGGGGCGTGCGTGGGGTGGGTATTTGGGGCGTGCGTGGGGTGGGTATTTGGGGCGTGGGGTGGGTATTTGGGGCGTGCGTGGGGTGGGTATTTGGGGCGTGCGTGGGGTGGGTATTTGGGGCGTGCGTGGGGTGGGTATTTGGGGCGTGGGGTGGGTATTTGGGGCGTGCGTGGGGTGGGTATTTGGGGCGTGCGTGGGGTGGGTATTTGGGGCGTGCGTGGGGTGGGTATTTGGGGCGTGCGTGGGGTGGGTATTTGGGGCGTGCGTGGGGTGGGTATTTGGGGCGTGGGGTGGGTATTTGGGGCGTGCGTGGGGTGGGTATTTGGGGCGTGCGTGGGGTGGGTATTTGGGGCGTGCGTGGGGTGGGTATTTGGGGCGTGCGTGGGGTGGGTATTTGGGGCGTGGGGTGGGTATTTGGGGCGTGCGTGGGGTGGGTATTTGGGGCGTGCGTGGGGTGGGTATTTGGGGCGTGCGTGGGGTGGGTATTTGGGGCGTGGGGTGGGTATTTGGGGCGTGCGTGGGGTGGGTATTTGGGGCGTGCGTGGGGTGGGTATTTGGGGCGTGCGTGGGGTGGGTATTTGGGGCGTGCGTGGGGTGGGTATTTGGGGCGTGGGGTGGGTATTTGGGGCGTGCGTGGGGTGGGTATTTGGGGCGTGCGTGGGGTGGGTATTTGGGGCGTGCGTGGGGTGGGTATTTGGGGCGTGCGTGGGGTGGGTATTTGGGGCGTGCGTGGGGTGGGTATTTGGGGCGTGCGTGGGGTGGGTATTTGGGGCGTGCGTGGGGTGGGTATTTGGGGCGTGCGTGGGGTGGGTATTTGGGGCGTGCGTGGGGTGGGTATTTGGGGCGTGGGGTGGGTATTTGGGGCGTGCGTGGGGTGGGTATTTGGGGCGTGCGTGGGGTGGGTATTTGGGGTGTGCGTGGGGTGGGTATTTGGGGCGTGCGTGGGGTGGGTATTTGGGGCGTGGGGTGGGTATTTGGGGCGTGCGTGGGGTGGGTATTTGGGGCGTGCGTGGGGTGGGTATTTGGGGCGTGCGTGGGGTGGGTATTTGGGGCGTGGGGTGGGTATTTGGGGCGTGCGTGGGGTGGGTATTTGGGGCGTGCGTGGGGTGGGTATTTGGGGCGTGCGTGGGGTGGGTATTTGGGGCGTGCGTGGGGTGGGTATTTGGGGCGTGGGGTGGGTATTTGGGGCGTGCGTGGGGTGGGTATTTGGGGCGTGGGGTGGGTATTTGGGGCGTGCGTGGGGTGGGTATTTGGGGCGTGGGGTGGGTATTTGGGGCGTGCGTGGGGTGGGTATTTGGGGCGTGCGTGGGGTGGGTATTTGGGGCGTGGGGTGGGTATTTGGGGCGTGCGTGGGGTGGGTATTTGGGGCGTGCGTGGGGTGGGTATTTGGGGCGTGCGTGGGGTGGGTATTTGGGCGTGGGGTGGGTATTTGGGGCGTGCGTGGGGTGGGTATTTGGGGCGTGCGGTGGGGTGGGTATTTGGGGCGTGCGTGGGGTGGGTATTTGGGGCGTGCGTGGGGTGGGTATTTGGGGCGTGGGGTGGGTATTTGGGGCGTGCGTGGGGTGGGTATTTGGGGCGTGCGTGGGGTGGGTATTTGGGGCGTGCGTGGGGTGGGTATTTGGGGCGTGCGTGGGGTGGGTATTTGGCGTGCGTGGGTGGGTATTTGGGGCGTGCGTGGGGTGGGTATTTGGGGCGTGGGGTGGGTATTTGGGGCGTGCGTGGGGTGGGTATTTGGGGCGTGCGTGGGGTGGGTATTTGGGGCGTGCGTGGGGTGGGTATTTGGGGCGTGCGTGGGGTGGGTATTTGGGGCGTGCGTGGGGTGGGTATTTGGGGCGTGTGGGTGGGTATTTGGGGCGTGGGGTGGGTATTTGGGGCGTGCGTGGGGTGGGTATTTGGGGCGTGCGTGGGGTGGGTATTTGGGGCGTGCGTGGGGTGGGTATTTGGGGCGTGCGTGGGGTGGGTATTTGGGGCGTGCGTGGGGTGGGTATTTGGGGCGTGCGTGGGGTGGGTATTTGGGGCGTGCGTGGGGTGGGTATTTGGGGCGTGGGGTGGGTATTTGGGGCGTGCGTGGGGTGGGTATTTGGGGCGTGCGTGGGGTGGGTATTTGGGGCGTGCGTGGGGTGGGTATTGGGGCGTTGCGTTGGGGGGGTGGGTATTTGGGGCGTGCGTGGGGTGGGTATTTGGGGCGTGCGTGGGGTGGGTATTTGGGGCGTGCTGGGGTGGGTATTTGGGGCGTGCGTGGGGTGGGTATTTGGGGCGTGGGGTGGGTATTTGGGGCGTGCGTGGGGTGGGTATTTGGGGCGTGCGTGGGGTGGGTATTTGGGGCGTGCGTGTGGTGGGTATTTGGGGCGTGCGTGGGGTGGGTATTTGGGGCGTGGGGTGGGTATTTGGGGCGTGCGTGGGGTGGGTATTTGGGGCGTGCGTGGGGTGGGTATTTGGGGCGTGGGGTGGGTATTTGGGGCGTGCGTGGGGTGGGTATTTGGGGGCTTGCGTGGGGTGGGTATTTGGGGCGTGCGTGGGGTGGGTATTTGGGGCGTGCGTGGGGTGGGTATTTGGGGCGTGGGGTGGGTATTTGGGCGTGCGTGGGGTGGGTATTTGGGGCGTGCGTGGGGTGGGTATTTGGGGCGTGCGTGGGGTGGGTATTTGGGGCGTGGGGTGGGTATTTGGGGCGTGCGTGGGGTGGGTATTTGGGGCGTGCGTGGGGTGGGTATTTGGGGCGTGCGTGGGGTGGGTATTTGGGGCGTGGGGTGGGTATTTGGGGCGTGCGTGGGGTGGGTATTTGGGGCGTGCGTGGGGTGGGTATTTGGGGCGTGCGTGGGGTGGGTATTTGGGGCGTGCGTGGGGTGGGTATTTGGGGCGTGGGGTGGGTATTTGGGGCGTGCGTGGGGTGGGTATTTGTGGCGTGCGTGGGGTGGGTATTTGGGGCGTGCGTGGGGTGGGTATTTGGGGCGTGCGTGGGGTGGGTATTTGGGGCGGCGTGGGGTGGGTATTTGGGGCGTGCGTGGGGTGGGTATTTGGGGCGTGCGTGGGGTGGGTATTTGGGGCGTGCGTGGGGTGGGTATTTGGGGCGTGGTTTTTTGGGTGGGTATTTGGGGCGTGCGTGGGGTGGGTATTTGGGGCGTGCGTGGGGTGGGTATTTGGGGCGTGCGTGGGGTGGGTATTTGGGGCGTGCGTGGGGTGGGTATTTGGGGCGTGGGGTGGGTATTTGGGGCGTGCGTGGGGTGGGTATTTGGGGCGTGCGTGGGGTGGGTATTTGGGGCGTGCGTGGGGTGGGTATTTGGGGCGTGCGTGGGGTGGGTATTTGGGGCGTGGGGTGGGTATTTGGGGCGTGCGTGGGGTGGGTATTTGGGGCGTGCGTGGGGTGGGTATTTGGGGGCGTGGGGTGGGTATTTGGGGCGTGCGTGGGGTGGGTATTTGGGGCGTGCGTGGGGTGGGTATTTGGGGCGTGCGTGGGGTGGGTATTTGGGGCGTGGGGTGGGTATTTGGGGCGTGCGTGGGGTGGGTATTTGGGGCACGCCCCAAATACCCACCCCCACTCCCCAAATACCCACCCCACGCACGCCCCAAATACCCACCCCACGCACGCCCCAAATACCCACCCCACGCACGCCCCAAATACCCACCCCACGCACGCCCCAAATACCCACCCCACGCCCCAAATACCCACCCCACGCACACCCCAAATACCCACCCCACGCCCCAAATACCCACCCCACGCACGCCCCAAATACCCACCCCACGCACGCCCCAAATACCCACCCCACGCACGCCCCAAATACCCACCCCACGCACGCCCCAAATACCCACCCCACGCCCCAAATACCCACCCCACGCACGCCCCAAATACCCACCCCACGCACGCCCCAAATACCCACCCCACGCACGCCCCAAATACCCACCCCACGCACGCCCCAAATACCCACCCCACGCCCCAAATACCCACCCCACGCACGCCCCAAATACCCACCCCACGCACGCCCCCAAATACCCACCCCACGCACGCCCCAAATACCCACCCCACGCCCCAAATACCCACCCCACGCACGCCTCAAATACCCACCCCACGCACGCCCCAAATACCCACCCACGCCCCAAATACCCACCCCACGCCACCCCACGCCCCAAATACCCACCCCCACGCACGCCCCAAATACCCACCCCACGCACGCCCCAAATACCCACCCCACGCACGCCCCAAATACCCACCCCACGCCCCAAATACCCACCCACGCACGCCCCAAATACCCACCCCACGCACGCCCCAAATACCCACCCCACGCACGCCCCAAATACCCACCCCACGCACGCCCCAAATACCCACCCCACGCCCCAAATACCCACCCCACGCACGCCCCAAATACCCACCCCACGCACGCCCCAAATACCCACCCCACGCACGCCCCAAATACCCACCCCACGCCCCAAATACCCACCCCACGCACGCCCCAAATACCCACCCCACGCACGCCCCAAATACCCACCCCACGCACGCCCCAAATACCCACCCCACGCACGCCCCAAATACCCACCCCACGCCCCAAATACCCACCCCACCACGCCCCAAATACCCACCCCACGCACGCCCCAAATACCCACCCCACGCACGCCCCAAATACCCACCCCACGCACGCCCCAAATACCCACCCCACGCACGCCCCAAATACCCACCCCACGCACGCCCCAAATACCCACCCCACGCCCCAAATACCCACCCCACGCACGCCCCAAATACCCACCCCACGCACGCCCCAAATACCCACCCCACGCACGCCCCAAATACCCACCCCACGCACGCCCCAAATACCCACCCCACGCCCCAAATACCCACCCCACGCACGCCCCAAATACCCACCCCACGCACGCCCCAAATACCCACCCCACGCACGCCCCAAATACCCACCCCACGCCCCAAATACCCACCCCACGCACGCCCCAAATACCCACCCCACGCACGCCCCAAATACCCACCCCACGCACGCCCCAAATACCCACCCCACGCACGCCCCAAATACCCACCCCACGCCCCAAATACCCACCCCACGCACGCCCCAAATACCCACCCCACGCACGCCCCAAATACCCACCCCACGCACGCCCCAAATACCACCCCACGCACGCCCAAATACCCACCCCACGCCCCAAATACCCACCCCACGCACGCCCCAAATACCCACCCCACGCACGCCCCAAATACCCACCCCACGCACGCCCCAAATACCCACCCCACGCCCCAAATACCCACCCCACGCACGCCCCAAATACCCACCCCACGCACGCCCCAAATACCCACCCCACGCACGCCCCAAATACCCACCCACGCCCCAAATACCCACCCCACGCACGCCCCAAATACCCACCCCACGCACGCCCCAAATACCCACCCCACGCCCCAAATACCCACCCCACGCACGCCCCAAATACCCACCCCACGCACGCCCCAAATACCCACCCCACGCACGCCCCAAATACCCACCCCACGCACGCCCCAAATACCCACCCCACGCCCCAAATACCCACCCCACGCACGCCCCAAATACCCACCCCACGCACGCCCCAAATACCCACCCCACGCACGCCCCAAATACCCACACCCACGCCCCAAATACCCACCCCACGCACGCCCCAAATACCCACCCCACGCACGCCCCAAATACCCACCCCACGCACGCCCCAAATACCCACCCCACGCACGCCCCAAATACCCACCCCACGCACGCCCCAAATACCCACCCCACGCCCCAAATACCCACCCCACGCACGCCCCAAATACCCACCCCACGCACGCCCCAAATACCCACCCCACGCACGCCCCAAATACCCACCCCACGCACGCCCCAAATACCCACCCCACGCCCCAAATACCCACCCCACGCACGCCCCAAATACCCACCCCACGCACGCCCCAAATACCCACCCCACGCACGCCCCAAATACCCACCCCACGCACGCCCCAAATACCCACCCCACGCCCCAAATACCCACCCCACGCACGCCCCAAATACCCACCCCACGCACGCCCCAAATACCCACCCCACGCACGCCCCAAATACCCACCCCACGCACGCCCCAAATACCCACCCCACGCACGCCCCAAATACCCACCCCACGCCCCAAATACCCACCCCACGCACGCCCCAAATACCCCACCCCACGCACGCCCCAAATACCCCACCCCACGCACGCCCCAAATACCCACCCCACGCCACGCCCCAAATACCCACCCCACGCACGCCCCAAATACCCACCCCACGCACGCCCCAAATACCCACCCCACGCCCCAAATACCCACCCCACGCACGCCCCAAATACCCACCCCCACGCACGCCCCAAATACCCACCCCACGCACGCCCCAAATACCCACCCACGCACGCCCAAATACCCACCCACGCCCCAAATACCCACCCACGCACGCCCCAAATACCCACCCCACGCACGCCCCAAATACCCACCCCACGCACGCCCCAAATACCCACCCCACGCCCAAATACCCACCCCACGCACGCCCCAAATACCCACCCCACGCACGCCCCAAATACCCACCCCACGCACGCCCCAAATACCCACCCCACGCACGCCCCAAATACCCACCCCACGCACGCCCCAAATACCCACCCCACGCCCCAAATACCCACCCCACGCACGCCCCAAATACCCACCCCCACGCACGCCCCAAATACCCACCCCACGCACGCCCCAAATACCCACCCCACGCACGCCCCAAATACCCACCCCACGCACGCCCCAAATACCCACCCCACGCACGCCCCAAATACCCACCCCACGCCCCCAAATACCCACCCCACGCACGCCCCAAATACCCACCCCACGCACGCCCCAAATACCCACCCCACGCACGCCCCAAATACCCACCCCACGCACGCCCCAAATACCCACCCCGCCCCAAATACCCACCACGCACGCCCCAAATACCCACCCCACGCACGCCCCAAATACCCACCCACGCGCACGCCCAAATACCCACCCCACGCACGCCCCAAATACCCACCCCACGCACGCCCCAAATACCCACCCCACGCACGCCCCAAATACCCACCCCCACGCACGCCCCAAATACCCACCCCACCACGCCCCAAATACCCACCCCACGCACGCCCCAAATACCCACCCCACGCACGCCCCAAATACCCACCCCACGCACGCCCCAAATACCCACCCCACGCACGCCCAAATACCCACCCCACGCACGCCCCAAATACCCACCCCACGCACGCCCCAAATACCCACCCCACGCCCCCAAATACCCACCCCACGCAAACCCACGCACCCCAAATACCCACCCCACGCACGCCCCAAATACCCACCCCACGCACGCCCCAAATACCCACCCCCACGCACGCCCCAAATACCCACCCCAGCGCCCCAAATACCCACCCCACGCACCGCCCCAAATACCCACCCCACGCACGCCCCAAATACCCACCCCACGCACGCCCCAAATACCCACCGCCCACGCCCCAAATACCCACCCCACGCCCATACCCCACGCACGCCCCAAATACCCACCCC
>NC_139951.1:41885707-41950707 GCF_963454915.1 Gymnoscopelus microlampas
AAATACCCACCCCACGCACGCCCCAAATACCCACCCCACGCCCCAAATACCCACCCCACGCACGCCCCAAATACCCACCCCACGCACGCCCCCAAATAACCCACCCCACGCACGCCCCAAATACCCACCCCACGTACGCCCCAAATACCACCCCACGCCCCAAATACCCACCCCACGCACGCCCCAAATACCCACCCCACGCACGCCCCAAATACCCACCCCACGCACGCCCCAAATACCCACCCCACGCACGCCCCAAATACCCACCCCACGCCCCAAATACCCACCCCACGCACGCCCCAAATACCCACCCCACGCACGCCCCAAATACCCGCCCCACGCACGCCCCAAATACCCACCCCACGCCCCCAAATACCCACCCCACGCACGCCCCAAATACCCACCCCACGCACGCCCCAAATACCCACCCCACGCGAGCCCCAAATACCCACCCCACGCACGCCCCAAATACCCACCCCACGCCCCAAATACCCACCCCACGCACGCCCCAAATACCCACCCCACGCACGCCCCAAATACCCACCCCACGCACGCCCCAAATACCCACCCCACGCACGCCCCAAATACCCACCCCACGCCCCAAATACCCACCCCACGCACGCCCCAAATACCCACCCCACGCACGCCCCAAATACCCACCCCACGCACGCCCCAAATACCCACCCCACGCCCCCAAATACCCACCCCACGCACGCCCCAAATACCCACCCCACGCACGCCCCAAATACCCACCCCACGCACGCCCCAAATACCCACCCCACGCCCCAAATACCCACCCCACGCACGCCCCAAATACCCACCCCACGCACGCCCCAAATACCCACCCCACGCACGCCCCAAATACCCACCCACGCACGCCCCAAATACCCACCCCACGCCCCAAATACCCACCCCACGCACGCCCCAAATACCCACCCCACGCACGCCCCAAATACCCACCCCACGCACGCCCCAAATACCCACCCCACGCACGCCCCAAATACCCACCCCACGCACGCCCCAAATACCCACCCCACGCACGCCCCAAATACCCACCCCACGCACGCCCCAAATACCCACCCCCACGCCCCAAATACCCACCCCACGCACGCCCCAAATACCCACCCCACGCACGCCCCAAATACCCACCCCACGCACGCCCCAAATACCCACCCCACGCACGCCCCAAATACCCACCCCACGCCCCAAATACCCACCCCACGCACGCCCCAAATACCCACCCCACGCACGCCCCAAATACCCACCCCACGCACGCCCCAAATACCCACCCCACGCACGCCCCAAAATACCCACCCCACGCACGCCCCAAATACCCACCCCACGCACGCCCCAAATACCCACCCCACGCCCCAAATACCCACCCACGCACGCCCCAAATACCCACCCCACGCACGCCCCAAATACCCACCCCACGCACGCCCCAAATTACACACCCCACGCACGCCCCAAATACCCACCCCACGCCCCAAATACCCACCCCACGCACGCCCCAAATACCCACCCCACGCACGCCCCAAATACCCACCCCACGCACGCCCAAATACCCACCCCACGCCCCAAATACCCACCCCACGCACGCCCCAAATACCCACGCCACGCACGCCCCAAATACCCACCCCACGCACTCCCCAAATACCCACCCCACGCACGCCCCAAATACCCACCCCACGCCCCAAATACCCACCCCACGCACGCCCCAAATACCCACCCCACGCACGCCCCAAATACCCACCCCACGCACGCCCCAAATACCCACCCCACGCACGCTACAAATACCCACCCCACGCCCCAAATACCCACCCCACGCACGCCCCAAATACCCACCCCACGCACGCCCCAAATACCCACCCCACGCCCCAAATACCCACCCCACGCACGCCCCAAATACCCACCCCACGCACGCCCCAAATACCCACCCCACGCACGCCCCAAATACCCACCCCACGTACGCCCCAAATACCCACCCCACGCCCCAAATACCCACCCCACGCACGCCCCAAATACCCACCCCACGCACGCCCCAAATACCCACCCCACGCACGCCCCAAATACCCACCCCACGCACGCCCCAAATACCCACCCCACGCCCCAAATACCCACCCCACGCACGCCCCAAATACCCACCCCACGCACGCCCCAAATACCCGCCCCACGCACGCCCCAAATACCCACCCCACGCCCCAAATACCCACCCCACGCACGCCCCAAATACCCACCCCACGCACGCCCCAAATACCCACCCCACGCGAGCCCCAAATACCCACCCCACGCACGCCCCAAATACCCACCCCACGCCCCAAATACCCACCCCACGCACGCCCCAAATACCCACCCCACGCACGCCCCAAATACCCACCCCACGCACGCCCCAAATACCCACCCCACGCACGCCCCAAATACCCACCCCACGCCCCAAATACCCACCCCACGCACGCCCCAAATACCTACCCCACGCACGCCCCAAATACCCACCCCACGCACGCCCCAAATACCCACCCCACGCCCCAAATACCCACCCCACGCACGCCCCAAATACCCACCCCACGCACGCCCCAAATACCCACCCCACGCACGCCCCAAATACCCACCCCACGCACGCCCCAAATACCCACCCACGCCCCAAATACCCACCCCACGCACGCCCCAAATACCCACCCCCACGCACGCCCCAAATACCCACCCCACGCACGCCCCAAATACCCACCCCACGCACGCCCCAAATACCCACCCCACGCACGCCCCAAATACCCACCCCACGCACGCCCCAAATACCCACCCCACGCACGCCCCAAATACCCACCCCACGCCCCAAATACCCACCCCACGCACGCCCCAAATACCCACCCCACGCACGCCCCAAATACCCACCCCACGCACGCCCCAAATACCCACCCCACGCACGCCCCAAATACCCACCCCACGCCCCAAATACCCACCCCACGCACGCCCCAAATACCCACCCCACGCACGCCCCAAATACCCACCCCACGCACGCCCCAAATACCCACCCCACGCACGCCCCCAAATACCCACCCCACGCACGCCCCAAATACCCACCCCACGCCCCAAATACCCCAAATACCCACCCCACGCACGCCCCAAATACCCACCCCACGCACGCCCCAAATACCCACCCCACGCACGCCCCAAATACCCACCCCACGCACGCCCCAAATACCCACCCCACGCACGCCCCAAATACCCACCCCACGCCCCAAATACCACCCCACGCACGCCCCAAATACCCACCCCACGCACGCCCCAAATACCCACCCCACGCACGCCCCAAATACCCACCCCACGCCCCAAATACCCACCCCACGCACGCCCCAAATACCCACCCCACGCACGCCCCAAATACCCACCCCACGCACGCCCCAAATACCCACCCCACGCACGCCCAAATACCCACCCCACGCCCCAAATACCCACCCCACGCCCCAAATACCCACCCCACGCACGCCCCAAATACCCACCCCACGCACGCCCCAAATACCCACCCCACGCACGCCCCAAATACCCACCCCACGCACGCCCCAAATACCCACCCCACGCCCCAAATACCCACCCCACGCACGCCCCAAATACCCACCCCACGCACGCCCCAAATACCCACCCCACGCACGCCCCAAATACCCACCCCACGCCCCAAATACCCACCCCACGCACGCCCCAAATACCCACCCCACGCACGCCCCAAATACCCACCCCACGCACGCCCCAAATACCCACCCCACGCCCCAAATACCCACCCCCACGCACGCCCCAAATACCCACCCCACGCACGCCCCAAATACCCACCCCACGCACGCCCCAAATACCCACCCCACGCACGCCCCAAATACCCACCCCACGCCCCAAATACCCACCCCACGCACGCCCCCAAATACCCACCCCACGCACGCCCCAAATACCCACCCCACGCACGCCCCAAAAACCCACCCCACGCCCCAAATACCCACCCCACGCACGCCCCAAATACCCACCCCACGCACGCCCCAAATACCCACCCCACGCACGCCCCAAATACCCACCCCACGCACGCCCCAAATACCCACCCCACGCCCCAAATACCCAGCCCACGCACGCCCCAAATACCCACCCCACGCACGCCCCAAATACCCACCCCACGCACGCCCCAAATACCCACCCCACGCCCAAATACCCACCCCACGCACGCCCCAAATACCCACCCCACGCACGCCCCAAATACCCACCCCACGCACGCCCCAAATACCCACCCCACGCCCCAAATACCCACCCCACGCACGCCCCAAATACCCACCCCACGCACGCCCCAAATACCCACCCCACGCACGCCCCAAATACCCACCCCACGCACGCCCCAAATACCCACCCCACGCCCCAAATACCCACCCCACGCACGCCCCAAATACCCACCCCACGCACGCCCCAAATACCCACCCCACGCACGCCCCAAATACCCACCCCACGCCCCAAATACCCACCCCACGCACGCCCCAAATACCCACCCCACGCACGCCCCAAATACCCACCCCACGCACGCCCCAAATACCCACCCCACGCACGCCCCAAATACCCACCCCACGCACGCCCCAAATACCCACCCCACGCACGCCCCAAATACCCACCCCACGCACGCCCCAAATACCCACCCCACGCACGCCCCAAATACCCACCCCACGCACGCCCCAAATACCCACCCCACGCACGCCCCAAATACCCACCCCACGCACGCCCCAAATACCCACCCCACGCCCCAAATACCCACCCCACGCACGCCCCAAATACCCACCCCACGCACGCCCCAAATACCCACCCCACGCACGCCCCAAATACCCACCCCACGCACGCCCCAAATACCCACCCCACGCCCCAAATACCCACCCCACGCACGCCCCAAATACCCACCCCACGCACGCCCCAAATACCCACCCCACGCACGCCCCAAATACCCACCCCACGCACGCCCCAAATACCCACCCCACGCACGCCCCAAATACCCACCCCACGCCCCAAATACCCACCCCACGCACGCCCCAAATACCCACCCCACGCACGCCCCAAATACCCACCCCACGCACGCCCCAAATACCCACCCCACGCACGCCCCAAATACCCACCCCACGCCCCAAATACCCACCCCACGCACGCCCCAAATACCCACCCCACGCACGCCCCAAATACCCACCCCACGCACGCCCCAAATACCCACCCCACGCCCCAAATACCCACCCCACGCACGCCCCAAATACCCACCCCACGCACGCCCCAAATACCCACCCCACGCACGCCCCAAATACCCACCCCACGCCCCAAATACCCACCCCACGCACGCCCCAAATACCCACCCCACGCACGCCCAAATACCCACCCCACGCACGCCCCAAATACCCACCCCACGCACGCCCCAAATACCCACCCCACGCCCCAAATACCCACCCCACGCCCCAAATACCCACCCCACGCACGCCCCAAATACCCACCCCACGCACGCCCCAAATACCCACCCCACGCACGCCCCAAATACCACCCCACGCACGCCCCAAATACCCACCCCACGCCCCAAATACCCACCCCACGCACGCCCCAAATACCCACCCCACGCACGCCCCAAATACCCACCCCACGCACGCCCCAAATACCCACCCCACGCACGCCCCAAATACCCACCCCACGCACGCCTCAAATACCCACCCCACGCCCCAAATACCCACCCCACGCACGCCCCAAATACCCACCCCACGCACGCCCCAAATACCCACCCCACGCACGCCCCAAATACCCACCCCACGCCCCAAATACCCACCCCACGCACGCCCCAAATACCCACCCCACGCACGCCCCAAATACCCACCCCACGCACGCCCCAAATACCCACCCCACGCACGCCCCAAATACCCACCCCACGCCCCAAATACCCACCCCACGCACGCCCCAAATACCCACCCCACGCACGCCCCAAATACCCACCCCACGCACGCCCCAAATACCCACCCCACGCACGCCCCAAATACCCACCCCACGCCCCAAATACCCACCCCACGCACGCCCCAAATACCCACCCCACGCACGCCCAAATACCCACCCACGCACGCCCCAAATACCCACCCCACGCCCCAAATACCCACCCCACGCACGCCCCAAAAACCCACCCCACGCACGCCCCAAATACCCACCCCACGCACGCCCCAAATACCCACCCCACGCACGCCCCAAATACCCACCCCACGCCCCAAATACCCACCCCACGCACGCCCCAAATACCCACCCCACGCACGCCCCAAATACCCACCCCACGCACGCCCCAAATACCCACCCCACGCACGCCCCAAATACCCACCCCACGCCCCAAATACCCACCCCACGCACGCCCCAAATACCCACCCCACGCACGCCCCAAATACCCACCCCACGCCCCAAATACCCACCCCACGCACGCCCCAAATACCCACCCCACGCACGCCCCAAATACCCACCCCACGCACGCCCCAAATACCCACCCCACGCACGCCCCAAATACCCACCCCACGCCCCATATCCCACCCCACGCACGCCCCAAATACCCACCCCACGCACGCCCCAAATACCCACCCCACGCACGCCCCAAATACCCACCCCACGCACGCCCCAAATACCCACCCCACGCACGCCCCAAATACCCACCCCACGCACGCCCCAAATACCCACCCCACGCACGCCCCAAATACCCACCCCACGCCCCAAATACCCACCCCACGCACGCCCCAAATACCCACCCCACGCACGCCCCAAATACCCACCCCACGCACGCCCCAAATACCCACCCCCACGCACGCCCCAAATACCCACCCCACGCCCCAAATACCCACCCCACGCACGCCCCAAATACCCACCCCACGCACGCCCCAAATACCCACCCCACGCACGCCCCAAATACCCACCCCACGCCCCAAATACCCACCCCACGCACGCCCCAAATACCCACCCCACGCACGCCCCAAATACCCACCCCCACGCACGCCCCAAATACCCACCCCACGCCCAAATACCCACCCCACGCACGCCCCAAATACCCACCCCACGCACGCCCCAAATACCCACCCCACGCACGCCCCAAATACCCACCCCACGCCCCAAATACCCACCCCACGCACGCCCAAATACCCACCCCACGCACGCCCCAAATACCCACCCCGCCCCAAATACCCACCCCACGCACGCCCCAAATACCCACCCCACGCACGCCCAAATACCCACCCCACGCACGCCCCAAATACCCACCCCACGCACGCCCCAAATACCCACCCCACGCCCCAAATACCCACCCCACGCACGCCCCAAATACCCACCCCACGCACGCCCCAAATACCCACCCCACGCACGCCCCAAATACCCACCCCACGCCCCAAATACCCACCCCACGCACGCCCCAAATACCCACCCCACGCACGCCCCAAATACCCACCCCACGCACGCCCCAAATACCCACCCCACGCACGCCCCAAATACCCACCCCACGCCCCAAATACCCACCCCACGCACGCCCCAAATACCCACCCCACGCACGCCCCAAATACCCACCCCACGCACGCCCCAAATACCCACCCCACGCCCCAAATACCCACCCCACGCACGCCCCAAATACCCACCCCACGCACGCCCCAAATACCCACCCCACGCACGCCCCAAATACCCACCCCACGCCCCAAATACCCACCCCACGCACGCCCCAAATACCCACCCCACGCACGCCCCAAATACCCACCCCACGCCCCAAATACCCAGCCCACGCACGCCCCAAATACCCACCCCACGCACGCCCCAAATACCCACCCCACGCACGCCCCAAATACCCACCCCACGCACGCCCAAATACCCACCCCACGCCCCAAATACCCACCCCACGCACGCCCCAAATACCCACCCCACGCACGCCCCAAATACCCACCCCACGCACGCCCCAAATACCCACCCCACGCCCCAAATACCCACCCCACGCACGCCCCAAATATCCACCCCACGCACGCCCCAAATACCCACCCCACGCACGCCCCAAATACCCACCCCACGCACGCCCCAAATACCCACCCCACGCCCCAAATACCCACCCCACGCACGCCCCAAATACCCACCCCACGCACGCCCCAAATACCCACCCCACGCACGCCCCAAATACCCACCCCACGCCCCAAATACCCACCCCACGCACGCCCCAAATACCCACCCCACGCACGCCCCAAATACCCACCCCACGCACGCCCCAAATACCCACCCCACGCCCCAAATACCCACCCCACGCACGCCCCAAATACCCACCCCACGCACGCCCCAAATACCCACCCCACGCACGCCCCAAATACCCACCCCACGCACGCCCCAAATACCCACCCCACGCCCCAAATACCCACCCCACGCACGCCAAAAATACCCACCCCACGCACGCCCCAAATACCCACCCCACGCACGCCCCAAATACCCACCCCACGCATGCCCCAAATACCCACCCCACGCCCCAAATACCCACCCCACGCACGCCCCAAATACCCACCCCACGCACAGCCCCAAATACCCACCCCACGCACGCCCCAAATACCCACCCCACGCCCCAAATACCCACCCCACGCACGCCCCAAAAACCCACCCCACGCACGCCCCAAATACCCACCCCACGCACGCCCCAAATACCCACCCCACGCACGCCCCAAATACCCACCCCACGCCCCAAATACCCACCCCACGCACGCCCCAAATACCCACCCCACGCACGCACCAAATACCCACCCCACGCACGCCCCAAATACCCACCCCACGCACGCCCCAAATACCCACCCCACGCCCCAAATACCCACCCCACGCACGCCCCAAATACCCACCCCACGCACGCCCCAAATACCCACCCCACGCACGCCCCAAATACCCACCCCACGCCCCAAATACCCACCCCACGCACGCCCCAAATACCCACCCCACGCACGCCCCAAATACCCACCCCACGCACGCCCCAAATACCCACCCCACGCCCCAAATACCCACCCCACGCACGCCCCAAATACCCACCCACGCCCCAAATACCCACCCCACGCACGCCCCAAATACCCACCCCACGCACGCCCCAAATACCCACCCCACGCCCCAAATACCCACCCCACGCACGCCCCAAATACCCACCCACGCACGCCCCAAATACCCACCCCACGCACGCCCCAAATACCCACCCCACGCACGCCCCAAATACCCACCCCACGCCCCAAATACCCACCCCACGCCCCAAATACCCACCCCACGCACGCCCCAAATACCCACCCCACGCACGCCCCAAATACCCACCCCACGCACGCCCCAAATACCCACCCCACGCACGCCCCAAATACCCACCCCACACACGCCCCAAATACCCACCCCACGCCCCAAATACCCACCCCACGCACGCCCCAAATACCCACCCCACGCACGCCCCAAATACCCACCCCACGCACGCCCCAAATACCCACCCCACGCACGCCCCAAATACCCACCCCACGCACGCCCCAAATACCCACCCCACGCACGCCCCAAATACCCACCCCACGCACGCCCCAAATACCCACCCCACGCCCCAAATACCCACCCCACGCACGCCCCAAATACCCACCCCACGCACGCCCCAAATACCCACCCCACGCACGCCCCAAATACCCACCCCACGCACGCCCCAAATACCCACCCCACGCACGCCCCAAATACCCACCCCACGCACGCCCCAAATACCCACCCCACGCACGCCCCAAATACCCACCCCACGCCCCAAATACCCACCCCACGCACGCCCCAAATACCCACCCCACGCACGCCCCAAATACCCACCCCACGCACGCCCCAAATACCCACCCCACGCACGCCCCAAATACCCACCCCACGCCCCAAATACCCACCCCACGCACGCCCCAAATACCCACCCCACGCACGCCCCAAATACCCACCCCACGCACGCCCCAAATACCCACCCCACGCACGCCCCAAATACCCACCCCACGCACGCCCCAAATACCCACCCCACGCACGCCCCAAATACCCACCCCACGCCCCAAATACCCACCCCACGCACGCCCCAAATACCCACCCCACGCACGCCCCAAATACCCACCCCACGCACGCCCCAATTACACACCCCACGCACGCCCCAAATACCCACCCCACGCCCCAAATACCCACCCCACGCACGCCCCAAATACCCACCCCACGCACGCCCCAAATACCCACCCCACGCACGCCCCAAATACCCACCCCACGCCCCAAATACCCACCCCACGCACGCCCCAAATACCCACGCCACGCACGCCCCAAATACCCACCCCACGCACGCCCCAAATACCCACCCCACGCACGCCCCAAATACCCACCCCACGCCCCAAATACCCACCCCACGCACGCCCCAAATACCCACCCCACGCACGCCCCAAATACCCACCCCACGCACGCCCCAAATACCCACCCCACGCACGCTACAAATACCCACCCCACGCCCCAAATACCCACCCCACGCACGCCCCAAATACCCACCCCACGCACGCCCCAAATACCCACCCCACGCCCCAAATACCCACCCCACGCACGCCCCAAATACCCACCCCACGCACGCCCCAAATACCCACCCCACGCACGCCCCAAATACCCACCCCACGTACGCCCCAAATACCCACCCCACGCCCCAAATACCCACCCCACGCACGCCCCAAATACCCACCCCACGCACGCCCCAAATACCCACCCCACGCACGCCCCAAATACCCACCCCACGCCCCAAATACCCACCCCACGCACGCCCCAAATACCCACCCCACGCACGCCCCAAATACCCGCCCCACGCACGCCCCAAATACCCACCCCACGCCCCAAATACCCACCCCACGCACGCCCCAAATACCCACCCCACGCACGCCCCAAATACCCACCCCACGCGAGCCCCAAATACCCACCCCACGCACGCCCCAAATACCCACCCCACGCCCCAAATACCCACCCCACGCACGCCCCAAATACCCACCCCACGCACGCCCCAAATACCCACCCCACGCACGCCCCAAATACCCACCCCACGCACGCCCCAAATACCCACCCCACGCCCCAAATACCCACCCCACGCACGCCCCAAATACCCACCCCACGCACGCCCCAAATACCCACCCCACGCACGCCCCAAATACCCACCCCACGCCCCAAATACCCACCCCACGCACGCCCCAAATACCCACCCCACGCACGCCCCAAATACCCACCCCACGCACGCCCCAAATACCCACCCCACGCACGCCCCAAATACCCACCCCACGCCCCAAATACCCACCCCACGCACGCCCCAAATACCCACCCCACGCACGCCCCAATTACCCACCCCACGCACGCCCCAAATACCCACCCCACGCACGCCCCAAATACCCACCCCACGCACGCCCCAAATACCCACCCCACGCACGCCCCAAATACCCACCCCACGCACGCCCCAAATACCCACCCCACGCCCCAAATACCCACCCCACGCACGCCCCAAATACCCACCCCACGCATGCCCCAAATACCCACCCCACGCACGCCCCAAATACCCACCCCACGCACGCCCCAAATACCCACCCCACGCCCCAAATACCCACCCCACGCACGCCCCAAATACCCACCCAACGCACGCCCCAAATACCCACCCCACGCACGCCCCAAATACCCACCCCACGCACGCCCCAAATACCCACCCCACGCACGCCCCAAATACCCACCCCACGCACGCCCCAAATACCCACCCCACGCCCCAAATACCCACCCCACGCACGCCCCAAATACCCACCCCACGCACGCCCCAAATACCCACCCCACGCACGCCCCAAATACCCACCCCACGCACGCCCCAAATACCCACCCCACGCCCCAAATACCCCAAATACCCACCCCACGCACGCCCCAAATACCCACCCCACGCACGCCCCAAATACCCACCCCACGCACGCCCCAAATACCCACCCCACGCACGCCCCAAATACCCACCCCACGCACGCCCCAAATACCCACCCCACGCCCCAAATACCCACCCCACGCACGCCCCAAATACCCACCCCACGCACGCCCCAAATACCCACCCCACGCACGCCCCAAATACCCACCCCACGCCCCAAATACCCACCCCACGCACGCCCCAAATACCCACCCCACGCACGCCCCAAATACCCACCCCACGCACGCCCCAAATACCCACCCCACGCACGCCCCAAATACCCACCCCACGCCCCAAATACCCACCCCACGCCCCAAATACCCACCCCACGCACGCCCCAAATACCCACCCCACGCACGCCCCAAATACCCACCCCACGCACGCCCCAAATACCCACCCCACGCACGCCCCAAATACCCACCCCACGCCCCAAATACCCACCCCACGCACGCCCCAAATACCCACCCCACGCACGCCCCAAATACCCACCCCACGCACGCCCCAAATACCCACCCCACGCCCCAAATACCCACCCCACGCACGCCCCAAATACCCACCCCACGCACGCCCCAAATACCCACCCCACGCACGCCCCAAATACCCACCCCACGCCCCAAATACCCACCCCACGCACGCCCCAAATACCCACCCCACGCACGCCCCAAATACCCACCCCACGCACGCCCCAAATACCCACCCCACGCCCCAAATACCCACCCCACGCACGCCCCAAATACCCACCCCACGCACGCCCCAAATACCCACCCCACGCACGCCCCAAATACCCACCCCACGCCCCAAATACCCACCCCACGCACGCCCCAAATACCCACCCCACGCACGCCCCAAATACCCACCCCACGCACGCCCCAAATACCCACCCCACGCACGCCCCAAATACCCACCCCACGCCCCAAATACCCAGCCCACGCACGCCCCAAATACCCACCCCACGCACGCCCCAAATACCCACCCCACGCACGCCCCAAATACCCACCCCACGCCCCAAATACCCACCCCACGCACGCCCCAAATACCCACCCCACGCACGCCCCAAATACCCACCCCACGCACGCCCCAAATACCCACCCCACGCCCCAAATACCCACCCCACGCACGCCCCAAATACCCACCCCAAGCACGCCCCAAATACCCACCCCACGCACGCCCCAAATACCCACCCCACGCACGCCCCAAATACCCACCCCACGCCCCAAATACCCACCCCACGCACGCCCCAAATACCCACCCCACGCACGCCCCAAATACCCACCCCACGCACGCCCCAAATACCCACCCCACGCCCCAAATACCCACCCCACGCACGCCCCAAATACCCACCCCACGCACGCCCCAAATACCCACCCCACGCACGCCCCAAATACCCACCCCACGCACGCCCCAAATACCCACCCCACGCACGCCCCAAATACCCACCCCACGCACGCCCCAAATACCCACCCCACGCACGCCCCAAATACCCACCCCACGCACGCCCCAAATACCCACCCCACGCACGCCCCAAATACCCACCCCACGCACGCCCCAAATACCCACCCCACGCACGCCCCAAATACCCACCCCACGCCCCAAATACCCACCCCACGCACGCCCCAAATACCCACCCCACGCACGCCCCAAATACCCACCCCACGCACGCCCCAAATACCCACCCCACGCACGCCCCAAATACCCACCCCACGCCCCAAATACCCACCCCACGCACGCCCCAAATACCCACCCCACGCACGCCCCAAATACCCACCCCACGCACGCCCCAAATACCCACCCCACGCACGCCCCAAATACCCACCCCACGCACGCCCCAAATACCCACCCCACGCACGCCCCAAATACCCACCCCACGCCCCAAATACCCACCCCACGCACGCCCCAAATACCCACCCCACGCACGCCCCAAATACCCACCCCACGCACGCCCCAAATACCCACCCCACGCACGCCCCAAATACCCACCCCACGCCCCAAATACCCACCCCACGCACGCCCCAAATACCCACCCCACGCACGCCCCAAATACCCACCCCACGCACGCCCCAAATACCCACCCCACGCCCCAAATACCCACCCCACGCACGCCCCAAATACCCACCCCACGCACGCCCCAAATACCCACCCCACGCCCCAAATACCCAGCCCACGCACGCCCCAAATACCCACCCCACGCACGCCCCAAATACCCACCCCACGCACGCCCCAAATACCCACCCCACGCACGCCCCAAATACCCACCCCACGCCCCAAATACCCACCCCACGCACGCCCCAAATACCCACCCCACGCACGCCCCAAATACCCACCCCACGCACGCCCCAAATACCCACCCCACGCCCCAAATACCCACCCCACGCACGCCCCAAATACCCACCCCACGCACGCCCCAAATACCCACCCCACGCACGCCCCAAATACCCACCCCACGCACGCCCCAAATACCCACCCCACGCCCCAAATACCCACCCCACGCACGCCCCAAATACCCACCCCACGCACGCCCCAAATACCCACCCCACGCACGCCCCAAATACCCACCCCACGCACGCCTCAAATACCCACCCCACGCCCCAAATACCCACCCCACGCACGCCCCAAATACCCACCCACGCACGCCCCAAATACCCACCCCACGCACGCCCCAAATACCCACCCCACGCCCCAAATACCCACCCCACGCACGCCCCAAATACCCACCCCACGCACGCCCCAAATACCCACCCCACGCACGCCCCAAATACCCACCCCACGCACGCCCCAAATACCCACCCCACGCCCCAAATACCCACCCCACGCACGCCCCAAATACCCACCCCACGCACGCCCCAAATACCCACCCCACGCACGCCCCAAATACCCACCCCACGCACGCCCCAAATACCCACCCCACGCCCCAAATACCCACCCCACGCACGCCCCAAATACCCACCCCACGCACGCCCCAAATACCCACCCCACGCACGCCCCAAATACCCACCCCACGCCCCAAATACCCACCCCACGCACGCCCCAAATACCCACCCCACGCACGCCCCAAATACCCACCCCACGCACGCCCCAAATACCCACCCCACGCACGCCCCAAATACCCACCCCACGCCCCAAATACCCACCCCACGCACGCCCCAAATACCCACCCCACGCACGCCCCAAATACCCACCCCACGCACGCCCCAAATACCCACCCCACGCACGCCCCAAATACCCACCCCACGCCCCAAATACCCACCCCACGCACGCCCCAAATACCCACCCCACGCACGCCCCAAATACCCACCCCACGCACGCCCCAAATACCCACCCCACGCACGCCCCAAATACCCACCCCACGCACGCCCCAAATACCCACCCCACGCCCCAAATACCCACCCTACGCACGCCCCAAATACCCACCCCACGCCCCAAATACCCACCCCACGCACGCCCCAAATACCCACCCCACGCACGCCCCAAATACCCACCCCACGCACGCCCCAAATACCCACCCCACGCACGCCCCAAATACCCACCCCACGCCCCAAATACCCACCCCACGCACGCCCCAAATACCCACCCCACGCACGCCCCAAATACCCACCCCACGCACGCCCCAAATACCCACCCCACGCACGCCCCAAATACCCACCCCACGCCCCAAATACCCACCCCACGCACGCCCCAAATACCCACCCCACGCACGCCCCAAATACCCACCCCACGCACGCCCCAAATACCCACCCCACGCACGCCCCAAATACCCACCCCACGCCCCAAATACCCACCCCACGCACGCCCCAAATACCCACCCCACGCACGCCCCAAATACCCACCCCACGCACGCCCCAAATACCCACCCCACGCACGCCCCAAATACCCACCCCACGCAAGCCCCAAATACCCACCCCACGCCCCAAATACCCACCCCACGCACGCCCCAAATACCCACCCCACGCACGCCCCAAATACCCACCCCACGCACGCCCCAAATACCCACCCCACGCCCCAAATACCCACCCCACGCACGCCCCAAATACCCACCCCACGCACGCCCCAAATACCCACCCCACGCCCCAAATACCCACCCCACGCACGCCCCAAATACCCACCCCACGCACGCCCCCAAATACCCACCCCACGCACGCCCCAAATACCCACCCCACGCACGCCCCAAATACCCACCCCACGCCCCAAATACCCACCCCACGCACGCCCCAAATACCCACCCCACGCACGCCCCAAATACCCACCCCACGCACGCCCCAAATACCCACCCCACGCCCCAAATACCCACCCCACGCACGCCCCAAATACCCACCCCACGCACGCCCCAAATACCCACCCCACGCACGCCCCAAATACCCACCCCACGCACGCCCCAAATACCCACCCCACGCCCCAAATACCCACCCCACGCACGCCCCAAATACCCACCCCACGCACGCCCCAAATACCCACCCCACGCACGCCCCAAATACCCACCCCACGCCCCAAATACCCACCCCACGCACGCCCCAAATACCCACCCCACGCACGCCCCAAATACCCACCCCACGCACGCCCCAAATACCCACCCCACGCCCCAAATACCCACCCCACGCACGCCCCAAATACCCACCCCACGCACGCCCCAAATACCCACCCCACGCCCCAAATACCCAGCCCACGCACGCCCCAAATACCCACCCCACGCACGCCCCAAATACCCACCCCACGCACGCCCCAAATACCCACCCCACGCACGCCCCAAATACCCACCCCACGCCCCAAATACCCACCCCACGCACGCCCCAAATACCCACCCCACGCACGCCCCAAATACCCACCCCACGCACGCCCCAAATACCCACCCCACGCCCCAAATACCCACCCCACGCACGCCCCAAATACCCACCCCACGCACGCCCCAAATACCCACCCCACGCACGCCCCAAATACCCACCCCACGCACGCCCCAAATACCCACCCCACGCCCCAAATACCCACCCCACGCACGCCCCAAATACCCACCCCACGCACGCCCCAAATACCCACCCCACGCACGCCCCAAATACCCACCCCACGCACGCCCCAAATACCCACCCCACGCCCCAAATACCCACCCCACGCACGCCCCAAATACCCACCCCACGCACGCCCCAAATACCCACCCCACGCACGCCCCAAATACCCACCCCACGCCCCAAATACCCACCCCACGCACGCCCCAAATACCCACCCCACGCACGCCCCAAATACCCACCCCACGCACGCCCCAAATACCCACCCCACGCACGCCCCAAATACCCACCCCACGCCCCAAATACCCACCCCACGCACGCCCCAAATACCCACCCCACGCACGCCCCAAATACCCACCCCACGCACGCCCCAAATACCCACCCCACGCATGCCCCAAATACCCACCCCCACGCCCCAAATACCCACCCCACGCACGCCCCAAATACCCACCCCACGCACGCCCCAAATACCCACCCCACGCACGCCCCAAATACCCACCCCACGCCCCAAATACCCACCCCACGCACGCCCCAAAAACCCACCCCACGCACGCCCCAAATACCCACCCCACGCACGCCCCAAATACCCACCCCACGCACGCCCCAAATACCCACCCCACGCCCCAAATACCCACCCCACGCACGCCCCAAATACCCACCCCACGCACGCACCAAATACCCACCCCACGCACGCCCCAAATACCCACCCCACGCACGCCCCAAATACCCACCCCACGCCCCAAATACCCACCCCACGCACGCCCCAAATACCCACCCCACGCACGCCCCAAATACCCACCCCACGCACGCCCCAAATACCCACCCCACGCCCCAAATACCCACCCCACGCACGCCCCAAATACCCACCCCACGCACGCCCCAAATACCCACCCCACGCACGCCCCAAATACCCACCCCACGCCCCAAATACCCACCCCACGCACGCCCCAAATACCCACCCCACGCCCCAAATACCCACCCCACGCACGCCCCAAATACCCACCCCACGCACGCCCCAAATACCCACCCCACGCCCCAAATACCCACCCCACGCACGCCCCAAATACCCACCCCACGCACGCCCCAAATACCCACCCCACGCACGCCCCAAATACCCACCCCACGCACGCCCCAAATACCCACCCCACGCCCCAAATACCCACCCCACGCACGCCCCAAATACCCACCCCACGCACGCCCCAAATACCCACCCCACGCACGCCCCAAATACCCACCCCACGCCCCAAATACCCACCCCACGCACGCCCCAAATACCCACCCCACGCACGCCCCAAATACCCACCCCACGCACGCCCCAAATACCCACCCCACGCACGCCCCAAATACCCACCCCACGCCCCAAATACCCACCCCACGCACGCCCCAAATACCCACCCCACGCACGCCCCAAATACCCACCCCACGCACGCCCCAAATACCCACCCCACGCACGCCCCAAATACCCACCCCACGCCCCAAATACCCACCCCACGCACGCCCCAAATACCCACCCCACGCACGCCCCAAATACCCACCCCACGCACGCCCCAAATACCCACCCCACGCCCCATATCCCACCCCACGCACGCCCCAAATACCCACCCCACGCACGCCCCAAATACCCACCCCACGCACGCCCCAAATACCCACCCCACGCACGCCCCAAATACCCACCCCACGCCCCAAATACCCACCCCACGCACGCCCCAAATACCCACCCCACGCACTGCCCCAAATACCCACCCCACGCACGCCCCAAATACCCACCCCACGCACGCCCCAAATACCCACCCCACGCCCCAAATACACACCCCACGCACGCCCCAAATACCCACCCCACGCACGCCCCAAATACCCACCCCACGCCCCAAATACCCACCCCACGCACGCCCCAAATACCCACCCCACGCACGCCCCAAATACCCACCCCACGCACGCCCCAAATACCCACCCCACGCACGCCCCAAATACCCACCCCACGCCCCAAATACCCACCCCACGCACGCCCCAAATACCCACCCCACGCACGCCCCAAATACCCACCCCACGCACGCCCCAAATACCCACCCCACGCACGCCCCAAATACCCACCCCACGCCCCAAATACCCACCCCACGCACGCCCCAAATACCCACCCCACGCACGCCCCAAATACCCACCCCACGCCCCAAATACCCACCCCACGCACGCCCCAAATACCCACCCCACGCACGCCCCAAATACCCACCCCACGCACGCCCCAAATACCCACCCCACGCACGCCCCAAATACCCACCCCACGCACGCCCCAAATACCCACCCCACGCACGCCCCAAATACCCACCCCACGCCCCAAATACCCACCCCACGCACGCCCCAAATACCCACCCCACGCACGCCCCAAATACCCACCCCACGTACGCCCCAAATACCCACCCCACGCCCCAAATACCCACCCCACGCACGCCCCAAATACCCACCCCACGCACGCCCCAAATACCCACCCCACGCACGCCCCAAATACCCACCCCACGCCCCAAATACCCACCCCACGCACGCCCCAAATACCCACCCCACGCACGCCCCAAATACCCACCCCACGCACGCCCCAAATACCCACCCCACGCCCCAAATACCCACCCCACGCACGCCCCAAATACCCACCCCACGCACGCCCCAAATACCCACCCCACGCACGCCCCAAATACCCCTGACCTCACTGGACGGCCCGCCATTTTTCCAAATACACCTGTCTGGCTTAGCGGAGAGTGTGGCGTTGTAGAGGGGGTCTCCCTGAACGCGTGCGTATGTCACAAGTGCCGCCACAAATAGCTGTCTCGTGTCCAGCGCCCAATTTGTGAAGTCTATGCACTAAAAATGGCTGTTTTCTGCCCCCTGACCTCACTGGACGGCCCGCCACTTTTCCAAATACACCTGTCTGGCTTAGCGGAGAGTGTGGCGTTGTAGAGGGGGTCTCCCTGAACGCGTGCGTATGTCACAAGTGCTGCCACAAATAGCTGTCTCGTGTCCAGCGCCCAATTTGTGAAGTCTATGCACTAAAAATGGCTGTTTTCTGACCCCTGACCTCACTGGACGGCCCGCCATTTTTCCAAATACACCTGTCTGGCTTAGCGGAGAGTGTGGCGTTGTAGAGGGGGTCTCCCCTGAACGTGTGCGTATGTCAAAAGTGCTGGCGCCAACAGCCGTCTCCTGTCCAGTGTCCAGTATTGTCTGAAATTGGCACTTTTCTTACGTCAGGCCGCACTGGGCGGCCTGCCACTTTCTTTTTTTTTTACAAATTATCTCTCAAATGTTCACCAATATTCTCTACTGGTCTGTATCCATTTTCTATCAAGTTTAGGGGCGCTCAGTTATGGAGAAGTACACACACACACACACACACACACACACACACACACACACACACACACACACACACACACACACACACACACACACACTAAAAATGTACTAATATTTCTCTATCTTTTTTTATGCTGTGTTTCCATGTTGTATATATGTTGTTAAATAATATAAATTTGTAATATTTTTTTTCTGATTACTTTTGTATTTGTATTGTATTTTAGTTTTTAAATACGTGAGATCAACTTTATAAACCCCAAATTCTTCTCTTTTTTTTTATCTCGCTTGCACTATCTACTATTATTATTTGTAGCATATTTTGTGGTCTCTTTTATCATTGTTTATTTGCTTCTGCAATAAACAATATTATATCATCATCATTTTCCAAGAGTGACCTGGCCTAGAGTCATCATTATTACAACAATGGACAAACAATACAAAAACAATACATATATGTAACACACACAAATCAATATCCAGTTAAAGTGCAAAACAGTGCTAAGTGCACATTTAATGGGGGTCAATAGCCAATTTCAAACTGGAACAACCTGGCACTTAGAAGTGATCTAGTATAAGCCATTTAAAAAGACATAATGTACATCATAAATGTATTTTTTAAATACAATTGTGTCTTTCTTTTTTAAACTTGCCACTTAGAAGTGTTTTAGTATGAGCCATTTAAAAGGCATACATCATAAGTGTATTTTTAAATTAGATTTGTGTCTTTTAAAAAACATAAAAAACTCACGCTCTTATTTTGAAGGCAACCGGAACCCTTATTTCTGCTAGCTCGAAAACCGGAAGTCCAATTTCTGCTGACGGAACGGAGCTGGTAGTAGCAACCATAACTCACATAACCAACCCACTACTGCCATCTATTGGCGAAAATGAATATCACCCTCCAGCTACTTCAGGTGATGTAGTTAGTAGGTGAGTGCTTAACAGGTGAGTTTATTAACACGAAGTGCAGGAAAATAATGGTGGAGGACCACTCAGTAACAATCCAAGAACTCTGAAAATACTCTTGCCGGTTCGCCCCTAAAACGTCCAGGGTGCCACACCTAGTTGTCAGGGCCAAATGTGTCCACAAGTATATGGTGTAATTTGAGAAATACTAGCCGGTTTTCACAAGATAAATGGTTGTTTTATTGTTCAAAAATATTTGAGGAGTTAGGCATACTATTATAAAAACATTCAGATTTTGGGTTCGGATTAGGACTAACTAAGCATTTAGAGTTAGTTGTGTACCGGGGTTGAACACCTGTGCCCGTATACATAATAAAAATGGGGAATTGTGCTTTTATAATTGAGTGAAATGTTAGAAATGGTATTGCAACTTTCATCAGAGTATTTTTATGTGATTTGTTTCACTTGTTAGCAACTCCAGCGATGAACTCTACTAAGGATGGCTGTTCATCCATTTGTCCTAACATTCTAGACCTAAAATAAGATAGCTCTGAATTAGCTCTGGTCCATAGCGTTAGCGTTAGAAGGAGTAAGGAGAACACCTTCTAATGCTATGGACCAGAGCTAGTTCTGAATCAACATGGCTGGACTGTCATGGAATTTGCTGTGCACCTTCATGCACAATGAACCCTACTGATTTAGGTGACCCCATGGCCTTTCCTTTAGTAGCACATGGATGGTACCCCAACCTTTTTTGGATCAGGGCCCAGTTGCATTTTTACAGCAACTTGGAGTTCCAACTTGGATCAATGAAACTAACGTAGTATACTATAAGTTCATTGTCATATTGACCATGACCATGGACATCATATTTATTGGTATCACAATGAATACAATTTTTTCAAGGTTTTGAAGAAAGAAATACCATGAACCAAAGAAAAAATACCATTCTTTTTTACAGTGATTTGACAATTATTTGGGGGCCCTCCTGCAATATCCTCACGGCTCACCAGTGGGCCCAGCTCTACAGGTTTGGAATCGCTGCTATTGACACCCTAAAGTCAGACTTTCCACTTGCATGTCAGATAGTCTCAAAGATCTAATTGACATGAAACTTGTCCATCCAACAGTTTGATCCAAAACAACCTTCCAAACTACTGTGTGATCTTTGTCCTGTAAGCCTTGTTTTATGGAGGAACTAAGAAGGGAAAAATAAATATGTTTAGATAACACAAGCACGTGGCAGCATACAGTTACAAATAATTAAGTGGAACTATTGCCACTCAATGTTATTTTGGCTTTTGTGACTGCTTTGAAGTGTGTCCTGGTAATCTTTGGTTTATGGAGGAAATAAGAGGAGAAAAATAAAAGCCTCATAGTTCAATGAAAGCAAATTTAGATAAGATGAATACGTTGAGATAACACTGGGTTAATAATTGATTAATAAACACGTGGTGTGGATATATTTAAACAGGTCAACAGAGACAGTAGCTCAAAACCCAAGAGTGAGGAGAATTAGAATGACTGCATCCAACAGATACGGAGACACAATGTCTGCATTTCTAGGGTTGCTGCTACTAGGCTGCCTGTCATGTACAGAGGCAAGAGGAGACACTGTAGATGAGGTTAGCCTGAATGACATTCCACAGCTAACGGTTAACGGCACAGGAAGGATCCATGATGTTCATTCTGATACACAGGCGGTGGTGGTAAGTACATCTAGCAATAACACAATGTGGAAATACTCTGATACAAGTAAAAGTCCCTTGAGTAAAAGTACTGTAGCTATACAAAAGTATTGGCATCAAGATATACTTAAAGTACCAAAAGTATAAGTACTCATTATGCAGAATGTCCCATTTCATTAGTTTTTTCAGAAGTTTACAAAATGTGTCAAAATCTTTCGAAAATAGCCAATCTTGTAGATGCTATTTTCGAATAGATGAAATATAAAATGGGCTTAAAGGGTTAATGTATGTTTTGCAATATAATCTAAATCTACAAAGTACCTTTTCAAATTATTGTAGTGGACTAAAAAGTATATTTGAGATGTAGTGGAGTAGAAGTATGAAGTACTGAAAAATGTACATACAAAAGTAAAGTAAAAGTAGCCTACATCAAAATTGTACTTAAGTACAGTCAGTAGACTACTTGAGTACATGTAGGCCTACTTAGTTACTTTCCACCACTGCTCACAGGGAGACAAGGCAGCAGCCATACCTTCACCCAACAGGCCTGTCAGCCTGACATCCATGCAGTGCTGAGAGAGATGACCGCTCTGATGACCAAGCAACAAGTTGAACTACAACACACCCAGCAGGAGCTACGAGCAGCGATGGACAGACTCGGGGCCAGCGAACGTCTGATTAAAGGTAGTTCTATTGACCTCAGTGTATGCATGACTACACTTTTTTTTTTTCATGTTTTCCAATTTTCTTTTTTTTAAAGAGGTCATGGAACAATCAATATATCAAAGCCAGAAAAGGTTCAGCAATTGTGAAAGATACATTAATGATAAATCTGTTACACTATACAAGTACGCACACCATTTCCCCCATCTTTTGTCTCCCAGTTCTTTTTGAAGACTTATGGAATAGAGCAGGCCATCTGCTCTATAAGATACAACGGTTTAACAATATTAACGAATAGGCCACCAGTGACAGTATTTGTAATGGCCTTTTTACTCGCTGCCAGCATAATCCTCAGGAGTTTAGAGTCATCCTTACTTAGTCCATCAGGGATATATCCAAGAGATATACTGTACTGAATAACTAAATAGTTTTGCTGAAATATTTGACTAACATGTTTTAAAACATGACTGGCTGCTCTGATGACAGAGCAGCATGTTGATCTGCAACAGACCCAGCAAGAGCTAAGAGCAACCCAGCAGGAGCTAAGAGCAGTGAAGGACAGTGGAAGTCTGATGAAAGGTATAATTGGACACTGTACAGTATGTATAGCAAAATAGTTTTGATGAATTTTGTACAAAATAGTTTTCAAATATGACTGTTTTAATGTTATATATATTCTCAGCTGCTCTTGAAACCATTGAAACCAGATCAAATGCCACAGAGTTTGAAGTACAGTTTCTACAGAAGCAGAATGAAGGTAAGGCAGAAAGATATTGAATGTATACTTGACTGCATGAATGTTCAGGTATCCTTTTACAGTATGTCATGCTTGTTTCACAGTCAAACAAGTGGCTTTCTCTGCCTCACTTGTGGAATCTGGAGTTGTAAACATGGGACCTTACAATGTTGACACTATCGTGATCTACAAACGTGTCATCACCAATGTTGGCAATGCCTACAATCAAAATACAGGTAGGTGAATTATAATAGGTAAAACACCATGCAAACATGCAAAGGTCACAATTATTCATAATTGCTTGAGTGAAATTATTTGAGCTGATCCTAATTATCTCACATAATCGTCAGAGTAGATTCCATTAATCTGTCCAAAAACAGCATGGATGATTAACAGAAATGTGATGTCATATTTCTAATCTGTTTTGTTCCTTTGGAAATTACATTACAAACTAAATCTGTTTTCCAAACACAGGTTTCTTCACTGCACCGGTGAGAGGTGTCTACCAGTTCAATTTCTTCATTTTTGGTGAAGGAGCAAGTCATCCCACAGTAGCCTACTTGTTTAAAAACAGCCAGCATATAGTTGTTGCCTGGGGACATCAAACTACCTATGTTGTTAACTCATCTAATGGAGCCTCACTTCTGCTGGAGGCAGGGGATGTAGTCCATGTGAAACTCAAGCATAATACATGGATACGTGACAGTTATAATCACCATAGTACTTTCAGTGGCCATCTACTGTTTACAGTGTGAGGAAGGGAACTCGATATCACAGTAACATCCATACCTCTGAAAGACCAATTGAATGTGACAACTCCAAAACCCCCTCCAAAATCCCTGTGCACTTTCAGCACAGTCTGAGCTGTGTCAGTGACTGATAACAGTAGACATTTAAAAAACCTAGCGTCCCTATTCTGAGCCAAACATTCAGTGAAAATAGCTGATATACAAGCTCACAATGCTGTATGTTGATTGTTATTAGCTGGCAACTGTCTTTTTTTTAAATTGTTTTTAAATGCAACAGAATGAAAATTCCTTCCAATCAGACCAGATTGGAATATTCTCTTCCAATTGAACATTTTTATTATCATTCTGAATATAAGTGGAATATTAGGGTCCATGTAAACGCGGTAGGGACCACCACCGATTGAACTTAACCCATTAAGACAGGGAAATCATCTATCATTTTAGCCAACACTTTAACTATTATTTAATACTTTGGCTATTCAAAAATAGCAGATATACAAGCTCATAGCGCGCCACTCTGTGCCACGCTATGAGCTTGTAGATCTGCTATTTTAGAAACATGTTTTGTACATCTGAATATCATGAAACCTTTAATGAGTTAAGGTCCGGGGACCCCACCTACCTGGTGTGTCCTGGCCAGTGGCAGCTGGCTTTGTGTCCTCTGGCTGGATGTTCTCAGCCTTGTTGTGCTGCATGTCGTCGGTCAGTGACATCATGGTCAAAATGTCACCATTCCAGGCAGGGCTTGTACCTCTGGCAAAGTGAAGCAGAAGTTAATCATAAACAAGCAAAGGAAAAGTATACAGTGCGAGTGTGTGAAGACAAGAGAGTGTGAGTGTGTATATTTCTACTGCTGTCAGTCACCCTGACTGTCTTGCAAGTAAGTAACTGAACTTACTTCCTTCAACCAAGGAAGCTTTTGAAAGGGAAGGACATAAAGTCCGTCCATTCTCTAGATATATGACGTGACACTCACAGGTGGCAAAACTCGCACCGGAAGTTTGGTGAATTACATTGCAGTGGATGGAGCCGGCTGGAGCAGCTCATGAACAAACATTATTTCTGAATGATTGAGACTATTGTAAAATAATCGCTTCTGGAAAATAAAATAAAACATATCACATTTTTTTTTCTGCTGTCTTGTTTTTCCATGTACACTCTACATACATTTGGTATCCAAAGAGCAGAGAATCTTTGGTTTATGGAGGAAATAAGAGGAGAAAAATAAAAGCCTCATAGTTCAATGAAAGCAAATTTAGATAAGATGAATACGTTTAGATAACACTGGGTTAATAATTGTATGAATAAACACGTGGTGTGGATATATTTAAACAGGTCAACAGAGACAGTAGCTCAAAACCCAAGAGTGAGGAGAATTAGAATGACTGCATCCAACAGATACGGAGACACAATGTTTGCATTTCTAGGGTTGTTGATACTAGGCTGCCTGTCATGTACAGTGGCAAGAGAAGACACTGTAGATGAGGTTCGCCTGAATGACATTCCACAGCAGGTGGTTAACGGCGCAGGAAGGATCCATGATGTTCATTCTGACACACAGGCGGTGGTGGTAAGTAAATCTAGCAATAACACAATGTGTTATTGCTAAATACTCTGATACAAGTAAAAGTCCTTTGAGTAAAAGTACTGTAGCTATACACAAGTATTGGCATCAAGATATACTTAAAGTACCAAAAGTAAAAGTAGCCTACTCATTATGCAGAATGTCCCATTTCATTCGTTTTTTCAGGAGTTTACAAAATGTGTCTAAATCTTTCGAAAATAGCCAATCTTCAAGCTCACAATGCTTTGCCTCTGACGCGTTGTGAGCTTGTAGATCTGCTATTTTCGAAAAAATGAAATATAAAATAGGCTTAAAGGGTTAATGCATGCAAATTATTGTAGTGGACTAAAAAGTACAACATTTTAATAGTATGAAGTATTGAAAAATGTACTTACTAAGTAAAGTAAAACACTCAAGTACAGTAGCCTACTGTACTAGTAGCCGAGTAAATGTAGGCCTACTTAGTTACTTTCCACCACTGCACACAGGGAGACAAGGCAGCAGCCTCTACCTTCACCCAACAGGCCTGTCAGCCTGACATCCATGCAGTGCTGAGAGAGATGACCGCTCTGATGACCAAGCAACAAGTTGAACTACAACACACCCAGCAGGAGCTACGAGCAGCGATGGACATGATCGAAGGTAGTTCTATTGACCTCAGTGTATGCATAACTATCTAAACACTTATGTTGAAATATTTTACAAACATGGTTTTGTGGTTCTAACATCACTGCTCTGATGACAAAATAATTGTATTGAAATATTTTACAAAATTTGTTTTCAAACATGACTGTTTTTTGCATGTTATATTTCCCAGCTGCCCTTGAAACCATTGAAACCAGATCAAATGCAACAGAGCATGAGGTACGGTTTCTACAGCAGCAGAATGAAGGTAAGGCAGAAAAATAAACTTATGTGCAGAAAAATATACTTGTGTGTATTAATAGACTAGTACTGGATTGCAACAATACTTGTCCTATTACATGTCACTTGTGTTTCACAGTCAAACAAGTGGCTTTCTCTGCCTCACTTGTGGAATCTGGAAATGGAAACACAGGACCTTACAATGTTCACACTACGCTGATCTACAGACATGTCATCACCAATGTTGGCAATGCGTATAATAAAAATACAGGTACAGTAATAGATAACACATCATGGAAACAGTTTACTGTAGGCCTGTCACAATCATTTACAGGTATAAACACCTGATTGAAATGATTCAAGCTAATTGTAATTATTTAGCATAATCGAATAGATTCCATTCATCTGTACAAAAATAGCTGGATGAAAGGAATAGAAATGTCATATTTCCATCCAAACCCAGGTTTCTTCACTGCACCAGTGAAAGGTGTCTACCAGTTCAGTTTTGTCGTCGATGGTCCAGGATCAGCAAGTCATGCCGCAGGAGCTGTCTTGGTTAAAAACAGCCAGCATGTAGTTATTGCCTATGGACATCAACCTACCTATAGAGTGAACTCATATAATGGAGCCTCACTTCTGCTGGAGGCAGGGGATGTAGTCTGTGTGAAACTCTGGGAAAATACATGGATACATGACAGTTATAATCACCATAGTACTTTCAGTGGCCATCTGCTGTTTACAGTGTGAGGAAGGGAAATCAATTCCACAGTAACATCCGTGCCTCTTTAATTTACATTTACCACTTAAAACCTGGCGTTTCTATTCTGGGCCAAACAACGTTCAGTGAAAATAGCCGATCTACAAGTTCACGCTATGCACTGTGAATTTCGGGTACTATCAGTGAAGTTTTTTTTTTGTAGAGGGAATAAGGAGCGGACTAGGTATACAGGGTGAAGTGGTTAACTGCTTACATCGCTAATATTAGGACTTGCCTCTGGCAGGGATGTTTGTTCTACTGGGTGCACACTATGCCTATTTTGGGTCATTACAGGTGAAAATTCTGTGAAAATAGCAAATCTACAAGTTCATTAGATCAGCTATTTTTGTTGCATGACACTGCCATATGATGAAGTATAATTCAGGCTTAAGTGGCTCAAAACATACTGTACCGATAACTGTAGCCAGCAGACCGAAGAACATACATTGATCATAGCTCTGCTGCTACTACTCCTGTGTAAATAATAGCAACAAGTTAGTGCAATAATAATAAGTATTTGCATTTGTATATTTGAATGAGTTAATTCTCATGTTCCTGTTTCTCTTTTATGTATTTGTACCCGGGTCCGCTAATAGAGATAATTTGTATTTAGGGTTTATGTTATGGCACTTGTTTTTATTATACTATTATATACTATTCATCTATATTCATTTGTTTGCCCATCCATAAACTATGGTACATCGTTTCTCTAGTTTAATCCTTTATTTAAAATGTAATTGTGATTAAGAAGAAATCACAAAACAACACAATTTATCAACAAAATGCAATAAAAGTTTATTTACACCTTTTCATGTATTTCAAATATTCTTTTTTTTATACTTCCATGCCAAACAATGAGTATTCTAAAATTAGTAACAAACTAAGAAAACAATAAACCATTGTGTTTTTGATTCCTTAGACATTCTTCATTCATTCAACACTTTTAGCACCAAAGCAGCATGTATACAACATACAATTTAACCCAGGATTACACATGCATAGACAAAAAAAACTGAGGCAGAAAGATGAATTATTCCATTTTAACCACTGGACAAATCTTCCTACCTCGTTTTTTACTTGCTTTTTTGAGTTTTTATTTTATTCAATCAATCAAATCAATCAATCAAACAAACAAACCGTGCCGTTTGTTTTGTTCAAAATATTCAATATATTAGTGAAAATGGTAGATCTATAAACTCACTAGGCTTCGTGCTGCCATGCGATGTGAAATAGTATATCTGCTATTTCCTGCCATCTTTGCTACGCATCATACAAGTACGTTTATAGGGCTTAAGTGGTTGAACACCAAGTAATCTAAAGCCTGATTCTGAATGGTTGCATAGAGATAACACGGACAGACAGACAGACAGACAGACAGACAGACAGACAGACAGACAGACAGACAGACAGACAGACAGACAGACACGCAGCAGCATTTGGAACAACAACAACATAAAAAGCTGTCATTAAACATAATGTAAACGTAACATTCAGGGCTGGAATCCTGAATCATTCAAATGGCCTTTTTGGACAGATTTGGCCTGGTTGACAGTCTGTCTGCCTCTACATTCCATTGCTATCATAACAAAAAAGCTGTCTCTGAAACAGAGATGCGAACCCCCCTCCCCTACATGTCTCAACCAAGACATGTATTTATTTATCGTAATAAAAAAAAAATGTATCCATTATGTTTCTAGTTACTCCTCTTCCTCTACTAGTGCCCAGGCCTCTTCAGCTTTCATGTAGTACTGGTTCGCCAGGCGGCCTTTCATGGCCTCCATGGCAGCGTCTGCTGCCTCTGTAAACAGATCACCTTGTAGGGAGGAACAACACAGGAAATCATTCTAGGTGAAAATGTTCAACAAAAATATTTTCAAAAATGTTATTTTTATTTTCTAAAAGCTAAAATAGCTGATACAAGCTCACTACATGTCACAAAGCGATGCTTTGTGAGCTTGTATTTCGGCTATTTTCTTGTATGACAAAGTACTTAAAGCTGCCACGTTCCACCACATGCACCACAATTTCTACTGTTGAGCAGTGTTGATTTTGACAGCAAATTTTGATTTCGCTTTAGTCATAGTCTTTTGACTAAATATCATAAGATTTTAGTCGACTAAATCTACAGTTGATGTAGTCAACTAAAATGTTTTGGCGGTGCCTTGATGGTGTCGTAATACCTTCATTTTACACTTGGTTACATGCTGAAAATAGCAAGCTCACGACGCGTCGCAGCGGGACGCGTTGTGAGCTTGTAGATCTGCTTGTAGATCTGCTATTTTCAGAACACAACACCCGAGCTCAAACATAAAATGACTTGACTTATGACTTGTCTTTATTAGTATTTAGTATTCAGTATTTATCTGTTGACAAAATTGTCAGTATATTTAGTCTAATTTTAGTCATCATAGCTTAGTTTTTATTTCGTTTTTATCTGGTTTTCGTCGGTGAAAAAACGTCGACGAACATTTTTCATCATAGTTTTAGTTGACGAAATCAACACCGCTGTTGAGCTATAAGCACGTTTGGGCAGAGGATATTGTGCTTTGATTTAAATTTAAATGTTGTACTTGATCAATAAAAGCCTATCTATCTATTTCCTACCTGCTTTCTGTGGGTCTGCGGTGAGGCCGTGGCCTCCCTCCTGGAACATCTCTGCCAGCCTGGCCAGCAGCAGGTGGCGAGGTTCGCCCTGCATGCCGTCAAACTCTCCCACCTCGTCATCCTCGGTGGTGTTTAAACCGCTGTCGTACCAATGCTGCGCCTCCTCCCAGTCTTGCTTCCTGAGAGAGAACGAAGCAGGAAAACCCTCTGAACCACTTAAAAACCCTATTATGTACTTAGTTGACCAGAGTCAGCATTTCAGTGCATTCGGTGGTCGGTGGTCCAGTTGTTTGACGGAACGCTCTGGGCGCCTCAAGCAGAAAATAGTTCAAATAGTCCCTCCATTGTAACGCCAATTACACTTCTATTAAACACAGGTAGAATGTAGGTATTTGTTGGAGCCGATGACCTGTCAAATAAACTATGTTAAAACTGCTATGCACAGTGATGATTTGGGAACATGTATGTGTAGTACTTCTGCTTTGTCACAAGATGGGGCACTTAACTAACATTCCGTGTGGATTCATTAGTACTATGTCTGAAATGAAACATACTATTCCATATGCACTCAAAAGCAGGTTGAAAAATAGAACACTGATTAGTATGCAGCATGTAGGGTGCGATTTCGGACACAATGGTTGTCACTGACCTGTCGGCAGGGAGACTGTCTCCGGTGTCAAAGGCTCTGGCCACCAGGATCATACATTGTCTGTCCCCGGCCTCAGCAGCCTGCAGCAAGTACTTGAAGCCCTTCATCCTCCGTCCCGCGTTGTCCTGTACACATAGAAACAACATGCGTGTACAGTAAGATGAAGTGTACACACATAGAAACAACATGCGTGTACTAATGTACACGCATGTTGTTTCATTTGGACCTTTTTTGGTAAACGTTTAACCTTTGGACTGTGGCCGGTTAACCGTCTATCTATGACGCCATCAATAAATAAAGTTGCAGTCCTTTGTGTTGGCAATTCAAATAGGGCAAATTGTAACATACATTAGGTCTATATCTTCAAATGTTTTTCACTTAATTAGGTATTGGAGAATATTGTATGATTAAGAATTACACATTATTTGTAAGTGAATTATTCCATTAATATTCTGTGAATATTTTATGTATTTTAATATGACTTCATTTCGGTCATTCTTTTAGTCCTAAACCAGGGGTCTTCAACGTTTTCAGGCTAAGGACCCCCTAGCTGAGAGAGAGATGAAGCAGGGACCCCCTCTATATTGTATAAAATATCAGATTAACCTTTCTTTTTTTAACTTGGTCTGCTCTTTTTCCCCTCTACACCTATACATCTTTGCCAAAAATAGCCGATCTACAAGCTCACAACGCCTCGCAGCGCGAGGCATTGTGAGCTTGTAGATCTGCTATTTTTGGCTAAAGTTCAACTCAGAAAAGGGATACTAGGGTTCAAGTGGTTAAGGTAAAAAATAAAATCATGTCACACAAAGATTTGGCAGACCCCCTGTAGTAATCTGAGTAACTCTGCAACATAGATAGGACAAAGCGGCCACGGCCAAGGCTTACCTCCACCTCCATCTCTGGCAGTATGTGATGGGGCAGCTGCATGTAACAGCGGCCCAGGGCTACGATGGCGTCCAGCTCCCCACACATTGCAGCTCTCTCCAGATGGCACATGGCCGACTCCTGGTCCCACTGCTCGTCCTTCTCACAGAAACGGCCCGCCTCGTGGTAACGCACCATCGCAAGGTGGACCTGGGGAAGAGGTTCAAGGTTGGTCTTTATTGTTACATCTTGTGCACAGGTACTTGAAAGGTGGAGTAAGTGATATATTTGTTTAAAGGGATAGTTCACCCCCAAAAAAACTTTTTTTTTGTCGCATTCCTAAGCCAATAATTTGATGACCAGCGGAACAGTAGGCAGCGGTTCCGGTAGGAGATACAAAGGAGACTCTTGGTGTCTCCTACCGGAACCGCTGCCGGTCATCAAATTATTGGCTTAGGAATGCGGCAAAAACAAAACAATATCCATGAATTCAAGTCTCCATGGGGTGACTAATAGATAGAAAGGGGGTGAACTATCCCTTTAAGGAAAAGTTGTTTTCTTTCTTTGTTAAAAGGTTAAAACGTTTCCAATTGTAATCATTGCTATAAAGTGTTTGTTCAGTAACAGGAGTCTCCCCATCTCTTTAGAAAACAGAAAATATATTTTCAGGTCAGGATACCAATCTTATTGTATTTTATGTTCACTAAAGAGCTGGAGATACAGGGAGGCCCCTGTTACTGAACAAACACACTATACTGTAGTAATGATTGCTACTGTAGGCCCTCACCTTCCCCAGGACCGACTGGCCCAGCTTCTGCTGCAGCAGATTGCCGAGTCTGGCCACCTCCACGTCCACACAGGACGGCCGATGGACGTGAGCCCGAGAAGAGTGATAGAAACTCCACTTCTCCTCTGTCAGCTGCACCCGTACACGTTTAGGAGGAGAAAGGACAACCACAGGGGAGAAGGTTACCACACCCGCAGAAGACAGATTAGAATCAACAAAACAGTCACACACACACACACACACACACACACTTCACACAAAGCTGATTAAGACTACTTGACAACATTTTCAGCAGAAAGAAAATAAATGTCTATGGCAGGGGTCTTCAACGTTTTCAGGCGAAGGACCCCCTAGCCGAGAGAGAGATGAAGCAGGGACCCCCTCTGTATAGTATAAAATTGTGTTTCGGATTAAAGTTTTTTTTTACTTAGTCTGCTATTTTGTCCCTCTACACCTATAGCCTCTTTGCCAAAATTAGCCGATCTACAAGCTCTCAACGCCTTGCAGCGCGAGGCGTTGAGAGCTTGTAGATCTGCTATTTTTGGCTAATGTTCCCCTCAGAAAAGGAATTCTAGGGTTCAAGTTAATGTAAAAAATCACACCCTGTGTGAAGGTAGCGGCGCCTTTGATACATTATGTCATCGATATCTGTTTATAATGTGTTTATAGCCATGTGTCACGTGAAGCTTGACCAATCACTTCGTTGACGGGTCTGACCAATCAGAACGTTGACGGGTCTGACCAATCAGAACGTTGACGGTGAACACGGACAAAGTCAGGTATAGAGCAGGATCCGCTCTATACCTAAAGGTATAGAGCGGCTAGCGCCGCAAAAAAAAAAAAAAATCACACAAAGATTTGGCGGACCCCCTATAGTAGCTCTGAGGACCCCCTAGGGGTCCCGGACCCCCTGTTGAAGTCCCCTGGTCTATGGTATGCAACATTTGCATACTGTACTGTTGCATACCGATGTGATGCGAGAGTGCAGTCTAGCCAACACCAACTCGTCTGCGGCACCAACTCGCAGAGGCGACAGTAGTTAACAACACCATCGAGCTTAAGACCCTGACGCTCGACAGGAGAGTGTGGAGGGCAGCGATTCGGGAGTCCGAGTTGGTGCTGGCTAGAACGCACTCTCGGCATGGCAATGCAACATTTTTTTCAGTTGAAAATACGTCATGTAATAAGTTGCTGTTGTGTGGGTACTCTATCCTTTAGCTGAGTACTGAAGGAGTACATGCCTGTTGGCATGTTCCACCACACAATCATGTTTAAAAGCAGGAACAGGATCTTGCAGTCAAGCAGTCATCATAGCTGATTATAGTCAACATGATAATCAGGCTGATTTATCAAAACAGGTGAGTAGAGTGGGTGAGTAAGAGTGGGTGAGGTAGATGGTGTTTCAGGTTGTTGGGTAGACTTTAGTTTCTATGCAAATGAGAATGTAACCACTTAAGGTGGTGCAAGTTATTTGTTTAAATAAAAAGGTTAAAGCTCTATTGTAATCATTGCTATAGAGTGTTTGTTCAGTAACAGGGGTCTCTCCGTCTCTCCTCCAGCTCTTTAGAAAACAACCACAACAATATGTTTTTCAGGTCGGGATACCAATTTCATCCAATCACGAGAGAGATAATTTATCAGCGCCAATTTTTGAGTGCTCCAATTCCAATTACGTCCGCTTATTGTTTTGTTTTTTCATCACTTCCAATTTTCGCTTGTTTATCCTGTAACCTGTATGAGTTCTCTCTCCTGATTGGATATCCTGACCTGAAAATGTAATTTTCTGTTTACTAAAGAGCTGGATAGACGGGGAGACCCCCCGTTACTGAACAAACACCATAGTAATGACTGCTATTGGAAAATAGAGCTACTTAACACTTATTCGAACACTTACACCACCTTTAAGCCCAATTTGTAGACAAGTTTTGGCCTGACATGACATGCCCAAAACAGACAGCAGGGTTAATGTTTTCATCTGCTCACTCGTGCAGGTCAAAAATAACACTAACGTAAAACTGCCAGGCACCACAGTTAGTACATAACAGTCGTGACGATCTATATAAAGGATAAAGCATTGTTAGCGCAGTATGACTGCACCACAACACACCAGCACAGCGAGAGGCCCTGGTTATGGGTCTCTGAGCACAATAATCACCCTGTTCGCAGTGTCAGCAGGAGAGTAACTGACGATTGCATTAGATCTGCTGCGAGCAACCATCTTCCTCTAAGTGAGGGAACAGAGAAAGGAAAGGAACAGTGGTTCTCAAGCGTTGTAATTTCAAGGAACCCCAGTTTGGTATGCATTAATTAAGCCATACTCTCAGCCACTCTGAGAGTGCACAAATAACATTTGTACGCTTTCAGAGTTGTGGACCCGTAATGGTCCATTTGGTTCCCAATTGTACATAATTTAGCTGGGGACCCCCTGGAACCCCTTCAAGGACCCCTGGGGGTCCCCGGACCCAGCTTTGAGAACCACTGGACAAAAAGAGGAGAATCTATCTATGGGGAGAAACCAGTGATTGACAGACAAAGAAACCAAGGTTATTATAGTTAACTAAAACTAAAGAAATAAAAACTAGAATTTAAATAAAAATAATTAATACATGCATAAAACCACACATTTTAGTTACATTAAATCAAAAATTCAAACAAGGCTTTACAAAAATATTTTTTTAACTATAATGGTATTTTCCGTTTTAGAACATTTGCTAAAACATACTAAAATCATGTCTTTGTCAATTTATTTCATGAATAAGTCTAGTAGTTTGGGTGGATTCAAAACTATAATAACCTTGGAAAGAAAACAAAGTAAGGAGACAAGACAAAGAAAGGATGAGGCAGGGTACAGCAGGGTGGCTTGATTAAGGTGGTGATGATGATGATTATGATTATTTATGATGATGAAGGCAGGGATGAGATTTGCACACTTCAGTCCTTATATATTATGGTTTACCAGTCTGACACTGTCCTCTTCCGACTCGGAATAGTGTCTGGTGTAGCGAGCACGGCCCTACATGACGATATACAACATGCATTATCAGACACCTAGTCTTCAACATGTATTTTTTATCATCAAAAACCTAGACTCAGTGATTAAAGCAACAAAAAAAAAGGAAATAAACAAAGGAGTCCCCCACACTAGTGCTCTGTGTTCTAAACAATGTATGTAAAAAATGTAATTATAATGTTTTGGTGTTATCGTACTAAATGTTCCTGATGTTCTAATCCAGTGGTTCTCAAACTTTTTCAGGTCAAGTACCCCTAAATGAATGCGGATTTGGTCGCGGACCCCCATCTGAAAAGAGTTCCAGATGTGGTGTTAAAAATGTAAAAAATATTCAAACATTTTCAAAGAATATCAAGATTTTTGGAAAATAGCTGATGTATGTAGGGCCCTGGGGGTCCCCGGACCCCACTTTGCTAAGCCCTGCATTAGACCACGGACCACCATAACTCTGAGAGTGTACAAATGGAACCAAATGGACCCGTAAGGGTCCATTTGGTTCCATTTGTACACTCTCAAGAGTTACAGCAACATAAGCGTCCATTTGGTTACTAAATATCCAACATTTAACTGGGTACCCCCTGGAACCCACTCAAGGACCCCTGGGGGTCCCCGGACCCCACTTTGAGAACCATGGTTCTAATCTACATACTGTATGGCCAACCAGCTGAAGAAAGTCGCAGACTGAGGCTTTAACCTTTGCTTTTGTGACATTTATGAGACCATTAGGGGGGTTTTATGGAAGATTTCTCTGAACATGTATTCTTTTGCTAGTTGCTGACCAATTCAAATACTCTTTTTTTCCATCTTAAAATAAAATGTCTATGGTTACTGTAGGGCTTGACTTTTCCAACCAAAAAAATCAGCAGTGTTAAAGTTACAAGCCAAGAGAAAGACATGGAGAAAGGAGCTATATAAATGAAAATAGAGTCCATTTACCATCTAATCCCCAAAACTTTCAGACTAGTTTTAACCCATTAAGACCTGGGACGCATCTCTGTCACTTTTTTGATTTGAGCTAAAAAAAGCATTATTTTACACTTTGGGCTATTCAAAAATAGCAGATCTACAAGCTTATAGCGCGGCACCGAGTGCCGCGCTACGAGCTTGTAGATCTGCTATTTTTGAAAAATCGTGAAAATGTGTGCAAATCTTTGAATACATATATTTTTAAATCGAACATTTTTAACTCAAATCTTTGCTTCTGGGGGTCCCTAGAACCACATATTTTGAGATGGGGGTCGGCGGCCAAATACATATCATTTTGGGGGTCCTTGACATGACAAAGTTTGAGAACCACTCACATAGTAACATAAGTTTTTTCAAAAAACAGACATTCTAAAAACAGACATTTTGTAGAATCGGCTTTAGGTCTTAATGGGTTAAGATGAGACAAATGGAGGGAGGGCTGAATGGCATCAGTATTTACCCCATTAACATGGTCACCTTCATCTCCTTCACTTCTCCTCTCGCTGGGGTAGCCGCTGTCTCCACCACTCTCTGACTCCTAAAAGAGGAAAAAAGGTCAAATAGCCTATCAATATTCTTGTCATACATGTTTTTGGCTGTGGTTTTGTCAAAATGTATGTTAACTGCTTGCAAAATGACTCACATTGCTATTGGTGCTGTCATTGCGGTGTCTCTCATGTTCCTCTATGCTACTGTAAGACAAACCTGAGAGAGGAGAGACAGCAAGAAAATACTAATCACAACACAGAAGAATAATTATATCGCTGCAACTATAAAATATTTCCTTAGCGATTAAGTGTGGTTTACCCATTAAGACCTGGAACGCATCTGTGTTAGTTTAGATTTCTTTGGCTATTTTTGAAAAATCTTTTTTTTTCCAAGAACTGTATAGGATTTACAATATTTCTAAGATTATTCTAAGATAATTGTAGTCAAATGTTTCAAAACATTTGACTACAATTACATGCACAAAATAGGCATCGATTACTACTACAGTATATTAACTCATTTTGCTGGTGGACCCCCGGGCACCCCTTCAATGTCCCCTGGTAGGGGGTCCTCGGACCGCACTTTGAGAACCTCTGCCTCCATATCGTCCTTACCATAAGGGGACTTGCTGAAGGAGCCGGGTACAGGTATGGATCCAGGTACGATGATGTGAGGGGAGCAGGGGATGGAGTCTCCTTCGCCGTCGTCCACAGAACACGTCTCTGACAAGGGGGACAACAGAGGCAGACTCCTCCCTGAAATGGTTCGCGTACGAGGAGAGCCAACCACCTCCTCGCATCCCCGAAGCACTGTCTTAGCTGACTTCTGCAAGGAGTGGGAGTGATATTATTATTAGGGGTGTAACAGTTAATATAAATAACCGATTTAATATATTGTTGCTGTCGGGCAGAAACCTCTTATCTCCATATTTTAACTTTGTGTTTTTAATGCCTTACTTGATCATACTACAGTCACACAATAAAAGCATTAAAAGTAGCAGATCCACAAGCTCGAAACGTGGTGTGAAGCGACGTGTTTTGAGCTTTTAGATCTTTCTCCGCAGCCTGTGAATGATCCAAGCACCACCGAAGAAGAGTTCACCCAGAGATCACGTGATTACAACAACAAAAATCGAGGCATCTTCCATGTTAAAGGATTTATAAAAGTCACATTTTCAGTTTTTCTGTTGTTTTCTATGTGTTTTAAAAAAAGGACAAGCCACATTCAAATGGCCATATCTCTGGAATGGAGGATCGCGGCCGGACGGCGGTCACGGAGAATATTCCATGATTTTTTAAAGGTACAGTACAGTAAAATCGCCATTTTCGCTGGCAAGGGAACGGTAGACGATGTTTTAACCTTGGCAGTGAATGAGTTAACAGCAGAGGTTATTTTCGTATATAAATGAAGCAACACACTCTTACCAGCAGTCGGTTAATGCTGTCCTGCTGGCTGGCCTCTGCGGGTGAGAGGTCAAAGCGCGTCAGGCCCATGACCTTACAGATCTTATTGCACAGGTGGGAGTGGAAGAACAGCGCCATGCCCCGCACACCTGATAAGATACAGTACACACCAACAACAATGTGAACTCTCAGGGATTAAAGCATTATTAATGTTCTTGCTGTTCCACATACAGCCAACCAGTTGAAGAAATCGCAAATTGAGGCTTTTAAAATGTGCTTTTATGAAATATCCGAGACCATTAGGGTTTTATGGACGATGCTTCTGAATTCTGTATTTTCCAATACTTTCTAAATACTCTTTAATCGCATACCGATGACTTAACATAAATCAGTCGTAGCGACTTTGAACTTTAATCCATGCGAAGCTTCTCCGGCACAAATCCGCTTCAAAACTCTATGAATGAACGGGAGATATAGTTTATGTGGGATTTCTTACGTGAATTATGAGCACCCAGGAACGGCCTATATTCACAAACACTGTTTCACCCCCTTTCTTTCATTTCAATAAGTCCATGTTTCAATAAATGTGTGTGTGTGTGAGTGAGTGAGTGAGTGAGTGAGTGAGTGAGTGAGTGAGTGAGAAATAGAATTGTACCCAGATTTCCATCTCCAAAGTCAGTTCCTTGCTCGGTGTGGATCTGTGGGTCGGTGTACAGGTCTCCCACACCCTGGATGTCCACCACGATGAGCTGATGACCTGAACGCTCAAATGTGAAGTGACTGAACGCCTGAGACAGAGAGAGAGAGGGGGGGGGGGCAGAGACAGCTTATCAGGAGCCGTACCGACGGACACAAACAGGAAAGCAGTGGCCCAGAGAGTAGGGCTGCCGCTTGGGAATGGGAAAAGTTCCCGGTTCGATCCCTGGCTCCCCCCGGGTTAGTGTCTAAAAAGTGTCCTTGAGCAAGACACTAAACCCCTAAATGCTGACCTGGTGAATAGGTTGGTGACTTGCATTGGTTTCCTCTGCCATCCGTGTGTCGATGTGTGTGTGAGTGGGTGAATGTAATGCACATTGTAAAGCGCTTCGGATAAAGGAGCTAATATAGACGCTATTCCTGGCCGCGCCCCCTACTTCCACTCTGAGGACAAATCTCGGAGAGTCTTTGGATGTATTTTCCGATTCTCGTTTGATCAGATGTGCTTGTTTTACTTTGTAACTGATATTAACAATGCAACTGAAATGGCAACGTTCATCCACTCAGCTGATAAATGACGGAGTTGTGATGATCCCACACCCGTCTACAGTACAAACCTGGGAGGACGATATGAGAAAATGGCCTATGTAACATTCACCAAAATGTTATTTTACTTAACCGAACGGCAGTGGATGGTAAACGACAAGACGCTCTGAAGTGTGCGATGGCATATCAGTACTATCTCCACAGCGAAAACGTTGGTGTTGTGCTACTCCATCAACAGGACGGCTTTATCTATTTTAAGGCAAGCGTTGAACCGAGCCAGTGCATTAATAACGACGCGCACAATCCTTGGGTGCTGGTAACGGAGAATGGTGATATTGAGACGGCTGGATGCACCATTTTATCAAATCATCAATTATTTTGTTTAATCGATTAGTTTGATCAATTGTTGCAGCCCTAAATGCTATTAATACGATAACACTGCAGCCTCTACCTGTGGGGTGAGTCGGATGTTGTCGTCTCTCACAAAGCCAGAGTTGGAGTTGTATTTGATGTACTTTCCCTCGATGTAATGCTCCAGATGGTAGAGAGGCTTCCCTGGGCGGTCCTTCATCTCCACCACACACACCTGCATGATGTCCACCTGAAAAACGTGCATTAATTTACACCAGTGGTTCACCAACTTATTTAATTTCAAAGGATCCCTAGTTTGGTCTGCATTAGGCCACGGACCCTCATAGCTCTGAGAGACTACAACATGAACCAAATGAACCCATCCATTTTGTACACTCTCAGAGTTACAGACCTTTATTGAACCTTTTGTATTGTACCTGTTTGGGAGGCCTGTGGCGGTTGTATTCCTCCCCCCAGAGCTTGGCTTCGTTCTGGAGTCTGACGTCTTCAAAGTACACATCTCTGTCCACCGGCTCCATGTAGCTTTTAGTCACATAGTTACAGGCTGACTTCCAGTCTCTGCTGTGGGAGAAATTGGACAGCTTCTTCCTGGAGAGACGCACAAAAAAACACAAATAGTACCGGAAATGGGGAGAGAGAGATGGGGAGTGACATGCACCAAAGGCCGTCAGGATCGGGACTTGAACCTGCGACTCGCTGTCAGGCTACTACCTAGGTGCCCGGACCGCATTTGTTTAATTCTTTACATAGTTACTGCACTTTACTTTGGCTTTGAAGGGCATTAGAGTTTGTCTAGTCTGACGTAGACAGAATGAACAGACAAAATCAAAGAATTAGCAGTGTTTTTTAACTTGTATAGCAGGTTGCAAGGACCTTAACAAATACAATCCATTTGTGTAGAACACCATAACCACCATGTTCACTTTAAATATCCCAACTGTTTCCACCAGGTTTTAACATATGCACTGAATTTAGATTAGATTTATAGGCACCAATCTCTGATCACCTTCATTTCTGTGACTAGTTTCTTTATCTGCTGTGAGTGTGTGTGCGTGTGTGTGTGTGTGTGTGTGTGTGTGTGTGTGTGTGTGTGTGTGTGTGTGTGTGTGTGTGTGTGTGTGTGTGTGTGTGTGTGTGTGTGTGTGTGTGTGTGTGTGTGTGTGTGTGTGTGTGCGTGCGTGTGTGTGTGTGTATGGGGTGGGGCTGGATTAGGGTCATTTAGCCGACTTGCTTGAACTTGTTGAGTGGGTGACAGGCTATCTATGTTCTGCGTTTTGTCAGAAAGAATGTTCTGTAGTACATTCCATCCTGCTGGACTGGTTCAACTAGGGACGGATGGATGTCTGTATAATTTTTCCCACATATGGACACATTTAAATGTTCAGCCTACTGTAGTTGATAAAATGTGTTAAATTGACCGTAAATGATGTATTATAGAATATAAAGCAGAGCCCGATAGATGCCAGATTTTTAGGTCTGATGCTGATCCTGATTTTGGAGAGTCGTAGCTATTACGGATGTTTTGACTGATATTTTAAGTGCAAACCTTCCTAATCAATTTGAAAAACTTAGATTTGATTACAGTTTCTATTTGAGAATTTTGAATAAATACATACAAATAAAAACTAACACAAATAACTTTTTGATAGATAAAAAAGGGTATAGATTAAAAAAAGGTAAATGAACTATATTAAAACATTTTACGTTAATTATACAACAGTATGAATAAGCAAACATATGAAATATTATATATTTAAGGACTCAGGACGCCTGAAGAAATTATGGCCTCAATTCATCAGGGACAATTGAAAGCCTCTTTACAAGCAGCGTCTCTACTTGGTATTCGAACAGAGACTGCAAGGCGCTGAGAATGAACATATTGCTGGCTGTGAACTGAAGCTGAACGGCCCTGTTTGGAGGAGGTGTACACCCAGAGCTGCCTCAGGAAATCCCTGAGGGTCATCAAAGACCTTACCCAACCCCACCCAGCTGGCTGCTATCAGAATGGACATACAGTACTCCAAAAACACACACACACCAGCAGGCCAGACAGCTGTTAATAAGTCACCTCGGGAGCTAGTTTGTTCTTAGTTCAACTTCCTTAGCTCTTAGATGGGGGTTAGAGTTTCCCAGAGATGGGATAGACGGGCAACCAATCAGAGTTTCAATTTGGAGGGTATTTATTTCCTCTCCCATCGCTGGGGTAGACTTTGCCAACCAATTACAGCAGCATACTCAAGTTTTATTGTTTCAGTGATCCAATGCAAAAATAGAGAGAGGGTGTGAAAGTGTAGCAACAGAGGGAGGGTGCTACTGTACTCTAGGTACACATACATAATTCAAACTTTTGAAAATGTTCGCCTATAATGACAATATATTGTATCGGCCAAACCACTTGAAAGTGGTTACAAATCGTCAAATAATGGCAGATATATCTGCCAGACCGATATACGGGTCGGGCTTTAATATACCCTCTGCAGTGTGCAGAAGGTTTAGTTTGCAGAGTTCATCATTCATTACCATCTTTGGCTTCATGTGTGTCTGAGCCATCAGAGAGGCTGGTCTCTGTGGGTCAGGGTGCATGAGGACGCTATGTGTGGAATGTGTAGCCTGGGTTCTACAGCTCAGGACCCTGGTTCTCAACTAGTCCCGCATGGCAGACTGGATTTTTGCACTGTCCATGAAATCAGGACTCAATATACAGTGTATTAGGTCACAAAATGGTTCTCAACGTGGGGGTCCGGGGACCACCAGGGGTCCAATAGGATTGTTACGGGTCTGTAACTCTGAGAGTGTACAAATGGAACCGAGCGGACCTGTACCCCGGACTGGGGGTCTTCGAAATTAAGAAGGTTCGATAGAAAAGGATATATTAGGTTACGACAATAGTCTGTCAAAAAAACTATAATCTCATGACCCACTTTCTGTTCCTGACCCAGTGTGAGAGAAACATTGGCTTAAAAAAAGAAGAAGATATTCCTCCACATTGTTGACATTGCACTGAGATTATAGCCGGAACATCAGGGCAATAGCCTCTGGCCTCTGGACATCGTATATTTTCAAGTTAAAAAAAAGTGAGACTTACGTTCTGAAACACTCCCTCATGGCTCCTCTCCCAAAGGGCTGTGGGAAACATAGACCAATTTAGTTCATTGAGTTTTTATCCTGAGATGAAATTGTCTGTTTTCCTAGAAGCCTTTGGCCATACAGTACCTTGGAAGACATCTTGATGTGCACCTCATCTTCAGACCACTGCCCAGTGATGGCATTGTACCTGAGGAGGACAACAGGGAGGAACACTACGTCAACGACACATAAACTGGATGACGTACAGTATGCTGTTTGTTCATTTAACCCAGTGGTTCTCAAAGTGGGGGGCGGGGACCACCACAGGGTCCTTGAAGGGGTTCCAGTTTGAAAATAGCCAATCTACAAACTTTAGGTATTTTGTTGTCACAGTACATTTGTACATACAGTATGTGAAATTTGTTCTCTGCATTTATCCCATCCAAACTATTATGAGCAGTGGGAAGTGCTTTTAATACTGCGCCCAGGGAGCAGTTAGGGGTTATGTGTCTTTCTCAGGGATACTTCGACACATAGACCGGGGGAACTTTCTTTTTCCCAGACGGCCTTTCTATCCATTGAGATATGGCCGCCCCCTGCCGACATGCACACACTGTCTGTGTTTTTCTTCAGGCTTTCTTGTGTTTCTGGGGATCCACATGGGAACAGTGTGGCTCCCCAGAAACACTGGAGTGTGGCTCCAATGTAGATCTCTGACTTCATGTGTCATCTGACACATGTGTCATCTATGTATGACATCAGTCGACTACAAGACATCTCTATGACGTATGACTCCAAATTTGGGCACAGTAGGTTTCAGCCTGATCCAAGCCCCCATGACCTCCGTTTATATATAAAATGAGTGTTAAATAGTTCAAAAAGTGGTCCAGCGGTTTGCAAGTTTAGCTCCACACACACACACACACACACACACACACACACACACACACACACACACACACACACACACACACACACACACACACACACACACACACACACACACACACACACACACACACACACACACACACACACACTTATTATATAATCAAAACACATCTGTCACATAACTCTGAAGGCTGGTTGACTCTATAAGTGGATCAGGTTTTACGTCACAGTGAAGACCCAATGACCCTGCCGTCTGTGCAACTTCATCACAAACAGCAAAACAGCGTTGCAACTCTATTACTGGATTTTTTCAATTAGCCTACATGAGAGAATTTGGAAAATAGGGCCTGGCGTGTATTAAGGCGAGAATCCTGAATCCTGTCTGAATAAGTCTTTCCCGTTGATCTCGAAGCTATTACAAATGAGAACTTTTCAGTCAGGCTGCTGAGGCTGGCCTTTGGCCTCCGAGGCGGAAATAGTACCAGCTGTTAACAGCCCATTATAAATTCTTATCATGGTGACACAGAAAGCTACAGGCTTTCTCTCCATGGCAAAATGTAATGAACACAAACAAGACACTGAAATGTACAGTACGTGTATACAGAGACACACTGTATGTCTGGGTTCAGTGTGTCTATGTTTGACTTGAGTTAATGATTGCCAGACCCAAGGGGTCTGGCTTACATGAGGCTCTGTACCTGTTTTCTCCATACATGGGCATGCCCCCTTTGTCCTTAGGTCCCAGGCAGAAAAGTCTGTCCCCCTTTCGTCCATACATGGGCATGTTTTGTACCCGTTTTCTCCATACATGGGAAAAAAACAGGTTTTGTCCCCTTTGTCCTTAGGTCCCAGTCAGAAAAGTCTGTCCCCCTTTCGTCCATACATGGGCATAGACACAGGCTGACACGTCATGTGAAGTCCGGCTTAGCCTAGGTCTGGCAGAACCATGTCTCCTGGTCTTGTTATTGTTGTCATAGCATAGCTATTTTTCCCAGTGAAAACAAAGGTAGGGCCCGACTGATCGGTTTGGCCCATATATGGGCCATTATTTGACATTGGTACCGACAATTATACAGACGATTTTGTCCCGACGTACAAGCTCACAACGCAGCGGATGCGATGCATAGTAGATCAGCCATTCTTGAGATTTTTTGAATCGGGCTTAAGTGGTTAAGTAAAATGAAGTTCAGTTTTTTATGTATATACATACACACCGTACAGTACACACACACTTATCCACATAGATATCACAACCCGAACCCTGACATCGGAGTTATCCCAGTCTCGCACACTGTATACCATGGAACACTGTGTACTGGTGTCACTCTGACACTCTGTGAATCCTCATACAACAGGGAGGTGGTGGGATCATGGCACAATGCCAGTGGGTAAAAAACTGTATAGATACAGTTACATGAGGAGGAGCACACCGCCAGCAGATTTCATCCATGCCGTCCAGCGGCTGTTATGTAAGGACCATGTGGACGGACGCCCGGTGAGTCACTACACAAACACAGAGGAACGCTGGCTGGTGTACAGGCAGAGGAATTCTTATCCCGTTTCAATCCTGATAATAACTGGACAGTAGTTTGACCACTGTCAAAACAGTGGGCCACAACGTGGCTATTTTCTCTATTTTAGAAATAGGTCTTAAGTGATTTTTTGCAAGTTTGGGTACTGGGGGAAACAAAAAATGTTTCTTTTGGGTGTTGAGCTGAAAGGTCTTGGAGTCCCTGAATTTGACCGTTTGCCTCTTGATCCTGTTGGTAATCTGCTTTGTTGTTATTCACGTACATTAGCTTGGCATGTTGGTAATCTGCTTTGTTCACACTAACATACAGTAGCTTGGCACGCAGCCCTCATTGGAACTCAGTGTACCACCCAGTCCCAGAGGGACAGATAATAAAATCTTGGCCCCGTCAATGGAAATGATTTCAGTCAGTCAGTATGCCATGCACGGTACGCTGCAGAAGGGGGCAGCTGTATTTATCAACAGTAAGGTCTAGCGTCACTGACACTGACCTACATAGATTTGAAAAGCCAATGGTGCCTCGATAAATAATGACAAATATTGATCGCAGAAGAAAGATGTTATTGATAATATAACATTAAAGAAGATACAGTCTCTGAAACACAAACACGGCTTGAACTTGTGGGGTGTTATTGATTTGCAGGGTTAGGGTTAGGGTTAAACTATTAATTAGTAATATACGTAATACCTGTAGCGAGTGCAGGCCTCTGTCTCTTTCTCTTCCAGATGAAACTCTGCCCAGGGGTCAGGCATCACCTTGGCCTTCTGAATGGCCTTCTTCCATTGTGCCTGTGACCACAGAGAAACATATCAGTAAACAGACCTCACTTTGAAAGAGTCTTAACAATGGAGAACTGGAGCAGTTGCCTACAGCGTAGAGTAGATCATCATAAATAAACACATTTAAAGCCTGTTCAGGGAATCACACTCATTTCTGAGGCGCATGCAGACAAAAAGTGAACATTTTGATAACAGAAAAAGGGAAAATAGCAAACATGATTAAGAAGATTCAAAGAAAAATAATTATGAAGAGATTGTGACATAATACATGAGTATCAAGTTAGGGAGGAAGCTACATCATGGGCCTAGGTTAGACATCAGCTACACTCAGGGTTTCTGCAGGTTTAGGCAAGTCAGATATTAAGACTGCCACTCATAATCAAAATTTAGGGCAATTTATCAATAACAAAATAGCACACAATGACAGATGTGGGGTCAATTTTGTCCCAATATTTACTTAATAGAGTTGGATAGGGTTAATGGGGTTACTTAATAAGGTTGAAAACAATACAAACATGCCATAGATTTTAAATATGGCATGCAATTATGGTATATGCAATATTATGGTGTCAAACAAGGGCCAATTAATTTCATAATAACAATATCAATTGCTACAGGCGGTAGCTGAATTTAATAACCACAGGAGTTCTTATTCCATCCAGTGCAGGAATGTTGTGCTGAACTTCTAGGAACTAATCCCTGATCCAAGAAGTGTCACAATTAATGGTGACCTATGGTAGTAAGTAACCTTACCCTAACCCTGCCCTTTATGCGACATCATACCACTGCTCTCTCTGACGTGATTGGTCGCCTCTACTACTTGAAATTCTAGAACAAGTTATTTTTAGAGGGAACTATTTACATGTGAGATACACAGAGGGGTGTGTTTTGGGGAGACAGGACATCATCTCCGTCCGCTGGGATGAGTACACCTCAAATTTCACCAGTCAGACAGTGTGGACGTGATCCCTCCATGCTATCCCATGAAGAAACACTATCTCTTCATCATATGATCTGAAGTCTTGTGATCCAGTCTCGATTAAATCAACTTTCCTCGATTATATCAATCAAGGAAAGTGTGGTACAGTATGACAATGAACAGATGACAGGAATGTCCCAGCAAATGTTTTCACAAAAGGTTTTCACTGGGTATTTTAAACTGTATTATGAACTGCAAAAAACTACTATACAGTATAATGACAATTAACACATTTTACAGCTGTTTAATTAGTGCAGGTTACAGCTGCAATGAAATAGCGATAAGTGGATTAGGAGAGACAAAAACAGAATGCTGTAAGCAAAAGGTGAAGGCAGAGGTTGGAAAAAAGGGAGGGAATTAAAAGGGATAGTTCACACCAAAAAGGACTTATTTTCTATCAATTCAACCCCATGAAGCCTTGAATTCATGGAGATCTTTTTTGTTTTTGTCGCATTCCTAAGCCAATAATTTGATGACCGGCGGAAAGATGCCAATGTCATCAAATCATTTGGGGGGTGAACTATCCCTTTAATGTTAGGCTGGACAAGAACTACAGCCAGCCAGAAGTATAGGAAGTACAGGAAGATTCCTGGTAGGCTGGACAACACGTAGCCCTGTACTTCCTGCACTTCCGGTTAGACACTTTCGGCAGCAGTTATTTCCCAGGCTTTATCTCTTCGTGAGCTGGAGATAAAAGTGGGAACGAGGTTAAATTAAAGGTAAAAGAGGATGCTAAAAGGGGGGAAAAATATGCTTAAAGGAAAAAAGGTGGGAAAATGTGTTAAAGGGGAAAACAATGGTAGAGGGACAGAGGGCGGAGGTGGTCATTGTTGACGGCGGCAGGTAGAATGTGTTGTAACATACCCGGGCGTGTTCAGATATGTCACTGTGTGACCGAGGCTCCACCACTGTTTCAGTATCACTCTACGTAGAGAGGTAAAGACATAACATTTGTGCTCCAGTGTGAAAGTTGACATTTTTGTCTCATGGTCTTCTCATGTACGCAAATGATCTCGTTTTTTATTTGACAATGCCAATGACAAATACATTGGTCAGGTCATTATTAGCTGACATTGGGCGAGGGTGTATATCTTTGGATTATGTATCCTGGGTGTTTTTGCTTCCCATGTTATGTTCTAATTGTGACCTGCCAAAGGGACTCAAGATGGAATAACTATGAACCTCTAGTACAGTACTTCAAATGGGAAACTTTTTATTTTATTTTTACATTGTGCATGGTCCCCACAACAAACAAATAGTGCAGCCATTCCTTTCATTGCAACTTGAGATGTTTTTAAGTATTAAAAAAGAAAAAAATCAGCGCTGTCAGATAATTGACTACGGTATATCGATGTCATGGTTGGCTGTGGCTCACCTGGAAAGTAAAGCTGCTCTTTGGGAGGGAGCTGGACAAGGATTTGGAGAGAACCAGTGACTTCAGATAGTCACAGATGTCTTTGGAGGGGTCGCTGAGGATGGGACAGACGACGTAGTCTTCGTCGTCGTCCTCGCTGACAGAGACGCTCCGCGCCTGGCGCTCCACCATAGACACCACAGCGGTTCTACGAGGAGCAGAGGGGGCCCGCTTGGTGCTGAGCTCCTCCTCCATGTCGAACATCATCTCATGATCCATGTTGGCAGAGGGTTCTGGTGTCACTGGCGTTTGAGGAAGAATTGCGGCAGAATTACATGTCATATTGTTATTGTGTTAGTCTTTGTCAGTCCTTCACTTTTGCCTTATGTTGTTCATCTTTTGCCTTATGATTAAGATATGATATTTTGCATGTTATGAGAGTCAATGTGTCTTTGCTTAGGGCTGATAGCTATTGTTTTGGTACAGCTTGTCCTTGTGACACTAGGGTATAACTAAGGTCTGATCCCTGTGTTTGCTGGCAGTGCTACCTCATTACCGATCTGTGTATATACTTCTCCCCATGAATCCATGCAATTAAAGCACAACCGACTCCACCACCATTATACAAGTGCCTCTTGCCTCATCAATTACTGACTGAACAGAAATCCATGACACGTTATTTCAAACAGAAGTTAGAGTTCTAAGTTTACACACATTTGCACTCAAAATAAGCTCTTGAGCTTTTTTTGTGTTTTATCCTTTTGATAGATTATGTACAAATATCATGTTCATGTATATGCATTTCTGTCAATAAAAATGTCAATCAAACAACCAATACATCATGAGAGCTCGGATTTACCCAACAGTATAAAGAAATAAGTGGCACTTAACCTATTTAAATTCAAGGACCCATTCAGTTTGGTATGCAGACCCCCATTTTTTTGTCTATTTGTACATTCTAGTACAGACCCTTAAAGGTCCACTTGGTTCCTATTCCTCTTAAGTATCATTCACTTAGCTGGGGATCCCCTGGAACCCCATCAAGGGAATTGAGAACCAGTGCTCTATATATGAACGTGTGGCTGGCTGCAGCCAAGGTGCAAAGGGAGGGGATTGCCAGGAGAGTGATAAGTAAACAACAGTTTCAAGTGGGTTCATGGGGTGTGGGTGCAGTTGCTAAGCTTGGGTTTCTATGCCAGAAGAATGCACCGGGAATCTAAACAAATCAGATTGTATCATGGCTGTTAACAAAACACTTCTTCCTCATAAAGAATCTGCATAAATGAATGAATGAATACAAACTTATGAATACAAACTTATCTTGTCATATCAATGTGTTATAATTGTGTTAGCAGATGCATGGGTTTATAGACTTGCAATTTACACAGAAATGTGCATGCATGCGCGTTCCAAACTAATCTGAGGTTATGTTTCAAAATATGAAGATCACCACCATACAAAGACAAATGCATGAGTGACCAACTGCACAATGTAATAATGCAGCATGTCACTAATTCAATAATATGCAATAACAAAATAACAAATGCAACAGATAAAAGAACATCCAGTTCCACTCACCTTAACTTGACAGCTGTTGATAACTGGTGATTCTTTCAGATGGCGGAAGTACGTTATAATAATGACTGCAATACAAAGTCTTCCAACAACAGGACTGGTTTGGTTTCGTGTGGATCCTGGTTCTCCGAGGTACCCTGTAGGTCCTGGTTCGATCCCAGCAGAACACAGAGGTTCCAAACAGTGCAGTCTGCACAGTGCCAGCACACACACGCACGACACGTGCACGCGCACGCACCATGGATGTACGAGCTCCCCGCACGTACCGTCTAAGCGCTGCCACGCCCCCTTCTGTAGCCTTGGATCCCAAGACGGTCATCTCATCTGTCATGACCGTCTTGGATGATCTTCAAAATAGTGTTTGTACGTTCTCCTTTATTGGCCCGTACATCTACATAAACGTTTTAATTTCAAATATAAAGTGCTTACTCCATGGCCATGGATGTTACAATTATGTACGGGTCCTCATAAATACCCCTATCTTCCGTATTGTTCAATAAAAGGCATTTTAATCCGATCGGTTTCCCATAGAGTTATAATGCAGAGTGCAATACACTTCCCAATCAATAGGGTCACGCAGATAAAATACGGATAAAATGGCCACCAATCAGATTAAAATGCCTTTTATTGAACAATACGGAAAATAAAGGTCATTCTGAGGACCCGTACGTAATTGTAACATCCGTGGCCATAGGTTAAGCACTTTATATTTGAAATGTGAACGTTAATGTAGATGTACGGACTAAAAGGGGAGAAAGTGCAAACATCAGGTTGAAGTTCATCCATGACTGTCATATAATATATGAAAAACAGAGGCGTTGTTGGGGGGTGTCCATGTCCTCCCGTAAATGGTGACCTGACCTGCCTATATATGTGACCATCTTGTGGACTTATCACTGCAGTTTGTTTATAAACATAGCCAAACCTAGTATGCTCCATAATAAACAAAACAGTGATTTGCGTTTGGACATTAACGTTCGTTGTGTGAAATCCACACGATGGTCACCAATTTCACTGTACCACCGCCAGGCTGGAGGACGGAGGAGGAGTATTGGAATTTATTTTGCTCTGGGATTTCTATTGTTTCTATGTTATAGGACCTTTAATGTTTATTATATCTGGAAGCATATATATATCTGAAGCAAGCCACTATATTAAAACCAGTCAGCTTCTAAGATGTGAACGTCTTTAGTTTTTCTTCAGTATTCTGCTTACAGTGAGTCTATATGGTAGCGTGGCCGAGTGGTCTAAGGCGCTGGATTTAGGCTCCAGTCATTTCGATGGCGTGGGTTCGAATCCCACCGCTGCCAGATTCTTTTTCTGATGTTTTAATTTGTTTTATTTTAGATGATGGCCATACATTTTGCAACAGTAACAGGAATACCAAATCATTCATTTCAAGAAATTGTTGCAGACAAATAGATGTCTGTGTGTCACGTAAGACCTGAAGTGATTCTCTTCAGTCAGTTGTTCTCAATCTGTCTGTGTTTCCTTGGGGAGCTGGCAAGTTGTGTTTTGGAATTATTCCTAAATTAGTCTAATTTATAATGATTTTCATAGCTAAGTATCTGCTATCATTAAAGCAAAGCCAAGCGGTTCCTCCTTGGAAATACTTGTTTTCATACTGGTGTGCCTTGTGACAAAAACGTTTGAAAAACGAATGCCATAGTGCCATCTAGTGGTTGTGAATGAAACAGCACAGCCACACATGACATTTATAAGCTCACTCATACAATTGAATAATACATTTAAAACAAATCTAGGTTATCTATCTATGAAAATAATTCTATATCCAAGTGCGCCATCACCACCATCATCAAAATCTACATCAATGTATTTAAAACCTCAGAAAATGAATTGAAATACAATAAATGCAGACACAATTAAGTTCATAGAGCACAATAATAAATTGCTATATCAAGATAAAACAATTAAAATGTAGCAGCATTAAACAAATTAAATAAAATACATAATTAGTGTTTTTGAAGCGTGTTCCAAACATGTTTGGCACAGTAGCAGAACGCAGATCTTCCTAACTCCGTAGGGAGTTTTGGAACCTGCAAACTCAGCCTCTGTATGGATTTGAGGTTGAATTATACATCTACAGTATTGGTTCTCAAAGTGCAGAGGTCTGGGGACCCCCAGGGGTCCTTGAGGGGGTTCCAGGAGGTCCCCACCTAAACCATTGACAGTTAGGAATCAAATCGATCCTTAATAGACTGTAGAGAGTGCATTTGTACACTCTCAGAGTTATGGTGGTCCATAGCCTATTTGCACACCAAACTGGGTTCCTTGAAATAAAAACATTCCAGAACCAATGATCTACTACGACAGTGGTTCTCAACCTGTGGGTCGGGACCCCAAGGGGGGTCCCCACATGATTTTCGGCGGGGGTCCCAGATGACAGTGAAGTGACATTTAAGGACTTTTAAGGCCCTTTTAATGCCTCAAAGAAATGAAGAAAAAAAGACCAAGATTGTGGCATCAAAAGCAATCAACAAACTATACTATAAAAACTAGTTAAACATTGACCAAATTATAAATAATATAAGAAAGAGGCAAACATTTTGAAAATAGCCGATCTACAAGCTCACAACGCCTCGCTTTGTGAGCTTGTAGATCTGATATTTTCACAATATTTATCTGTGAAACCAAGTCAAACGAAATTGAATACCTCAAAATTGAATGCTTATCAGGGTGGGGGGTCCCCAGTTCAAATATGTTACTTTGGGGGCCTGAAAAGGTTGAGAACCACAGTACTAAGAGAGGCCCCAGAGCCTTAGTGGGCCCTGGCTTTTTCCTTGGAAAGCTGTCTGGACACATAGTATAGTTTCTGAATGGCCAGCTGGGTGTCCTCTGTGGATATTCCAACGTGCCACACGGCCCGCACAGAGCCTCCGACGTGGGGGAACATGAGAACCCGCACCCCCTGCCCCAGTGCGGCCTCCTCTCCTTCGCCGACCTCGGCCATCCGGGCGCAGAAGTTCGAGGGGCTGAAACTGGGGTCCCGGAGGCGGAAGCGCAGGATGTTTGTTTCCACAGTAGCCATGTCTACCGTGTACAGCCCGGTCTCACAGTCCAACAGGGCTGGGGGGGGGGGGGGGGGGGGGGGCGTTTTGAAATGTTTAAACATTTATAATTAAAAAAAAAAAACTGAAATTTTACACTGGAAGACAATAGTGGTTTGAGCTAAAACTTGGTCCAAATATGGAGACGGCTGACATCACAGTACTGAGGTCATAGATGACTGACGTCACAGACTGGCCTCCTCGCCTATATTTTGATGACAATACTTTTGTAATTTTACTCAAGTCAATTGTGAATACAGGACTTTTATGTATTTACACTTTCTTTGTGGTATTGCTACTTTTAGATTACGTAATAAAACAAGACCAGGACACCTGGTTCTGCCAGACCCAGAATAGATTCCTAGTACTTTATAAGATCAGAGTACACTACGTCACGTCACTACGTATGGACGAGACGTCTGTCCCTTTTATACAGCCGGTCTTTTTCGCCCATGTATGGACGAAAAAAAGGGACAGAAAGGGACAGAGGCTGTCTGTCCCTTTTATACAGCCGGCCTTTTTTCGACGAAAAAGACCGGCTGTACAACGGGAAACGTTGCAGAGCCTCATGTAGGCCAGACCCTGGGTCTGGCAACAAAAATGGAGTACTTTTTCCATCGCTGTGAAAACCTAGAATTGAGACAAAAATACTGACTCTACTCACCTTGAGCAAAGGTCTTTGCGCTGCGGTGGTCTTCCACCATCCTGTCCACCATCTCTCCCAGGGCCAGCTTGCCGGCTGCAGCCAGTATCCCTGCCTGGCGCATGCCCCCACCCAGGGCCTTACGACAGCGCACCGCCCGGGATATGAAGTCTCGTGGACCGCCCAGCATGGTGCCCACAGGGGCTCCCAAGCCCTGTATGACAGACATTGTTATGACTGGTGGAGATATGTTTTTATCCCTGCTTCTGGTCAGACTGAATCAAATACATGCCTTACCTTTTGGGTGGAAATGTAGACTGTCTGATATGTTTGATAAAAACAAATAACAATGATAATGTATGTTAAGCACATTAACCTCGGTGTCCCTATTTTGGGTTTTTCTAAATCTTTCAAAAAGTAAAAAAATATTTAAAATAGCTAATCAACATAAAGCTCAACATGTGTCCCATTGCGATGTGTTGTGAGCATGTAGATCTGCTAATTTCACTATTTTTGAAATGACACGCCAAAAACAGGGATGCCAAGTTAAGAGAGGTTAATGTAACTGAAAGTGGGATTGACATTTGTCAGTGGTTCTGTAAGTGGGGTCCATTTGGTTCCATGTGTACGCCCTCAGAGTTATGGGGGTCCTTGAAATGTAAAGGTTTGTGAACCACTGACATTTGGTATTTACCAGTCATACCTTAGGCTTAGACAGACACACACTAAACGGTATGTGTGTGCTGCAAGGTGGCGGACGGGGACACTCCCAGCACTATAGTCTTTACCTTGGACAGACACACACTGACGGTGTGTGTGTGCTGCAGGATGGTGGACGGGGACACTCCCAGCGCCACAGCAGCGTTCATCACCCTGGCTCCATCCATGTGAACCGCCAGACCATACGTGTCTGCAATGACACGCACCTGTAGGGCATGGAGACACACACACACACACACACACACACACACACACACACACATCTGTTTTAATGTGGCACACAGTCATCCCCAAAAAGAATAAAGTCTGCACACTGGGACATGCTCCAAAGCTTAAACATTTATTTGGTTCCTTACACCATTGGACGTGACGTTTCAATCAGACATCAGACCGGCAGGCTCCAAACGTCACGTCCAATGGTGTAAAGGAACCAAATACATTTTTAATTCTTAAGCTTTGGAGCATGACCCAGTGTGCAGACTTTCTTTTTGGATTCTGACCTCAGCCCAGCACCTGGCTTTTTAGTGACTGGATGTGCGTGCTTTATTGTTTGTTTCTACACAATCATCCCCACCCAATCCTTCCCACCTGAGAGTTGTCTGAAGTCCCTCTAAGTACGAACCCCTCCCCCACAGGTGGGGATGATGATTTTATGTGTGCCACATAAAAACAGAGACTGTAGCCTACTATCTGTATTCACTTCAACTTGCTCTGATGAAGGCTACACGCCAAAATACGCAGCTGGAGGAATAAAGAAGAATGGTCAACTGAGCAACTCGTCTTACATCTTTATTTTTGGAGTGGCGCTTTTTCTACCTTGTGGATACCTTTGTTGAGTATTAATTGTTAGCTGAGCACCCATAACCAAGGAAGGCAAGCGGAGGACGCACACCTGCTCCACATCTATGTAAAAAAAGTGACTTTCTATGAGTTAAAGTTAAATATCTAGGGCTACTGGCAGCATGAACAAGAAATCTGGCGCTTATTAAAAGCTCAGCGGTTGCGATATTAGCCTTGAATAGACAGACAGACATACACAGAGACAGACAGACAGACAGACAGACAGAGACCCTCTTCTACACCGCTCGCCTCTGAGGGGCCATGCCATTAAAATGAAAAGCATACAAACACACACATGCATACAGTACCTCTTGCAGGAAGGACAGGGGGAGAACACGGCCACCCTGTATGTTGTGAGTGTTCTCCAAACAGACGAGCCGCGAGCGGGGGTAGTGGGGGTCCGGGTAACCGTGGCGGATCTTCGTCTCCAGCTGGGCCAGGTCAAACGTCCCGTCAGGGAGGTTGGTCACCGTGGTGGCGTGTACCCCGGCCAGCTGTGTCATCACACACGCACACACGCACACATTATTACGAACAATATACCAGTGAAAGATTCACTTTTGTTTAATTTAAACTTTTTAAACAGTATAACTTTAATGTGTATAAACTGGAAATAACATGAAATTCTTGTATTATAGTTAAATATCAGACATATTTTTCAAGGATTCCCATTTGTCTCAATCTTGGGAAATATTTAGTGGTTCTATCTTCTAGTATTTAAAAGGAAGGCCTAATAGACTATCCAGATTGACTGTGAGGCAGCTTGTGAGCTTGTAGATACACTATGTGTTTAGTTTAGCTTTGTAAGTTTGTTTTGTTTTTACTTTGACCTTTTTTGACAAGATTGAAAGGTCTAAAGTGATTTCATGGCCTGGCCACAAATTAATATACCAACCTGTCACCACTCACCACTAGAGAGAGCTATTATTTGCTGAGTAGGGTATTTTGTAGATGGAGTGGTACTGAGGTACGCTAAATTTGTACTCCTAGGATGAGCAGGGCGAGGAAGAGCTTGGTTTCGGACAACCCGACGGAGGCGCGCCGTCTTAACTTGAGCCACGAGAGACAGTCCCCTTCAGCCAACTCAGCGCCGTCCGAGTTATGTCACGATAGGAACAAAATCGTAAATCCTCGTCCCCCCTAGTGTCTGTACCTCCGAGACGTCAACACCGCCTCACGCGCGGTCCGAGTGAACACAGCAAAGCGCTCCCTACCCCCCTCTTAGCCAATCAGAAACCGCGTCTCGCCCCGCTCATCCTAGGAACACAGATATGGCCTGAGGTGCTGTGGATTGTCCTCACCTGAGCACTTCCTCCCTGCTCATAGATGTGCAGGTGTGACAGATCGCCTACTATCATCTCATCTCCTCTCTCCCTGCAGTGCACCATCACTGGACAGCAGGCACGCATGCGCGCGCGCGCACACGCACACGCACACACACACACACACACACACACACACACACACACACACACACACAGTTTGTTAAACACTGGATTTTGCTGTGTTCCGATACATCCGTTCCAACTATTTTTCATATTTGTGTGGGTATTGTAGCTGACCTGCTATGAGATTGCTCATGGTTCCAGTGGGGACATACAGAGCAGCCTCCATCCCAAACATATCCGCTGCCATCCTCTGTAACTCTGCACACATCACACACACACACACACACACACACACACACACACACACACACACACACACACACACACACACAGTTTGTGAGTGATTTGTTGTTGTTGATGTTACAACAAGTGTTAAATACTGTAGCTCTAGCTATATTCTTCTGATCATTGTTATATACAGTAGGCCATACAGTGTCTCTAGCTCAACAGTAAACAGAAAATGCATTTTCAGGTGAGGATACACATTTTATCCAATAAGGGTTGGAAAGTGGAAAATGAGGGAAAGTTGGAAAATGAGGGTTGAGGGTAAAATACCCCCAGAATATGGACACGCCTATTAGATAGAATAGAGTGATAATGAGGATACATAATGAGATAAAGAAGGACCAGATAATTCATGAGAGAACCACTGTTTACCATTGTACTAAATTCCTAAAGACCCCTTAACAGACGACGTCTCACTGATAAGAACCAGTATGCGCGCGCAGGCCGGCACCAAATGAAACCCATTCTGTCATGTCTCGGTAAGATGCGCCTCACTAGCCAACACACAAGAGGAGGTTGAATGAACTGAAACCAGCCCACCCCAAAACAACATGTTGAGAATTGATTGCATGAAATAATCACGGTCACCTGTGCGTCCAGTCTCAATGTTGGTAAACAAATAATTGGTCTATTCCTTCTCTTTTTTCCCCAGAACATGCTGAATGAAATTGAGTTGATTAATCGTGTTTTAGCTGAGTTGATGTATACAGTACACTGCGAAGCACTAAAGTAAAAGTGCAATATATCAGCTGCCTACTTTCTTAAACAGATGAGACAAATTAAACGGGATTAAAACACTTCTTCATTGAACAATATGGACTAATACATTGCACAGATACTTCGGACACCTGGTTAACATTTGGAGCAAGCGGGTAAGATTAAGAACCTTATATTTTGCATTTGTACATGTTTGGAGAAATACGGGCTTTACTGGTGAGTCACCAGTGGTGACATTCCAGGGAAAAGGACAGAGTTACAGACCCATAAAGGTCCAATTGGTTCCTAACTATCCATCATTTAGCTGGGGTCCGGGACCCCCTGGAACTCCCTCAGAGACCCCTGGGGGTCCCCGGACCCCAGTTTGAGAACCAATGTTTTACACCACTGGTTGTAAACAACATGATAAGTCTAGCTAGACACACACCGTTCACTGTCGGATCCTCCCCGAAAACGTCGTCTCCCACCTCGGCCACGGCCATGGCCCGGCGCATGGCCTCTCCGGGCTGGGTCACCGTGTCGCTGCGGAGGTCCACCGTCCTGCCGCCGCGGGGGTCCGCGGCGGTGGCCCTGCTGCCCGGGCTGTCATAGTAGGAGCGCACGGAGCGCAGCGCCGCGGCAGCAGGACGCACATGGCCGCTTTGTTTTGACGCGCAGTGCTGCTGCTGTCTGACGCACTGGAACGCAGCCCTGGCCGCGGGAACAACCAGGAGTGTTTTCAAGGACATGATGGTGGTGTTTCGGGTCTTTTAATCCGAGTCCCTGATCATGTATTTATTCTGAGAGATTGTTTTCGTAATGTGTGAACTTTGGATCTTTACAATCGACAATCATTGACCCGGGTCTAACCTGACTCAGGCCAGTGTAATACATGGTCGATTTGACAATCGAAACGAAGGTGTACGAAACGGTGTCGACCGCATGGTGTCGCCAGTACAGTGTGAGTTGTTGTGGCATAGCTCTGCCATTCATAATGCTATTATTTACACAGTGGTTCTCAACCTGTGGGTTCGGGGGTCCCCCAGGGGGGTCCCCACATGATTCTTTTTTTGGGTGGGGTCTCTAGATCAGTGGTTCTCAAACTTTTTCATGCCAGGGACCCCCACATTGATATATATTTGGCCCCGGACCCCCATCTGAAAAAATGTTGTGCCGGGACTCCCAGAAGCAAAGGTTTGTGTTGGTCGCTTTAAAAGAAATATATTCAAAGATTTGCATGAATCTTCAAGATTATAGCATGAGCTTGTAGATCTGCTATTTTTGAATAGCCAAAGTGTAAAAGGTTAAAATTATTTTGATGCTATGTTCACACATTTTGCTGGGGACCCCCTGGAACCCCCCCCCCCCCAAGGACCCCTGGGGGTCCCCGGACCCCACTTTGAGAACCAATGCTCTAAATGACAGTGAAGTGTCAATTTAAGGACTTTTGAGACAATAAATTAAATGAAAAAAGACCAATTACTGCATCAGAAATAATCAACAAACTATAGTTTAGAAACTGGTCAAACTTGGCCAACTTGTCAAATATTATAAGAAAGAGGCAAAAGTTGTGAAAATAGTTGCTCTACAAGCTTGTAGATCAGCTATTTTCACAATATGTATCTGTGGAACAGAGTCAAACTAAATGTAATGCCTCAACTTTGATTGATTGAATCTTTATTTAGAAGCTTGCAGAGAAAAGTACAGTTCAAAATACAAGGTCAACTAAATAGGATTGAAAAGCCCAGAAAAGCCTACTAGCTTACTGGCAGTTCAAATATCATTATTTTGCGGGGTCACCGCCTGAAAAGGTTGAGAACCACTCACTGTGCTATAACACAGTCACAGTGGCTCAACGTTTTGATTTCAAGGACCCTCAGTTTGGTATGCAATAGGCCACGGACAGAACCGTTAGGGTCCATTTGGTCTATCAATCATTTTAGCTGAGGGCCCCTATTTATAGCCTACTTGGGCCACTCTTTTTTTCCCTCTAGTCCATTAGACCCTTGGTGGTCCTCAGAGCTACTATAGGGGGTCCGCCAAATCTTTGTGTGATAGGATTTCGTTTTTTCACATTAACCACTTGAACCCTAGAATTCCTTTTCTGAGGGGAACATTAGCCAAAAATAGGCGATCTACAAGCTCTCAACGCCTCGCGCTGCGAGGCGTTGAGAGCTTGTAGATCGCCTATTTTTGGCAAAGAGGCTATAGGTGTAGAGGGAAAAAAGAGCAGACTAAGTAAAAAAAAAACTTTAATCTGAAACACCATTTTATACAATATTGAGTAGGGGGTCTCCAAGCTCTGAGCTATTTTCTCACCCCCACTTTTACTTAAGTAAAAAATGTGAGTCCTTTTTCCACCACTGTGTGTGTGTGTGCTCACTGTCTATTTTGGTGTGAGTGTGTAATGTGTGTACTGTGTGTTTACTCTTCAGTTGTTGTGACAAATGCCCCTCATCATCATCATCATCATCATCATCATCATCATCATCATCAGCAGCAGCAGCACTCCCCCGGATTCCATGGCGGTGGAAGCCGGTCGCTCTAACCCTCTGACTACTAAATGTGACATCAACCAGAGACATGAGGAATGGGGCCAGGTGACACACGCACACACACGCGCACACGCGCACACACACACACACACACACACACACACACACACACACACACACACACACACACACACACACACACACACACACACACACACACACACACACACACACACACACACACACACACACAGTGGTTCTCGAACGTTTTCAAGGACTCTCAAATGAAGATGTATTTGGCCACAGACCCTCATCTGAAAAGGTTTTGTACCAGGGACCCGTTCTCTCGTCTAGGCGTAGCCAGGCTACCTGGCACGAATTATTTTCAAATGGGGGGGTCTGAGGCTAAATACATAATCAATTTGGTGGTCCCTAACATGAAAAGGTTTGAGAGCCAGTGGTGTAACTAACACCCACACACCCATTACATAATGTCACCATACAGCAGTTCAGCCCTGACAACACCCATTGTGTCCTATAAGCTCCTATATATCGTCTCTGTCGGGTGGAAACCTCATATATCCAAAACTGTTAACTTTTCAGGGTTCAAATTCAAAAACAGCAAAAGTAGCAGATCTGCTACTTTCCATGCTTTTTGTGTGATTTACGGAAAAAAAACACAAAAAGGAAGAATATGGAGATAAGAGGTTTCTGCCCGACAGCAACGATGTTGTTGCTTGTACTATGTTGTTGTGTGCTATGTGTTTTCCTGTTGGAACAGACTGTGCAGATGAATATCCCTGAGGGGACAATGAAGACTATTATGATTATTATAATGATTATATAATTAAAATCCACACATGACTCTCATAGTGTGACATAAAGCCTGTGGGAATGGAAGCCACTGTAGTCTGACATTAGAGTGAGAGGGAGCGGCAGGAAAGAGTCACACTACACTGACCTACTACTACTATTGTTGTTGTGCTTACAGTATATGAATGAGCACATCACAGGCACAGTCTCACATACGTAAGTGTCTGTGTGTGTGTGTGTGTGTGTGTGTGTGTGTGTGTGTGTGTGTGTGTGTGTGTGTGTGTGTGTGTGTGTGTGTGTGTGTGTGTGTGTGTGTGTGTGTGTGTGTGTGTGTGTGTGTGTGTGTGTGTGTGTGCGCGCGCGCGCGCACGTGCATGTGCGTGTGTGCGTTTATGTGTGCTTGTGTAACTGTATAATATTAACGGGAAGGAAGGAGGAAGTACAAAAATACGTTTTAATCTCATTTACCTCTACACAAGCTGTAACAATAAAGCACAACCTTGAACCTTGTAATATTAACACACTTTTAAAGCGCTTTATAAAACTGTTACGAAGTGCCTCACACAGCATTATAAATAAATACAACACAAAAAGTAGACTATGCCCGAGGTTGTGGGTTCGGCTCCACCGTGGTGCACCGGACTTTGTCGAGCGTCTGTACGAACACAATTAGACCGGAGGGGGGGGGGGGGTATTTGTCACTGCACGTATTCCTATGGGCTGGGGCGGCACCTGTCAGCAGGGAGTGTTGAGCCGGAGGAGTAGGACGAAGGCTCTACATCCTCCCTGTGGGGGCTCCTCGCTGCGCTGGCAGGTGAGTCAGTAAGATACAACCGCAGTGAGAACACTGCAAATGTTGTGTGGAGAGGAATTAATTGGCATAACGACAAAATTGGGGAGAAAAAGGGGTAAAAAGCCAAAAACATTTGATTAAATCAAATGAAAAAGTATGCCATGAAACATAATACAGCATAAAACGATACAAGTGTTTGAGAAACAGTATAAAAGAGAACACAACAACAGACGAATCAGGTAGTAAAAGCAAGTCTATAAAAGTGTGTTTTAAAACGTTATTTAAAAGACAACGATGAACCTGCTTTAGCCTGATCTCCTCAGGCAGGTCATTCCAAAGTCCAGGAGCCCCGGTGGCAAAGACCCCTTAGGGGCCCTGGGAGCAAAGACCCCTTAGGGGCCCTGGGAGCAAAGACCCCTTAGGGGCCCTGGTCTGGTGGCAAATACCCCTTAGGGGCCCTGGGGGCAAAGACCCCTTAGCGGCCCTGTTGCCCCATCACATTTTGTATTTGGTGTAGACCAGTGATTCTCAAACCTTTTACTTTCAATGACCCCCACACATTAGCCCATGGGCCCCCCCCCCCTGTATGACACAGTTTTGTTTTGTTTTTTTGATCACTGGGACCCCAATGAACACTGCAAAATCCTCATGTTGATTTGGTTCAACATGAGGATTTTGAACGCGACGCAACGTGTCGCGTTGTGAGCTTGTGGATCTGCTATTTTCTGCGAAAGCTGTCCCCCACAATAAGGATGCTGGGGTTTAAGTGGTGCAAGTAGTTTTTCATGTTTTTATGGGTCTGTAGCTACAAGACCTCATTAAAAGTCAGCATTGTAAAAAATGGCACAAGGCCAGGCAGGGAAGCTGTGAGATCATTAGAGAGATAAGAACGCGTACAGATAACTGTGACCAGCTAAACATAGAACTGTGATAAAGAAACAGAGAGAGAGAGAGAAAGAGAAAAAGAATGAGAGATAGATAACTGGTATAAGATAAAGAAAGATATCTGGAACAGGAGAATTTCCGGAATCACTGCTGGCATTACGTTCTGTAACCTCACACTTTGGCTGTGTGTGTGTGTGTGTGTGTGTGTGTGTGTGTGTGTGTGTGTGTGTGTGTGTGTGTGTGTGTGTGTGTGTGTGTGTGCGTGTGCGTGCTCGTGTCTCTGTGTGTGTTTTGTTTCTCAAATGCCTTCCAGCATTACATGCCTCTGCGCGGACGGACTGACGGAGGGAGGGAGGGAGGGAGAGTGATTTGGAGAAAATATTGAATTAGAGAAAAAGAGCGAGAAGAGAGGGAGAAATGAAGGAGAGAGTGAGAGAGTGAGAGAGAGAGAGAGAGAGAGAGGGAGAAATATTGACTTCTTCTGGGAAGGAGCGCTCCGGCAACGCCTTTCCAATAACCATAAACCCACTGGGCTGAAAATAGATGGCCCCGATGAATGGGCCAATGTGTTCATCTCTCTCTCTCTCTCTCTCTTTAAGCTCCCCTTAGACTTTGTCATGCGATGGTGTCGCGCGGGCAAAAATAGCAGATCTACAAGCTCACCGCACGCCGCAGATGCGGTGCGCTGTGAGCTTGTAGATCTGCTATTTGGGCCGTGCGACACCATTGCACGACGGGGCATAAATTAAGCATTTACAGACAGAGGTGATCCCTCTCGCTCAAGCCTGATTTTTTTCTCTCTCTGTCTCTCTCTCTCTCTCTCTCTCTCTCTCTCTTTCAAGCACTGTGCCGCTCTCGCTCTCTCACTCTCGCTCTCTCTTTCTCTCTCTCTCTCTCTCTCTCGCTCTCTCTTTATCATTTCTTCACCATGACGACAGATATTAACTGGAATAAAACAGGTGTTTATGGGAAGCCTTGCCTCTCACGGCTTCTAGTGCATTCACGCACGCACATGCACGTACACACACACACACACACACGCACACACACACACACACACACACACACACACACACACACACACACACACACACACACACACACACACACACACACACACACACACACACACACACACACACACACACACACACACACACACACACACACACACATTTTCTGGGTGGTGCTGCACACTCATACACATAATTACACACATCACTGTTTCACTATTTCTCACTCTTTCACACACAATTATAAGCTTTACTGACTCTCATTGTCGCATATTACTGTATCGCGTGCGTGCGCACACAGACACCCCCCCTCTCACACTGTCACACGCACACACACACACACACACACACACACACACACACACACACACACACACACACACGCACGCACACGCACACGCGCACACACGCATACATACAATTATAAGCTTACTGATTGTCACATAATACAGCATACATGCACATGCACGCACTGGCGAGCACACACACACACACATACAATTATATGCTTATTGGCTCTCATTGCCTCATACTACATAGTTTACACATACACACGCACGCACATGCACACACGTTCCCCTTCGCTGGAAAG
>NC_139951.1:41960707-41963207 GCF_963454915.1 Gymnoscopelus microlampas
TACATGGGCGTGTCGGGTTTGTTTATGGTTATGTCTGTGTCATGCTTTACTTTACGCTACTTTATTTATTTATTACAGACACGCAAACGTGTAGCTTTTCGGTCGAAAAACTCCGCTTTCAATCCAAATAGGGCACTTGTGTGATTCATGCAGATCCTTTGTGAAAATGTTCTACGGGGTGAGGGGGGGTGTTGTGTCGTTTGTAAAGGCTGCGTTGTTGTTCATCGCAAGAAGGATGTTGTTGAGGATGAACTTCAAAATAAAGCCTATGTTGACTAATCATGATACGTTAAAACTAAGCAGTGTGAGTCTTATTTTGGAATCCCGCTTTAGGATGTTGAAAGTTACTAGCTGCGACTGCGGCCTGCAGTCAGAGTTGTATTATATCGGGTGCTTGCCTGCAATAACTGGGGGCCATGCCGCAGTGTTGGGGACTATGTCTGAATGACAAATGAATGCCGCGCCGCAACGTTCGGCACGGCAACTCGCTCGCTTTAGCTCGCTCGGTGGTGCCTCACGTGGCTCAAGTTCGCTTGAGACGGCACGCCTCCGTCGCGGTCCAAAACTATAAAATAGCCCGCAGTTGTTGTAGGCAGAGGCACTTCCGCGTTGGCCACAGAAGGGGGGCGGCGTGGTATAGGCTTTAGTATGTCGCGTCCTCGCTCGTCAAAGTGATTTTTTTCGTTATAGTTTAGTTTTAGTTCGTTTTGACTTTTCCTTGTAATTCAGTTAGTTTTAATTCATTTTCAGAGCGGGTTTGCTAGTTTTCCTTCTAATTCAGTTAGTTTTAATTAGTTTTTACAGCGGGTTTGCTAGTTTTTATTCCTTTTTATTTTTGTGACAATGCTTAGTTCTAGTTTAATTTTTATAATTTGTTGTGTTAGTTTTTGTTTTTTTCATACTTAGGGTTGTCAGGTGCAGCATTCAAAAAGGTCAGAGTAAGTAATGTGTAATAAAAACTCGACAAAAGATACCATTTAAAAATATAAATATATTTAGGTACTGTTGGACAATCAATGAGAGAAACGAAAACGAAGGGCATTTTTGTCTATAATTTCAGTTCGTTTTAGTTAGTTTTCAGTTGGTTAGTGAAACTAACCAACTAGTTGGCTAAACTAGTTGGTTAGTGAAACTAACCAAACAAATAATAAAGAAACAAATAATAAATACCCAAAATAAAGAATAATTCTGCTTGCGGTGAATGCGGTCAGGAGTCTCGGGTTGGGGGGGTGGACCCGTTGTGGGGGAGGGAACGACTGTCACCGTGCAGTTTGCCATGCAGCTCTCATGGCTGTTGTAGTTGTTCTCGTTGCCGCGGCAGCCTCCGTAGATGAACGATTGACAGGTGCCAGCGCTGCTGTTGTAGAACCAGTGCTCCGCGGGGAAGTGGCACGGACCCGCCTCTGGCCTCGCCTCGCAACGATCCGCAAACTCCTCCTGAGACATCTCTGGAAGAGAGACCCTCTGATCCACAGCAGGCAGGCCTGTGGTGATGTGGGGTTCGGGGTGGTCCGTGTCCCTGGCCTCTGCTTCTACTGCCTTCTCCGACATTTCCGTGCGGATGTGGTCGGCCGCCATGCTTCGTCCTGCTACAGGGAGATCATCTGCAGCCAGTGCTGGGGTCTCCTCCTCCTCCTCCTCAAGTACGCTCCCTGTGACTCCGCCGCAGGCGGTCTCACACTCCTCCCGGGAGTCAAAGTTGTTCCCATTGGCTCCACAGCCTCCGTAGATGAACGGACGGCAGCTCTGATTGGCCACCTCGTAGTAGAACTTGGGGAGGGCGGCGCGGCACATGCCCACCGTCTTTGGCGCGCGGCAACGATCTGTGTCGGCGGTGCCGTTCTTCTTGTCTCCGTCAATCTGGGATGTGGGGACATCGGTGTCCCTCTGGGACTCAGAGGGGACGTTGTTGTCCTGCGGCGTTCTGCGGTACGCTTGGAACTGTGGGTCGGGCTGGAGGACACATCGGTCCCCGCTACACCCCCCCACCAGCACACACTGCGGGACGCCATCGTCCTGGGGGGTGCCTATCAAGGCGAGGTCACACTCGGGGTCTCCGCAGCAGGCCCGCTGACAGGCGGCGGTCACATCGTTGTCCCTGGTGGTGACGTGGTCCTTGTTGAAGGCCAGGTGACGGGCCCCCGAGTCCAGGGACCTGGGGTCCAGACCCTGGTCTGTTGAGTGGACCCACTGGCACGCCTGGAATCCATGGCTCAGAGCGCAGAGCAACAACACACACACCACCACACAACTCCTTAACATGGCTGGTGTAAAATGCTTCTCGCAGGGACTGGTCGAACTTGAAGGTTGAATACGAATACAGCACTGAGAAGTTGTGTATTGGAGATAGGCGAGGAGTGAATATACTAAGTAAATACTGCTTGCATCTGAACTCAACGTCAGAAGGCCACCCTTTATATAGGCCTAGTGCATGGCTGGATGCTCGCATGTCATCTCACTGATGTCACGATAAGTCAGCTATATCCAGATATGGAGTTTT
>NC_139951.1:41968207-42098207 GCF_963454915.1 Gymnoscopelus microlampas
ACACACACACACACACACACACACACACACACACACACACACACACACACACACACACACACACACACACACACACACACACACACACACACACACACACAGCCTCTCTCTCTCTCTCTCTCTCTCTCTCTCTCTCTCTCTCTCCATAGCTGCAAAGTGTCCTCACTCTGTCCCTCAGGCAGGATGTATAAAACGGCTGCATTCCTTTCCAGTTAGGTCCACCCCAAAGTCAGCTTTCTGCACAGTGACTGCTGTGTGTGTGTGTGTGTGTGTGTGTGTGTGTGTGTTGTGTGTGTGTGTGTGTGTGTGTGTGTGTGTGTGTGTGTGTGTGTGTGTGTGTGTGTGTGTGTGTGTGTGTGTGTGTGTGTGTGTGTGTGTGTGTGTGTGTGGTAGAGAGAGTACTTCTTGTGTGATGTTGTAACCTAAAACAACTCGTCACTTCTCGTAATGTGTCTTTATTATGGCACATCGTCCATAGGATGGATGGCTGCGCAAGCGCACATCCACCAAAATACACCCCCCACTCTTAGTTACCGTCCACCACTGGATAGTAGGCTACATTTACTTGAGTACTGTACTGTACTTAAGTACATTTTTTGAGTTTTTGTTTTTGGTAAGCTGCTAACTTTCACTCCGTTACATTTCAAATAGAAATTCTGTACTTTTCATTTCTAGGAAGGCACTCTTGGGACCCCAAACTTACTAAAATATATTATGAATTAACCACTTAAGCCCTATGTCAAAATACAGTGAAAATATCCGATGTACAAGCTCTCAACGCGTGGCACCATGTTGTCAGCTTGTAGGTCTGCTATTTTCACTGTTTTTGAAAAGTTCCGAAAATGTTGGACAATTTCTAAAATATGTACTTTGTAATTTGTGCTTTTGAATACTTGAGTATTTACTATGTACTACAATACCCCCCCCCCCCCTATCCACTACAGTGATGTCTATGGAATTTACCCACAATGCAGCGAGAGAGGAGAAAATGGAAACTGATGACGAGAGGAGTTTTTATTTTCTTTTGAATGGTGGTTCCTATATGGAGGAGGAGGAGGAGAGCAGTGAATGCATGTAAACCCTGCTGGTATTACACATGGTGGCTGTCGGGTGGAAACCTTGTATGTCCAAAACAACATGTCGCTTTTCAGGAAATGCAATGTAAATGTGCTCCAGTGGATCCAATGCAGTCATTATTTTAGTCACAAGCTCTTGTTATAATACTTTGCATTGGTTTAAATATGTCTAAAACCCACAGACAAGCCCGTACCATTTTCAACCTGGAGTCCGTATTTTGGACATAAAAAAAAGTTTTTAATAACATCAGAAATAGCAGAAAAGGCCAATCTACAAGCTCACATGTAGATTGGGTATTTTCCCCTACTTTTGCACAACAATGTCATACGATGAAGTATAATCTAGTTCTAGGACAGTGTTTCCCAAACAGTGGCTCGGGACCCAAATGTGGGTTGCGGACCCAATTTTATGGGTCGTGAGTAAATATCCCTTTTTTCGTTTCCTACATTTTTTATTATTTAAAGACGGGGTGCCGTGATTTTCAGTGATCCCCCCCCCCCCCCCCAAAACATAATCATCAGGTATTATGGTTATACTTGGAGGAAGATTCTTTTCAAAAAAGTGTACAGAAATTGTTAAAATTATGTTTTTATGTGGACACGCCTCCAGTTCATTAAGTATACCTGGTTCTCACCTTAGCACCTCCTCCACCACCTTAGCACCACCCACCTGTCCTAGTCCCTCCTCCTCCTCATGCCCACACCTGTTGTGATATGATAATGAGGGGGAGGGTATGTTTTTACTATGTCACTAAAGGGCTGTTTTTCTATTGGCACGTTTGACCCTCAAGGTTTCAGCCTCCAGGTAGAAACTCAAAATAGTCATAGAAGACATAAAACACCATAAAAACACCACCAGGGGGCTTAATGAAGTTCTATCAACCTCATAGACACATGAAAAACAGAAAAAGTGCAAACCCATGGCACCACCTCTTTAAAATAATATATATCATATAATAATCACATTTTCTCAGAAATAAAAAACATACCAAGTAGCCTAGGGAAAATACCTGATCTGCAAGCTCGCACCGCGACGTGTTGTGAGCTTGTAGATCGGGTATTTTCACTAGTTTGGGTGAGACATGGGGAGACATCTCATTTCTCTTTTGGGTCTCATACTAAAACGTTTGGGAACCGCTGAACTTGGGCATTCATTTATGGAAAAAATACATGAAAAGATGGAGATACAAGGTTTTCTGTCCGACAGCGTGGACATTCTATAGGCCTGTGTGTGTAGGTCTGCTGTAGGTCCTTCATAAGCTGCCGCCTGCCGAACTGAATAAATAGCTCTTTGTCTGACCCAGGAAAAGACATTTTTTTTTGAATAAATAATCTCTTTGTGGGCCAAGCCTTGATGGAATACAGATATGAAAACAATACGTTGACTGTAACTCTAAGTTATGACCCTCTTCCCGTCAATGTTGACTCTGTCAGTGCATGGGTAAGAAAAAAAAGAAGAGAAAAAAAAGAGAAAAAAAGGAGCGAGGAAATGAGAAGCATGCAAATCAACACACAGTGGAACGTCGTTTCATTTTGTAAAAATAGTGCTCTTTAATATAAATTAATGAAATATCTTAGAAATATAAATATGTGCAAAGTTCCTTTCATTTATTTCTTTTTTTTTTTGTAATGCATTTCTTTATCTTTCTGTTTGTTTGTTCATTTGTTCGTAACTCTTTTCGTTTCAGATATTACAGCTTATAATTGCCAGACTTTGTGGCCAGCCTTTTTGCAGGGCCGTCTTTATAAAAGACACACAAAAAAAACAAAACAATTCACACACACATGTAAGGTCCGTGTTCGGCGCCCGACACATGTAAACAAAAACCCCCGTGGACTGGAATTCGACCAACTGCTGCGTTTCTGAACGTGGCATTTTGTGCGTTCTTTTGCTTCTTGTTGTGGCTGTAGCCTGCACACAGAAAAATAAAGGTGCCAACTGGAACCAAAACTGGTTCTTCAGAGTGATGCCATAGAAGAACCATTTTTGGTTCCAGAAAGAACCTTTCAGACCATTTATTTGAATGGTTCTATAAAGAACCCAAACCCCTTAAAACCGTATAAACTTCATCAACCGGCTGAAATGTGTTTGTCGAAAATAGCAGACCTACAAGCTCACAACGCGTCGCAGGCTTGTAGATCTGCTATTTTCGATGAATGTCTGCCTGTTAAGACATTGAAGAGTTCAAAGGTTCCTCAAAGAACTTTGACAAAAAAAAGGTTCTCTAGAACTAGATGAGGAACATGCCGAACCATTCACTAGATCAAATGGTTCTTTAGTAGTTGATGGTTCTTTGTGGAACCATATAACCTTTTAAAGAACCATTAAGAACCATTATTTTTCTGTGTGTACCGAAAAAAACAAAAAACAATCACTTTTCCCACACTCGCGTTTAGGGTTGGGATCCTTTAGGATTTGAATGATTCCGGTTCCTTAACGATTCCCTCTTAATGGTCCGATTAGATTCCTATATACAGTACCTGTCTACCTCACTGGTTCTCAAAGTGTAGTACATGGGACCCTCTGGGTTTACCTTACAGGTCTGTAACTCTGAGAGTGTACAAATGGAAACAAACGGACCCGTTTTGTACACTCTCAGAGTTATGGTGGTCCTTGAAATTAAAACGTTTGAGAACAACTGGTATAGTAATTGTATAGCAGACGTGAAGTCCACATACCAGCTCTGACAGTGTGACAACACCGGGTAATGGAAACGGTTTCCGAATGTGATGGAACAGAAATTCCGATTCCTCGATCATGGCTCCGGACGGTTCCTTCGGTTCCTCCGGTTTTCCTCTATAATAACTCTATAACTCGCATTGTGAAGTTTTTTTTTGTATGGGCGGTGTGTTCAAAAACACAAATACTACAAGAAGAAAACACCGAAACGCAGCGTTGATCCAGCCCCAAGTCTGAGGTTGTTGTTTTGTTTTTTCTTAAAAAAAAAAAAAAAGGCTTCAGATGTATCACAAAATATGTTACGGGAAGACTTGTGTTTCCCACCACAACAACCCAGAGAGACACACCTTGTTTTGGAGGTAATGAAGGAAGAGAGAAGAAACTCAATATGGGGAATCACATAATTATCACCGGGGTACTTTCCTCACTCGCTTTCCTACATCCTTGTCTCCTTCATGACTGCAGATCACTGTATTATGAGGGAATTGGCAGCAGGGTGAGAGCACTTTCTTTAGTTGAGAGACACGTTACTGAGGCTGACACGTGCACACACACACGCACACGCACACGCACACGCACACGCACACGTACACACACAGCAAAAAAAGTGGGACGTTTTCATACAATCAGTGAAGCGAGGAGACGCAAAGGGGAGCTGATTTATGGAGGATAAGCGGCAGGGCTTGTTTCACATAATCAACCTTGGAACTTCCAGTCCGCCGTTTGTTCCCCTCTTACAGAGATTAATATTATAACATGTATAGGACACTGCTTCTCAAAGTGGGGTCCGGGGACCCTCAGGGGCCATTGAGGGGGTTCCAGGAAGCGTCCCAAGCAAAATGAGTTAACCTATTTTATTATTTCCCCGGCTGTACGGAAATAACTCAATCTACAAGCTCACAACGTGTCGCGATGTGACTTGTTAGCTTGTAGATCGGCTACATATTAGTCACTTTAGACCACTGGATAAAGTGTAAACTAACTATCAGTCAGGCTCTTGTCTGTGAAACCGGCCCTGTTCCAGGTGGCAACCGTCTGACAGTAAAGACGGCTTCACCAGTCTAGGACAGCGATCAAGGTGACCGTTTCTTTTCTTCCCTTGTTTTTTCAAGCTCCTCGGATTCCCCCCCCCCCATCTCTCTCTCTCTCCCCTGCCTTTTCTTAATCCTATTTCCCACTCTCCTTTAGTCCGACCTCTCCTACTCCCTCCCTCCCTCCCTCCCTCCTTGTGGGACTTATTTTAATTCATAAAACATGATTTAGTAAGTTAATGCAATATAACTAAAGCACATGTGCAGTAGCGGCTGGAGCTGCATGGCCTCCCTATACTCTGCCATTGAGAAAACTTAAAAAGACCCCGACGGTGTCAGGTAGGACGTGACCGGTTTACAATGTCAATAAAGTTATTTGAAGCAGACGGCGCACGGGATTGGACACTAACGGCAGATGCGCCGCCATCTTTATTGTAGTCGGGACATCGTTGCAGTTGCGTCTCTCCATCGGGAGAGGGAGACAACGAACGGACATAAAAACGACGGATATAGTAAGCTTTTACAGTGTAGTTCAAGTGGTTCTCAAGAGTTGGGGTCCAGGGGCCCTCGGGGGGTTCAAAATGAACCCTTATGTAACGCCCGGGATTCGAACCCGGGTCTCCCGCGTGGAAAGCCAACATCTTAACCGATAAGCGGTGATTAGGGGAGATATTAAGACTTTCAGGCCATCAGGCTGAGGTTGTGAACCACTCTGTTACACTTACAGGTCTGTAACTCCGAGAGCGTACAAATGGAACCAAATGAAATTAAAATAAAGTTTGAGAGGCACTGGTGTAGTTGGATAATAAAGATTAAGGTCTACTGGTAGTCTTGGTCGTGCGCCAAGGCTTTTGTCTCAGTAACAACGGTCTGCGTTCTGTCACTGTCAAATAATACTGTACCCTGAGTGGAGAGAGAGAGAGAGAGAGAGAGAGAGAGAGAGAGAGAGAGATGGATTAAGGATGGAGTAAGGATGTTTAATTATGATAGAAGATCATAACGTGAATGAAAGGGAGAGGAAGAGACGCTTTTGTAGTTGTCCTCCTCATTGCTGTCGGGTAGAAACCTTGCATGTCCAAAAATAACCGTTACTTCGGGAATGTAAAAAAATGGATCTGATGTAGTTATTATTTAGTCACAAGCTAGTTTTCACTGGTTCAATTATGTGTCAAACCCGACAGACATGACTTAACCACTTTCAACCTGGAGTCCCTATTTATATGGGCATGCCATTACAGGCAGAAATCTGAAATGTTTTATTCAGAAATGTTCAAAAACTTTGAAAACAGACCATCTACGAGCTAACAATGGTTAAACATTGAAAATGCGATGGTTCCTGAGCTTGTAGATCGGCTATTTTCGCTGCTGTAGCGCAACACTGTCATACAGCGAAGTATAGAATAGGGTATTGATTCATGAAAAAAACATGAAAGGATGAAATATGGAGATGCAAGGTTTCTGCCTCCTTTGTTCCAAGCCAAGGCGGACATGAGTGTGTGTGTGTGTGTGTGTGTGTGTGTGTGTGTGTGTGTGTGTGTGTGTGTGTGTGTGTGTGTGTGTGTGTGTGTGTGTGTGTGTGTGTGTGTGTGTGTGTGTGTGTGTGTGTGTGTGTGTGTGTGTCCAGTGTGCGTCTCCAGGCATGATTTGCCCCACACCCTTCTATGAGGCAATGCCGGCTGGGAAGCTGCAGTGGAAATGTGTACGCCACCACAACACACATACTGTATTCTCTCACTCTGTCACTCTCTCTCTCTCGCTCACACACGCGCGCACGCACACACACACACACACACACACACACACACACACACACACACACACACACACACACACACACACACACACACACACTCTCTCTCTCTTACACTCACACAGAGTAGACAAACAAACACTCTCTGCTTCGGGTCCCTCGTTTTGGACTTTTCCCCTATTCCCCCATCGCTCCTCCCTCCCTCTCTCTCCCCCTCTCTCTCCCCCCTCTCTCCCCCTCTCTCTCTCTCTTCTCTAAGCCTCAGTGTTCAGTGCTCTCTTTCTCTCTGTCCACTGATCCAGATTGTTCTAAATGTCAGACCGGAGAACGACCAAAAGGCCAGGCAAGGAGAGGACGAGGATGAGGGGGGAGGGAGGAGGAGGAGAACACAGGATGACAAGTCTAGTAAAGCACACACACAGAGACCTGCAGACCTCACTGTGATGTATTGATCATGCTTTCATTGTCATCGTCAACATCGACCGATCGGGTTAGAAACACCAAAAAAAAGAAAAAGAAAAGAAACTTCTACGAGGCTCCGCTCTGCGTCTGAGCCAATCCAAGGAGGCCATGATGATGACCCCTTGACCTTTGGCTTTCACCTTGCCCCCTCGGGTTGGCTGTTCATTTTCACGATGGGGGGGGGGGGGGGGGGACGAGTGAGGTATCCGTGGTTACCCAGACGAGTCTCCACCGCTTCCCAGATCACGCCACGGTGGCGAATGGGAAGGTCTGGGGGGGGCCGAAGACGAAGACGACCCCCCGCGTGAAAACACACGTCTCTCTCTGGTCCGCTCGGACGTGCGCTTCGTTTTCCGACAACTGACCTCACACACGCGCGCGCCAACCCCGTGGATCCACATCCTATAAGCTTAACCTCTCGGTCAGTTGCCGCCGATGGCCGCCTTCGCCACAGGAAAGCGCACGCAACCCCCGAAGGCTATACTCTCGCCGCCATTGGCTGCCAACTTGTGTTCAACCGGGGAATCCCCTTGTGTGGTTCCTGACTGGTCAGTCATATGGGGGCGTCGTACTCCTCCAGGAAGTCTCTGAGCGTGTTCGGGAGGCCCTCGGCGTGCTGCGGCCCGCCCGCCACGCTGTTGTTCAGCGTCTTCCTGCACAGGTGCTGCAGGGTGGAGAGCGAGGACGAGAGCGGCCGCGTCAGCTCCAGGGGGAGCCGCTCCCCTCCGGTGTGGATCAGGTACACGCTGCTCCCGGCGGGGGCTGCTCCCCTCGCTCCCCCCGCCGCGGCCACGGCCCCCCCTCCCCCTCCGGCTCCGGCACCGGCGCCCCCCGGCCCTTTCCCCATGTAGTGGGCTATGAGTTTGAGCACGCAGTCGAAGCGCGGCGGCTCGTGGGTGCTGCGCGGGTCCGGCTGCAGGAAGAAGAAGCCGCCCTCGCTGTGGACGCGCAGGTTCTTGGTGCCGCGGTCCGTCTGGACGGAGAGCGTGAAGAAGTGGTGGTGGTCCGAGGAGTCGCGCACCAGGAAGGTGCCCGGGGGCTCGCCCCGCAGCAGGGAGCTGGCCTCCCGACCCCCCACGGCGCCCCAGTAGAAGCCGCTCTCCTGGAGCTTACGCAGCACACACATGACCTGGTGAGGAAGTGAAACGAGTACAAGCGTTATTACATACATACCGTCGCTGTCGTTTGTCGTGTGGAAACCTCTAACTGTGTTTTACAGGAAATGGGAAAAAAAGAAGCTGTGTTCTAATGCGTTGGTTCTCAAAGTGGGGTCCGGGGACCCCCAGGGGTCCTTGAGGGAGTTCCAGGGGGTCCCCAGCGAAATGATGGATAGTTAGTAACCAAATTGACCCTTATGGGTCAGTAACTCTGAGAGTGTACAAATGGAACCAAATGGACCCTAACGGGTCCATTTGGTTCCATTTGTACACTCTCAGAGTTAAATTAACATCGATTTTACATTATAAATTGGGGTCGAAGAGATAGAAATGCCATTAAACGGGGGTCCGTAGCCTAATAATGCATGTCAAACTGGGGGTCCTTGAAATCAAAATGGTTGAAAATCACTGCTAGAGCCGTAAAAATCTTCTCTTATGGGGGTCCTTGGCATATCTTATCAAATGGGGGTCCGCGGGCTAATAAGTGTCAATTTGGGGGTCCTTGACATGAAAAAGTTTGAGAACCACTGTTCTAATGGATCCAATGAAGTATTTCATCACAAGCACTTGTTTAATACTTTTCATTGTTTAAATATTCATAAAACCCATTAGACACACTTTCAACCTGGTGTCCAGATTTTGAGCCTAAAAAAGTAGCAAGTGGAGCATTAATTCATGAAAAAACACACCAAAAAAAGTTTAAATATGGACATGGAAATAAGGTTTCTTCCCGACAACAACAACACAACATTTCTGGGTGTGTTTCCATACGCTATATCCTGTGTCTCGGTGTCAGATAAGATTCTCAGAACCTAATCTGGGTCCTGCTCAGCAGGAACTACTAACCCTGGGTTCTGGGAACCCATGGGAGGAGCTAGCTGTGCTGTTGCTCTGGATTGGTCAAGCTGAGGTGATGACCCTGGAACTAGATGCTTGAGCAACACAACAACACCAAAAAAAAATTAAAAGCCCATTTTATACTTTCAGTTTTTTCTTTCCTCAAAAATATCAAAGAGCTTGTAGATCTGCTATTTTCGCTATTTAAAAAATATATATTTTGGGCAGTTTTTGGACACTTTTGACACAAAATAGGGACGCCAGGGTAAGGGTTAGTGTGGTTCAAGTGCATAATAGTGTATCATTTTTTTAAATAACATAACTCCCCATTCAGGGGTTGTTCTGGTTATAAAGGAAACGACAAATTAATCCATCACTTCACGGGTTGTGTAAAGTTTCATGTTATGGAAGGTTTCTGTGTGACCCTTTGTAGACGAAAGGAGCCAATAGAAACTAAAGAGCTCTGCCATAACTTCAGCACACAGCTAGCAACTTCCTCTTCTGCATAATTAATTGGCTCTGTGAATAACTGTAGTCCCGGGTTTCCAGAAGGTGGCATGCTGAACCCTGTTCCGGTTCATTTAGCCAAAGCTTTGTTGTTTGAGTGGCTTGGCAGCAGTAGACACCTAGGGGTGCCATTTGTGTTTCCCGTTCAAATCTGCTGCCGAGCCAATCAAACGAAGCTGTACGGGAAACTGACACGGAATATAGGGAACGGGTGTGCAACCTCCTGGAAACCCGGGTACTGCAGTTATTCCCCCAAGGACCCCCAGGGGTCCTTGGGGGATACCAGGGGGTCCACAGAAAAATGTGTTAATATAGCATCACAATAATTTTATCACTTTAACCATATCTTATACTTTGGCTATTAAAAAATAGCAGATCTACAAGCTCATAGCGTGTCACTTCGTGCCATGCTATGAGCTTGTAGATCTGCTAATTTATTTTTTATCTTTAAAAAGATGATTTTACATTTTGAACTCAAATCTTTGCTTCTGGAGATCCCTGGCACTAAACATTTTTTGATGGGGGTCCGTGACCAAATATATATTAATTTGGGGGTCCATGAAATTAAAAAGTTTGAGAACCAGGAAACTACCTGGAAATACGTCTCTACACGTTTCTGCAGAATCTGCACCTGAAACTTTAGGTTTGTTTTCTTCACCCCAATGTTATAATAGTGATTTACAGCAGATAATATGTTATTTAAACAGATGCTAGGTTCATTGTTTACCTGGTATCCTACAGTTTCAATGGACAGATTATAATTTCTGTAGTACATAGTTTTTAGACTGATGCTAGGTTCTTGGGTTTACCTGGGATCCTAGTTTCTTGAGGCACCTACTACACGGTTTCTCTGCAATCTATGTATGCGATCACCTTGCTTAATGTCAGTCGCTCTGGATGAGAGTGTCTGCTAAATGCCTAAATTGTCAATTGTGAAATGTAACTCTTGGCACGCTGCATGCAGCCTTCCCTGGCACACACGACAGACCATGCGCGAAATGGTGGAGAAAATGGAGAAAAAGTCGGTGGCTGATATATTGCACTTTTACCTTAGCGCTAGGTATGCTCTTAGTTGCTTGTTTGAGAAGAGAATGCACTTAAGACTTCTGGTGATTAGTTTTTTGTCTTGCCTACCTTTGTTGAATGCACTTATTGTAAGTCACTTTGGATAAAATGACGTATAATGTAATGTAATGTAAGTCCCCTGGACTTTTTTGAGTTATCCTATTATAGTTCACCCCCAAAATGACTTTCTTTCTATCGATTAGTCTCCCCATGGGAACTTGAATTCATGGATATTTTTTTTGTTTTTGTCGCATTCCTAAGCCAATAATTTGATGACCGTTCCGGTAGGAGACACAAAGGAGACTCTTTGTGTCTCCTACCGGAACTGCTGCCGGTCATCAAATTATTGGCTTAGGAATGCGACAAAAACTAAAAACTATCCATGAATTCAAGTCTCTATATGGGGTGACTAATCGATAGAACAAAAAAAAGTCATTTTGGGGGTGAACTATGTCTGACTGTACCACATGCTGTTTTTATTTTTGACTAATAAAGTATTCAATCAACCAATCGATCAAAAGCGACTGACCTGTTGGTAGTGTGCGTGGGAGCTGAAGGGCTTGTAGCGGTGGGGGTTGAAGCCAGAGGAGGCCGCCCCCCCCTGCCCGTGTCCGCTGCCACCGCCCTCCGGGGGGGTCGAGCTGCTGCTCATGGCCGCTGCCGCCTGGCTGCCGTGTTGTCGGCCGCGGCGCGTCGTCACCGCGTCGTCGCCATGACGCCGGCGGTGGCCCCCTGCCCCCGCCGCCTGAGGGGGGTCCGGGGGCAGGGGGCCCGCCGAGAGGGGAGAGGAGGAGGAGGGGAGAGGCGGATTCACACACCGGGTCCAGGGTCCCGGGGGAGAGGAGTCTGATGCATCCAGAGAGGGGCTGGGAGAGACCACCGCCTATGCACCGCTGCAGAGACACAACATGGGGGGGGGGGCATTGCATTAGAGCGGGGGTCTTCAACGTTTTTCAGGCCAAGGACCCCCTAGCTGAGAGAGAGAGATGAAGCAGGGACCCCCTCTATATTGTATAACATTGTCTTTTTCAGATGAAACTTGTTTTTTCCCTCTACGACTATACCTCTTTGCCAAAAATAGCCGACATACAAGCTCACAACGCCTCGCAGTGCGAGGCGTTGTGAGCTTGTAGATCTGCTATTTTTGGCTAAAGTTCTCCTCAGAAAAGGGATGCTAAGGGTTCAAGTCGTTGATGTAATTTAAAAAACATCCTATCACACAAAGATTTGGCGGCCCCCCTGTAGTAACTCTGAGGACCCCCTAGGGGTCCCGGACCCCCTGTTGAAGACCCCTGCATTAGAGCATGTGGTTCTCAACCTTTTCAGGCCCCCCCAAATAATCCTATCTGAACTGGACCACCCCCCCCCCCCTGACAAACACTAACATGACAAAAAAAACATTTTTTTTTCAAGATTTTTCAAAAATAGCAGATCTACAAGCTCATAGATCTCGGTACCGCGCTATGAGCTTGTATATCTGCTATTTTTGAATAGCCAAATAAATCTAAAGTGACACAGATGCGTTCCAGGTTAAGGCTGTTCAAAAATAGCAGATGTACAAGCTGCCATTTTTGAAAATAAAAGTAAAATTTAATTTAATTAAAAAAATGTTTTTAACACAAATCTTCTCTTCTGGGGGTCCCACCCCTCCCTCCCCAGGGCACAAATATTTTCATATTTGTTCAGGCTTAAAGAGGTCAAAACAGCCGGCTCAAAGCTACATGAGCAAACATGACTGTGTGTAGACCACAAAATGTGTGACATCTAATATGCATTGTATCTCTCAGATGGTGTGTGTAGGCTATAAGCACTGATTACAAACAGGACTTTTGTGTTTATTTAGCCTTCTGGCTGGACTTTAAACCAACATGGCAACGCATATAGGCTATGGTTTCTCTCTCTCTCTCTCTCTCTCTCTCTCTCTCTCTCTCTCTCTCTCTCTCTCTCTCTCTCTCTCTCTCTTTCTCTCTCTCTCTCTCTCTCTCTCTCTCTCTCTCTCTCTCTCTCTCTCTCTCTCTCTCTCCCTCTCTCAGCATAATTCATCATTCATGTGAAGTGCAATTATCTCAATGATGATGAATGCACACACGGCCCGGTAAAGCGAGCGAGCTGGTGGTGGGGGTTATATTAAGATATAGCAAATTTAAACAAATTCTTCATGGTTCATGGTCTGGGGTCTGGTGGTGGTGGCGGCGTGTGCCTGTCTGCAATGGTGTAAAGTAACTAAGTATATTTCCAATTTTCAATACTTTTACATCTACTCCACTACATCTCGGATCCAAATGCTGTACTTTTACTCCACTACATTTATTTGAACACTTTAGTTACTAGTTACTGTGTAGATTTTGATTATTATTACAAAACATATACATACCCACTTCAGCTCTATATACATTTCGGCCATTTGAAAATAGCAGATCTACAAGCTCACAATGCGTGCGATGCGAGGCATTGTGAGCTTGTAGATCTGCTATTTTACATTTAAAAACTTGAAATGGGACATTCTGCATAATGAGTACTTTCTACTTTTGGTAGGCCTACTTTAAGTACATTTGTATACCAAATACTTTTGTACTTTTACTCAAGTACATTTTTAATTTGACTTGTAATAGAGTATTTATAAATTGTAATATCGTTACTTTTACTTAAATAAAAAAAAAAATAGTATTTTTTTCCACCACTGCCTGTCCCGTCCTGCAGCCCGGATTGGAGCAGGCACTGAGCAGCCAGACAGCAACTAGATCCTGATTGCTTTCAATTGTCTTCGATCGCGCGTCCCGCAAGGGAATTCTGGAACGGGGTCATTGTGAATGAGTCCAGCGCGCTTTTTCCTCCTCCTCTCTCTCTCTCTCTCTCTCTCTCTCTCTCTCTCTCTCTCTCTCTCTCTCTCCCTCTCCCTCTCTCTCCCCCTCTCTCTCTCTCCTCTTTCAATAAATAACCCCCATTCCCATTCACTCCCGTCACAGAGCAGAGGCCCCGGCGTCTCCAGTTTCATTCTGAATAGCATGTCCCGTCCTGCTCTGCATACTAGTCTACGGTCGAATACCAAAAACACTCGCCCCAAAACACACTCGCCTCGGTCGCCACCAGGTATTCCTGAACCGTAACCTCAGTAAAACTATGCCTAAACCTAACCTTATTCCTAAACCTAACCTCAGTAAAACTATGCCTAAACCTAACCTTATTCCTAAACCTAATCTCAGTAAAACTATGCCTAAACCTAACCTTATTCCTAAACCTAACCTCAGTAAAACTATGCCTAAACCTAACCTTGTTCCTAAGTAAACTCAGTAAAACTATGCCTATTAAACTTAACCTTATTCCTAAACTTAACCTCAGTAAAACTATGCTTAACATTAAACGTATTCCTAACCTTACATCCTCAGTAAAACAAATAGATAAGAGAATACAAGAACCGCTGGGGACAACCGGTCCGCGGAAAAAAATGGGGGCGAGTGTGTTTTGGGGCGAGGCTTCCGGTTACCGTCTGGGTCTAATCGCGTCGCTGTTGCTCCAACAGGCTACACACACACACACACACACACACACACACACACACTCACAGCTAAATCCTCAGCGTTATTATTACGTGTCCATTTATATAACTCGCTACTAATGTAGCCTAAAATGTAATCAAATAGCCCACGGGTCCATTTGGTGACATTGTAGCCTACATTCTCGGAGTTAAACCAAACCATACATGCAGCTTATATACACAGAAGCGGGGCTTATAGGCTCCGTTCACACTGGCAGCTACAAAGATACAAAAGCTACACCGCATATATTTGTAGATGTGTATCTTTGTAGCTGAAGTTGAAACCAGCTCAACTTTTGTTGTAGCCGCTGTAAACGTCGGATGTATCTTTGTATCTTCATCTTCATGTCGCTGGCTACGAATGGTATAGCCTGTAGCTTTGTAGCTGCCGGTGTGAACGCGGTTACGAGAGGCGCCATAATAATAATAATAATAATAATAACGGGACTCTCAATGCCGCGCAGGCATTCGCCTCCTGTTGACGCCATTCTTCTGTTCTATCTCTTCTCTATTGTCTAGGGTCTAACATTGTATATTACTAGAAATACACGTATAATAGACCATTAACTACCTACTGTCTACGGACCAATGCAAAGGCTCAAGGCTGTGTGTGTAGAGTGTGTTTGAAACATAGACTGTAAAAACGGTTTGAACACATGCACACCGACCGTGGCTATAGTAATATACATATTTAGATATATACAAATATCTAGGTCTTCAACAGGGGGTCCGGGACCCCTAGGGGGTCCTCAGAGTTACAGTTACTACAGGGGGTCCGCCAAATCTTTGTGATATGATTTCTTTTTTATACATTAACCACTTGAACCCTAGCATCCCTTTTCCGAGGAGAACTTTAGCCAAAAATAGCAGATCTACAAGCTCACAATGCCTAGCGCTGTGAGGCGTTGTGAGCTTGTAGATCGGCTATTTTTGGCAAAGAGTTATAGGTGTAGAGGGAAAAAAGAGCAGCAAACGCTTATCTGAAACACAATTTTATGCAATATAGAGGGGGTCCCTGCTTCATCTCTCTCTCAGCTAGGGGGTCCTTGGCCTGAAAACGTTGAAGACCCCTGATCTAGGGTCTGAAATTGTATATCATATTACATATACACGTATATATGCCATTAACCTACTTTCTAGGACCAATGCAAAGGTTCAAGTCTGTGTGTGCAGAGTGTGTTTGAACCGGTTTGAACACATGCACACCGACCGTGGCTGCACTGCGCCGCAGCCAAGCGCACACACTCAACACTAAATAATATATTCTCCACAAATATATATATTTTTTAAACCTGAACTAACATTTCACCATCAATGCAAACATTTATTAACAATTTGTCTTGAATTGATGATGCGATCTACGGTCTAAAAATATAACGATCCTCTGCAATGCCTTGATGATTTGCATGCATTTTGTATTGTATTAAAGCGGGCTTATTTGCTCCTTATTATAACGCTTACCTTGTAGAATGTGCACCCTATCCTGTGTCCTGTGGACTGGGGGGATAAGGTGTCCGAACTCCCCACAAGTAGCACCAGGCCTGTATAGATGATTAAGTCAGTCATTAAAAAATCCAGAATGTGGGTCCCTGGCGTGGGCTTTCTGTTCCTGTGTGTGTCCTGTGGAATGTGTGGCTGATATTGTGTTCCTCTCCTTCTCCGCGTGTGTGTGTGTGTGTGTGTGTGTGTGTGTGTGTGTGTGTGTGTGTGTGTGTGTGTGTGTGTGTGTGCGTGCGCGTGTGTGTGTGTGTGTGTGTGTGTGTGTGTGTGTGTGTGTGTGCGTATGTGTTGTTGGCTTTACGGTAGGCTGTTCCTCCGGCCAGTATAAAAACCCCGATGTTCGTAAGAGCTCCGCCTTTCCCCGTTCAGAAGGCTCTTCCAGTAAACACACACACACGCACGCACACACGCACGCACGCACACACGCATGCTCTCTCTCCCCCTCCCTCCCTCCCTCTCTCTCTCTCTCTCTCTCTCTCTCTCTCTCTCTCTCTCTCTCTCTCTCTCTCTCTCTCTCTCTCACACACACACACACACACACACACACACACACACACACACACACACACACACACACACACACACACACACACACACACACACACACACACACACACACACACACACACACACACACGTATGCACGCACGCTCTTGGCAGATTGCCAATAAATAATCAGTGTGACCTTTAGCGGACTGTTTCCTGGTATTGGTGGGTTGTGGGTTCCCTTCTCTTCTCGACAAGGTGAAAAAGTTAAAAGCAGAACATCATTATTCATGGCAGAAATACAGAATATAATTTATTGACGACATCATGGGGCTGAATGATGACGGCATACCACGTTTACACGCAAACCACACGAATATAGGGCCAAATGCAACTATAATAGCTAGTATGGAAGTCCATATAGGTCCAAAAAAATAAAAATAAATACCACAATTAAATAAATAGAAAACGCAATGAAATAAAACACATAATGCAATAAATAAATACATGTATTTTATTTTTTTATTTTTAATTGCATGTTTTATTTATATCATCATTATTTATTTCATTGTGGTATTTCTTTTTACATTTTTGTACCTATTGACTTCCATAAGCTAGTGCAAGCAGCCCACTTTATTACACTTTATACTCATTTATTATGCCAGTACTTTGGGTGACAAGAAAGCCACCATTGACTTATAATCATACTATTCAAAATACACTTTAATGATAGAGGTAACTACTCTATCTAAGTTGCTTAATGCTTTTTTTATGTTAAACTGCACTTTTCATTTGTTCACGTTTTGGCACATATTGTCTTGTTTTTGTTCTGTCATTTCATTCGATTTTTTTGTATATATAAAGCAATAATAATAATGGTAATAATAATAATAATAACAATTTAATAATAATATTAATAATAATTATGATTTGCTGTTCAATCCTTTTCAATCACTTTCATTAACATCGTATATTTTACTATGTACAGTAATGTTATTACTGTAATAATTATAGTAGCTGACTTGACTGCAGAATTTTTAGATATGATCATTTACTTCAGAATTCAGCCACGAGAGGTCGCACTTAACTCCTTTCGATCAACGATAGTAAGTAAATTGAGTTTTAATGATAAAATATAGATTAAAAAGAGTATTAAAAACGTGTTTGTTAATAATAAAAATAATAATAATAATAACAACAATAATAACAATAATAATAATAATGGTAATGATAATAATAATAATAATAATAATAATAATAATAATAATAATAATAATAATAATAATAATAATAATAATAATAAAGTGTACATGTTCACAGAAGAGTTAAATATTCAGTGGTGGAAAAAGTACTCACATTATCTACTTTAAGTAAAGTATTGATTGATTGATTGATTGATTGAATACTTTATTTAGAAGTTTGCATAAAAAAAAAGCACATGGAAGTACAGTTCACAATACAAGGTCAACTAAATAGGATTGAAAAAGCCCAGAAAAGCCGCAAGGGCTCGTTTCAAATGGGGTCCTCAAAAACAGACTGGCCATTGTGGGGGTCGAACCCACGACCTTGGCGTTATTAGCACCACGCTCTAACCAACTGAGCTAAACGGCCTTGCTATAGCAATGATGTAATTTAGAATTAGACCATTACAAGTAAAACTCTATAATTGTAAGTTGAGTAAAAGTACAAAAGCATTTTACTCAAGTACGTTTTCAATTCCGGACTTTTACCTGTAACAGAGTATTTCTACATTGCAGTATTGATACTTAAGTAAAAAATGTGAGTACTTTTCCCATCACTGACCTGTTGATAAAGTTGTGTATTCAAACTGCTGCCTGACTGCTGCTGCTGGTCAGTGTTGCCATGTTGACTTATTATAAGCGATTTGGGGCTATTTTCAAATAGCTGATTGCATCTTTTGGGCTTGTTTTCCTAGACCCTGGTTGCTTATCTCTCTCACAAAACCTGGCAACCCTGCGCTGCTGATAGCAGCAACAATGGCGGCTCCCATGTCGTGGAGGAGGCTGGTGTCCTCCGTGTACACACCTGCCATCGCCGGGGTCTTCACCCGAATATCTGACAGGTTATTCGGGTTACGGGACAGGAGGAGAGGGTAAGGAATGACTTAGATCCAGAGCAGATCAGAGAAACACCACATAAATGGCGTCCATGGGCTTGTTTACTGTCCAGCCCTGAGACATGACTGTCACACCATGACAGTCATGACGAAACTTCAACCTGTTCTTTTCAGTTTCTCCATTTACGGCCCGTACATCTACATAAACTTTCAGATTTCAAATCTAAAGTATTGTCCCCATGGCCACGGATGTTAAAATTATGTACAGGTCCTCAGAAATACACGTATCTTCCGTATTGTTCAATAAAAAGCATTTTAATCCGATCGGCGGGCATTTTCTCAGAGTGTTATAATGTATCAGAGTGCAATACCCCTCCCAACCAATAGGGTCGCGTAGTTGAAAGCATGGGGAAATAATTGAAGAAAATGGTCACCGATCGGATTAAAATGCTTTTTATTGAACAATACGGAAGATACGGGTACTTCTGTGGTCCCGAGTAGAATTGTAACATCTGTGGCCATGGGGTAAGCACTTCATAGTTTAAATCTGAACGTTATTGTAGATGTACGGGCTGTAAATGGAGAAAGTGCAAACACCAAGTTGAAGTTCTGCCATGACGCTCGTGACGGACTAGCGTCGTGTGATCCATGGCTAGTCTGTCACCCTGCATCTCTCCTGTTTACGAAGAAACAAAATAATTAATTACACAGTACCTCAACAACCATATCTATTATATACATTTTTATATTTTAGGCTCAGTTCATGTAATATCTGGATGCTATGTCGGTGTAATTCATGTTTTCCCCCCATTCATTTTGCAGCAGTTGGCCTGGTTCATCATGTTACATAATTGCTGTAACATTGTGTTCTGACTGCAAGGCATGTTCCCATAGTACACTACACACCTTGCAGTGGTGGTAAAAGTACTCAAATTATTTCTTAAGTAAAACTATCAATACTGCAATGTAGAAGTACTCTGTTACAAGTAAAAGTCTGGACTTCAAAATGTACTTGAGCAAAAGTACAAAAGTATTGGCATCAAAATGTACTCAAAGTACCAAAAGTAAAACTATGCAGACTGTCCCATTTCAAGTTTTCAAATCTCTTGACAATAGCAGATCTATCAGGTAATGTATGTTTTGTAATACTAATCAAAATCTACAATGTATAGTATCTAAAGTTTTCCAATAATTGTAGTGGAGTAAAAAGCACAATATATATATATATATATATATTTTGTAATAACATTTTTTATTTACTTTTTCTTTTTTCACAGAAAGTTGTGGCATAATTGTATTCAAATAAACAAACTGGAATGATATAAATTCAAGACATAATACAAAGAGAACGAACAAAAACACAAACAACTAAACACAAAACAATAACACATAAAAGGGAGGGCAAGCGGCATACTACAATGACCATACGACTATAGATACACACGCAGTTAAACATTCATATAAAATGAAACACACAAAGCACATCAAAAGGCAAATTGTAAGAGTACAACCGGGGCTTTCCAATCCATAGAATCACTTCCCTTACAAATCAAAAAGCACAATATTTGACTCTGTGGTGGTTCTCAAGTAAAAGATATAAACATTTTGAAATACAGTAAATTAAAGGTACCTCAAAATTGTACTTAAGTAAATGTGCTCAGTTACTTTCCACCCCTGACACCTTAACCCATTGATACCTGGAACGCATCTGTGTCACTTTTTCATTTGAGCTAAAAAGCATTATTTTACACTTTGGCTATTCAAAAATAGCAGATATACAAGCTCATAGCCGCGCTACGAGCTTGTAGATCTGCTATTTTTGAAAAATCGTGAAAATGTGTGCAAATCTTTGAAATCTATTCTTTTAAAGCAAACATTTTTGTCTGAAATCTTTGCTTCTGGGGGTCCCTGGAACAAATGTTTTGAGATAGGGGTCGCGGCCAAATACATATAATTTTTGGGGGTCCTTGACATGCAAAAGTTTGAGCACCACTGATATAGAAACATACGTTTTTCAGTAAACTGTTGGGATTTAGAAGACATTTGTAGAATCGGCTTCAGGTCTTAAAAGGGTTTAGCCCTAGCTCTCTCCCCAGTGCACTTATTATTATGATATAACTTGTCCTTTTCAAACCCCTCTCAATATGCCAATTATCTTCCCGTTATATGCTCTCCCAAGCTTATTATCTCTAAAGAACAGAACACTGTGTTATAGTACTCACCTGAGCTCAATTTAATCTGGGAATAGCCTACTTGTATGGCATCATGTAACATGGAAATTGACTGTTGTGCGTTGGTAGATTGGCCTCTGGGCATGGTTGCTTTATAAGCGACACGGATCACTTAACCACAGATTTAAGTTTCATATCCGCTCAATTAGCGTGGACAAACTTTAGACATAAATGACAAGCCCTGCAGGCAAATCTGGCTGTGATTCTGTAGCGGTTGGTGGTGGATATATGGAATAAATAAATGACGCTCGTCCCAAAACAAGCTCGCCCTGGTTCAAATCCGATAACCTTGGAACGGTCGCCACCAGGTATTCCTAAACGTAAACTCAGTAAAACTATGGCTAATCCTGACCTTATTCCTAACCTTAACCTCAGCAATACAAGAATACAAGAACCGCTGGGGGGCGAGTGTGTTTTGGGGCGAGTCTTCCGGTTAGCGATGTATGTAAAGGCGTGATTGATACTAAAAATAGCAGATCTATAAGCTCACAGCGCGTGAAAATCAGCCATTAAGTGAGATGCAATGCCTTTTAAAGGAAGTGCAATTAGAGATGTTATGTCCATCACATGGTTTAAATCAAATCATCAGACCAATGGAATCCGGTGCGCGCACACACACACACACACACACACACACACACACACACACACACACACACACACACACACACTACAATGACGTACTGAATAGTTCTTCTGTTATAAACACATCTAGCCTTACTTTATTCACTTAGTCTCCATTTCTCTGCAAAATTCCCTTTTCTTGGCACCCTAGAACAGTGGTTCTCAACCTGTGGGCCGGGACTCCCAGGGGGGTCCCCACATGATTTGGGGGGGGGGGGGGGTCCCTAGATGACAGTAAAGAGACCTTTTCAATACTTAAACAATTAAAGAAAAAAGACCACTACTGCATCAAAGATAATCAACAGACTTGTAACAGAGAGAGGTCCTCTGTTACTTCTGCTTGTAACCCTTACTTATTGAATGACATCTGCACAGCACATTTGCACTTTTATTAATTTGCACAGTTTACCTTAGTGCAATATGGAGAGAGCCATATCATTATTTTTGTAGTTCATAGAGATTTGTCATGTATTTATGTGGGTTAAATGTATAGGTATTACTGTATTTATTAAGGTTTTAGACTTAGAATACACCCCTTGTAATGGAGCAGTCCAGGCTCATTAGCTGCAGCTTGGTTTAATATTTTATTTTCACTCATAACTGGCCAGCCTGCGTTTTTTTAAACAGTGCTCTTATCATTCTACCATCAATCACCCTCTATCTTTAGCTAGTTAGCCAGTAGATCTTTGACCCTTTGGGGTCAGGTAGGAAGCCTAGTACCTTGCATAAGGTTACCGTCATTACCGCCAACCTTTGTAGTTTGCAATGATGACTGCAATAAAACTCATGATGGGGTTTAGCCCAAGCTATGAACACAAGGAAGCCATGGTGCAACAGTTAATTATTTAATTGGTTATAAAAACGTATCGATAATCGATCATTTAATAAAAATAATTAATTAATAATCAACTCCTGTTTTTGGCACGTCATCATTATAGGTGAAAAGTTTCAATAAAGTAAAAAAAGAAAAGAAAAACAATGTATATTGGCTTTCTTGGCCTATTTCTGCACAACACAGTTGCACGACAAAGTATAAAACAACACTTAAGTGGTTATTATAGATTTGTTGATATATATATATATATATATATATATATATATATATATATATAAATACAAATATAACATGCTTCTCTGCGCCAGCGGTCCAGGCACCGAGGCTGAATGTAGCCTGACAGCGTGTCGCGGGTTCGAGTCCCGATCCCGACGGCCTTTGCAGCATGTCACTCCCCATCTCTCTCTCTCCCCATTTCCTGTCGGCCTACTACTGTCCTGTCAATAAAGGCATTAAAAAACATAGACGTATAAAGGTAGACACCTGCGGCTCTGAGGCGTCGGTATCTCGGGCGGCATTTTGGAGAAGGCAAGCTTCCTGACTACTGGCCAATCCCAGCACATCTTTTCTGGGACTTGTCAGAATCTAGTTGTATAAAAATATAACGGGATGTTTTTATACGACTAGATTCTGACAAGTCCCGGAAAAGACGCGAACAATGAACTGCAGAGGCCAATGAGGTATCTAGGTTTCTATATCTATGATAAAAAAAGAAAGAGAAAAAAAACACGCTTCTTGATTATAAGATTAATTGGAAAAGTAATACATAGAATAATCACTAAGAAGATGATAATTGATAGTTGCAGCCCGATAAGAAAGTCGTCTTTGCAGCAGTTATAAAACGATGCATCGTCACGTTTACTGCATGTGATTTGATTGGAAAAGAGCCCTTAAAACCACCGTGAAATCCCCCTTCCTTCCACATGTCGATGCAAGAGCTCCAGCGAGGCATCGTCTCATTGTCCTAGACTAGAGCCTCCAGGGGCGTGTGTGTGTTGTTTGAACTGGGTTCAATGTTTTTGTCTCTCCCCTGATGGTTTCACTCAGACAGTTTCTTTAAGCTGTTGTTTTGCTCCTATTGTTCCTCCTCGAACCCGAACTCTGTGTCCCCAGACTGTCAACACTAGCCAGCCAGTGATGGAAGAAGTACTTAAGTAAACATATCAATACCCTATTGTAGAAATAGTCTGTTACAAGTACAAGTTCGGGCATTCAAAATTTCCTTGAGTAAAAGTACAAAACGTCCTATTTCATAAGTTTTCAAATGTATAAAACTATAAAAAATCCTTTGAAAATAGCAGATCTAAATTACAGCAGCGCCTATGAAGACAAAAGAATGCAACACAATGAATTCTGACTGCATGTGCGTATGTGTACTTATTTTATTTTATTTGACTATACTTATGAGGGCCAGATGTCCCCACAAGTACAGTAGAATTTGAGAACATTGAGACATTGTGAGGAAAAGTTTCCTGGTCCTCACTAGAGAAATGTTATTTTATGCTTGCAAATATTTGTGGAGTTAGGCTTACACATTTAGGAAAAGAGTCAGGTTAGGAATAGCTGTTTTGCGTGTTCGGTTAAGGGTTTGAGGAGGCTCTGGTGTGGTCACCCCGAAAATAGCCGATCTACGAGCTTGTGAGCTTGTAGATCGGCCATTTTGGTGTGCGACACAGGAGCGCAACTGAGTATAACTCAGGCTTTTAGGGTTAAACATTTTGATGTCCTCCTCAAGTACAGTAATACAAAGTGTGTGTGTGTGTGTGTGTGTGTGTGTGTGTGTGTGTGTGTGTGTGTGTGTGTGTGTGTGTGTGTGTGTGTGTGTGTGTGTGTGTGTGTGTGTGTGTGTGTGTGTGTGTGTGTGTGTGTGTGTGTGTGTGTGTGTGAGAGCATCTGGGAACCCATTGGCAAAAAATCACAGTCTCGCCTGAGGTTCCAGCTCCATCCTACTTCATTTAATGTGGTGGCAGAGTCAGACTTGGTGTGACGGATGCGGCAGAGAGAAATAAAAGGGGAAGAAATTGGGGTGAATTGAAGGTCACTAGACAGAAGCCACACACACACACACACACACACACACACACACACACACACACACACACACACACACACACACACACACACAGACATTAATCATCAAAACCATATGTATTTTGTGGTCGTTGGCCTGGGTTTCTTTTTGTTATTCACTTGATAGATGAATCGATTATGAAAGTAATTAGTTAGTTCCTTACTCTGTTGCTTGATTAAATAACCACTGGAGAGACCCTACAGTATTTTATTTCACCGCACAACACCATTGTACGATGAAGTATATACTTCATCGTGCAAATTCCACAGTTTGTTTAAGTTTTAGAATATTTTTGGGAGCTTGTAGATCTTCTTTTAAAAATCCATTGGAAAATATTTTCCTATAATGACATGCTCAAAAATAGGGATGCCACGTTGTAAATGGTTTAAAAAGAAATCCAACGACTGTGTGAGTGGGATGACTGAGGTAGCGCTTCGTTTCCCCTTCATCCCGCTGGCTCTGCCGGCCGGGGCGCATGCCATTGTTGGACTGCGATGTCGCCGGTTCAAATCTGCATCACAAGCTGTTGTCACGTGCATCTCATGGCGCCACTTTTACGATCTCTAGTCTCGTGACGGTGTTCTATTTGAAGACTAAAATCTGCGTGCTCAGCAGGTGTGCTGTCAGGTAACAGGAGTGTATTCTTTACTCTGTGCCAATAGGATACAGAAATGACATCAAAAAACAATTGTGTCAGGGTTCCCACGGTCATGACATTCCTGGAAATATTTATAGAATTAGAAAAATGTTTTCCAGGCGTGGAAAAGGTTTGGAATGAATCAAATGTTTTGGATATATATGGTTTTGGCCAAAACTAAATATATGTAACATGGTACAGTTTAGTGCTGCACTGCACGAGCTGAGCGACCTACCCTTAATTTATACAGGACGTCACGTGACGAAAAGAATAGATCGACAAGCTAACAACGCGCTGCACTGTGATATGTTGTGAGCTTGTAGATCTGTTATGTTTTTTCACGTGTCCCCTTCACTTGAGTCTATCTTGGGACATTGATAACACACTGGAGTAAGAGCCTCCTTATTGCACCATATGAGTGAACCAATCTACAAGCTCACTAAGCGTCGCGTTGTGAGCGTGTAGATCGTCTATTTTCAACTGGCAGTATATACTGTATGTTGAAGTGCTCTTGGTCTTGGCCCCTTCTTTTGGGCTTGTTTTCATGAACCAGGTTGCTTATTTCTCACTGGCCACTGGTCTCTTCCAGGTCCTCAGTGCTGCTGCTGGCCCCCCTCCTGGCGGAGTCGGACCCGGCCCCTCTTCACATCTCCAGGCCCACCGGGACCCAGGGAGCGGATGGCAGCCTCCACGCCCGCTTCAGCTGGATGGCGGAGCACGTCCCCGCCTTCAGGGTGCCAGGCACCCACGTGCACATCCTCACCTCTCCTGACCAGTTTTACCAGGCTATGAAGGTCTGGTGTTGTGTATATATAATTCAAATTGTGTTGTGTCCTGCCTAGAGCGATAGAAATGTATTTGTTGACACATGTCGAGGCCTTAACAACAACAGCATTTAGGCAGGAAGTCAACCTTTGCTTCACACATCATAGGTCATGTGTGTCCTCGAAACCATGGCATTGTAGCAAACAGTTCCAGAGTGTCTGTAACAGATAAAAGAGTCTTGTCAAAACAAGCTCCCCAAAGCTTGGTCTATGGTCACCATAGATGTCCACTTAATTGAGTCATGGGCGGGGTGAGAGAGTGACACAGTAATTCATTTTGGTGGGGGGGTATTTGTTTTTCCAAAATAGTAGAAATAGCAGACAATAATTGATTGTTCTTGCAGCCTTAAGAAAGAGAGGGAAGGAGGGATAGAGAGAGCCAAAAGCTGACAGCACAATAACCCCAGCAACACTGGGAAAGCTGATAACGCAGGCGGCTTATTATTCTGCTTGTAAATGTATAAAAATGATATGGTTGTCAGAGAGAGAGAGAGAGAGGGTAGGGTGACAGAAGGGTGACAAGCTGTTAAGGGTGGGGGTGATGCATGCTTTTAAAATAAGTCATTCATAGTCACTGCAGACTGTGCACTCGCAAAATCATCTCTGTGCATAACTGTTGTCCCAGACTAACAGTTATGCAGTTACACAGAGCCTAGCTATTTGTGACAAAGTGAAGTGACAGCTGAGACAGCTGTGTCACATGTGATGCATGTGACAACAAGCCGGTCAAACTATCCCACACAGGCAGTGGCAGTGCTTGTTGTTTTCAGAAACATTTACATTTGGCTGTAAAATGTGCATTTGCTTTTGTATTTTTAGTGCAATTATTTCTGTTGTTGCTGCATTGTTGAGTCAAAACCCAAGATGTTTTACTCTCTTATATTTGTGTAATAGGATAGAGCCATGTATAATGGGAGGATGTAACAATAAAAGAATGTTGAATCAATGAGCCAACCCTCAACAACCAAAAACATGACTGCAGTCATGCTAAGTATGCTTTTAAAGTGTCTTGTTACATTGGTGGTGGTTTGATTTGAGTTTTCTATTTCTTTTTTATTCTCCTCTGATGTTATGACATGTTGTTTGTTTTCTCAGGCACGTATAAAAACAGCCAAGAGGAGAGTGGTGATGGCCTCGCTATATCTGGGAACAGGCCCTCTGGAGCAAGACCTGGTGAGAGCGTGTGTGTGTGTGTGTGTGTGTGTGTGTGTGTGTGTGTGTGAGTGCGTGCACACTTTGGTTTCAGTTTTAGAACTTCACAACTAAGTGTAGTTAATGGAGCTCTTGACCCAATGTTCTGTTTTCTATATGTTCATATAACTGGTCCTCACTAATAGGGCTGTCACGATTACAAATTTAAGTTGACGATTCATTGTCACACAAATAATTTGTATAACGTCAACGATTTTATTGTGTTTTGGCATTGAACATATGAACACAATTTGTATTTCCGTTTGGTTTTTAGGCTTCATAATCGCAAATTGCACAGGGCAGATATGACAAATAACTTGAATACAAAGAAATGACTGGCACATTTATATTTTTATACTTTCCAAAAAATGTAATAATAGTGGAAATAGCTGGTCTACAAGGTTATAACATGTTTGTGACGTGTTGTACTTTGTTTTTTTACTTTGTTTATTGGATTTTCCACAGAAGCATTCAGCATCAAAAGTTGGCACTTGAACAGACACATAAAAGCTTCCTCCAGTGCGATCCATCAAATACAAAAAATGTCAGTAAACAGATTGAATTATCACCCCAAAACATACAGGAAATACAGGTAAAATAGAATATAAAATATTATAAAACAGATAATCACAGACAGAACAAAACAAAACAACATCAGTCAAACGGTACATATCCATGACACATTTATAAATCCGCTCCCAAAAACACTCCCATCATACCAACGTTCCACCAGACCTCACGTATCCGTATCCCCAATCAGAGACGGATTCAAATTCCGCACAAATTGAAAGAATGAACCCCATACCTTCCCAAACTTACTGGAGGAGCCAATGAATGAGAATCTTATCTTTTCTAAACTGCTCAAAAAAAGTTCGGAAACTTAACTTCGGTCAATTATATCTCCCCTTTGATAATACCAATTGGTATTGTGTTTTATATCATTTTTATCGTTGATTAGTCACCTTTACAACGAGGTACAGCTTGTAAGGATCGTGCATTCTTGGAATGAGCAACACAGCTAAACGTGTGGGTAGCGCCTCCAAAAAATGTGCCAAAATCACCCAATATGCTTCTGTTGGTAATCGCTCTTGTTTTGAGCAACCTGCCAGCACACACCTGCTGAGAGGTGTGTGCCAGTAGTCACAGGTGTGTGACTGCCTCACAGGTGAGTGACTGGCACCTGAACATGGGTTCTGCAACTTTGTTGAGTTTATGTATGCTCCAAGCAGCAACACTGCCCCCATGGAAAGATGCCACGTTTGTCCCTTCAGGATAAGGAATCCTGCAATAGGGCAAGTGAAGCTGGTGTTCCGTTACGCAGATTACGCATTATTTGATGTCAGCCCTGTTGTCAGCCCTGGTACCATTTGCAGGCAGGTGTGTGACTGGCACCTGAGCATGGACCCTGCAACTTTGACATCTGTCTTTGGTACCGTTGTGCAAATCTTGCCTGTAAATCTATGGTTCCTCAGTGAAGCAAGGGGTCTTGGGATGTTGTCTTCCTTGTTGACTTCACCTGTCTCACAGAACTTGGTCCTAAGTTTGGAAATGGTACCAGGGCTAACACCAAATAATGCTGTCACTCTGCATAACGGAACACCAGCTTCACTTGCCCTATTGCACGGGCCTTATCCTGAAGGGACAAACGTGGCATCTTTCCATGGGGGCAGTGTTGCTGCTTGGAGTACAAACTCAACAAAGTTGCAGAACCCATGTTCAGGTGCCAGTCACTCACCTGTGAGGCAGTCACACACCTGTGACTACTGGCACACACCTCTCAGCAGTGTGTGCTGACAGGTTGCTCAAAACAAGAGTGATTACCAACAGAAGCATATTGGGTGATTTTGGCACATTTTTTGGAGGCGCTACCCACACATTTAGCTGTGTTGCTCAATCCACAAATGCACGATCCTTACAAGCTGTACCTCGTTGTAAAGGTGACTAATCAACGATAAAAATGATATAAAACACAATACCAATTGGTATTATTAAAGGGGAGATATAATTGACCGAAGTTAAGTTTCCGAACTTTTTTTGAGCAGTTTAGTTTTAGACTGTGCAAGATGTCTCTTCCAATCATCCAATGAGTGTGAGAGGGGGAAGTAGGTGATCTCCAATTAATTAAAATTAGCTAATAGAGTGACAAAAGTCAAAACATCCTTTTCCAATTTATAGAGCGAGGGCAGTGAGGGGAAAACTTTAAGTAAGTAAATTTAAGTAAAACTGCCTGTGGTGGTGATTCACGCTGTCATAAGACAGCTGGTGGTCTAAGTGTGTGTGTGTGTACACATGCACCTGTAATGACGGTTCCTCACCTGTTGGTGTGCAGGTGGACTGTATGGAGGAGGCACTGCAACGCTCACAGGAAGACGGGGACGCTCCGGACCTCAAAGTCTCCGTCTTGTTGGACTACACACGTGGCTCGCGAGGTACGTGCGTGGCACCACCAAGTATGCGTTTTGCACGATTTGACGTGTCATGCCGCTAAAGATAAACGTCTACTGAATCTCCCTGGGAAAAACCCTTGGCCCTGGCATCAGGAAAGAAACGGTTTAGATTAAAAAGAGAGATTAAACACATAAGAAACTAGACGAAAGTTGGCTATTGACCAATTTCTCAACCTCCTAAACAATAAAAACCTTTTTTAAACTATATTTATTTGCATTTTTAAATGATATAAAACATGACAACAGTATGGGTCTGTAAATGCCTATATACAATCAAACAAAAACAGAGCAGACAGACATCACATAAAAAACATACACATACACAATAACATTATAAAGATACAAACAACGGCAACAAACCACCAGACATGGACATATTAAACCATACAATTACCGGTCATTTGGTAAATGTTACTGTATTGTTCAGGATACTAAATGAGTCATTGTTAAATGTAACTGTATTGTTTAGGATATTAAACTGGGTCATTGTTAAAGGTAGCCGTAGTCGGTTAGTTGCCATACTAATTGGGAGGCGGGGGATGGATACAAATGGTAGAGCTCTATATGGGAGAGAGGTTGTTGGCAGCAATAATGTGTAGGGATGGAGCTCGAAAACCGGGTCCATTATATACCCGGGCATGAATTTATCGAGACCCGGTTTTCGATAAGCTTTAGGCTTGTCGAGCCTGTTATCGAGTGTAGCGGCCCATGACGTCATGTCTAAACTATCAAAACAAGAGGCGATCAAGAAATAAATCTAATCACCCACGCTGGCACAAACATGTTGGTCTAAAAGTGTATTGATAGCTGCAAGTTGTGCCAAACAGCGCTGCCCGGAGCGTGTCCGTCCCTCAGTCTATCGTTGCCGAAAATGGCAGATCTACAAGCTCACAACGTGGTGCGAACAGACGCAGTGTGAGCTTGGAGATCGGCCATGTTTGGTGCGTGACACCGTCGTACGATGAAGTATACATTGCGCTTTTAAAGCGACAGTACACACATTAACCGTTTCTTCAATATTATTTTCCAAAAGTAAAAAGGTCACTTGCCTTCTATCTGTTAGAAAAGTACTGTATATTTGAAGGCCCTAGTAAAATGTAGTGCAAGTGATATATTTTGGTTAAAACAAAGAAAAAAGAATAGAAAAAATAACTATGCATTTTTTGTTTATAAAAAGTTGAAGAGACATGGAGATTTTATAGTAATTATTACAGTACTATTCATAATATAAAGCCATTTAACACTTATTGCACATTATATGAATGGTTGTTTTAATGATAGGCAAAAATATTTTTTACTTTTGTCATCTTCATTTAATTTTAGATAGTGGTCAGCCACAAACTCACTGTCACAACTGGCCAATAAAAAAAGATACCGGTTCTGTTCAGAATTTTTCGCCTCACGTCTTTTTTCTTAATAATAGAAAAAGATCGATAGTGGGCTCGATAAAAGCTCGGTTCGATAAGCAGGCTTGATAAGGTGCTCATTATCAATAAAAATTAACGAGCTCCATCCCTAATAATGTGATGATTATTGTCTCCGTCAGTATGGTGGAGAGTATGTTTTCGTCTCCGTCCGTCCGTGTGTGTGTCTAACACGCTAACATTGGTCAAGCTTCACGTGACACGTGACAATATGTTGTCACCAATGCTTTGATTGGCTAGCGAGACGCATGATGAAATAAAAACCTATAACCACGCACTTCAAAAAATCATTCATATTTTTTGAAGTGAGCTTCCATCACTGTGATGACCACTGTTGTTTCTAAATATGAATGGGGTGTGATTTTTTTTTTGTCTCCGCCAGGAGAGTTTTACCCTCCGCGTGTGTGTCCGTCTCAGCCAAGCTAACATTGGTCAAGTGACACGTGACAATATGTAATATAAATAGGTAAGACAGGATTAATCAGGAACAGTACTGGCGGAGGGAGACCTGTGCTCCGAGGAGCACACTTTCTAGTTATATAATGTATTTGGTGTTTTTTTAGTCTAGTTTTAGTCTTTTAGGATTTGTTTTTGTCTTTATTGTATTGTTATGTTGGGCTATGCTGTGCCCTCTGTCCTGTCATACTCATGGTGGATTGTCTACTTTGTATTTGTCTAATACAAATATTGAAACAGTAAAGGTAGCCGTAGTGTTCAGGGGATAACCCCCAGGAAAAGGAAACCTGCATTGATTGTTTACATGACATTTCTGTAAATCAGCATAATGTAGGGTGTAACCAGGATACAAAACAAAAACACACTGATGACTTATGCCTTTGTGCTTTGTGCTTTGTGTGTGTGTGTGTGTGTGTAGGCCAGGTGAACTCAAGGACCATGCTGCTGCCTCTTTTAAAGCGTTTCACCAGTCAGATGCGCGTCTCTCTGTACCACACGCCCGACCTGAGGGGTCCGCTGAAGCTCCTAGTCCCCCAGCGTTTCAACGAGACCATCGGCGTCCAGCACATCAAAGTCTACCTGTTTGACGACAGCATCATCATCAGCGGGTACGTGGCAGACAGTCCACTGTTTGGAGGCCTTTGTGCTGCATTCAGAGGCGGGGAGTATAAGAAAGAAATATTCTTTCTTTTTTGTTACTGCTGTACCTGAGTACAATGCAATGAAAATCATCTTGCGGGGACGTGAAACTTGCTTGAGATAGGTTAATCCAACACGCTAAATTTCATTGACACTGGTATGGTCCTTTTAAGATTTAAAAAGTCTATACTTCCCACTCATTTCTCAAAACAGATTTACTTTTTTTAGAATTAATTTAACAGTTATTCTTCGGGAATTAATCGGCTGATGCAAGTGCATTGCCTTTTAATAGGGATGAACTTCAAACTTCCACTTTATTGTCACATCAGAGGCTCCCATCATTTGTAGTTTCCAGGAAAATAACGATAGAAAGAAAGAACAAGAAAAGCAGGTCGGATATTCAAATATTCCTGATGAATGAATCAATAGAGTAACATAAATAGAGTAAGATATATGCATATATACAGTAGGTCAGATATTCCTGGTATGAGTATAGTAAGATAGAAACATACATAGACTTATGATTAGAAGAAGTAAATATACAGTATAAAATATCAGCAGATACTGTGTATATACAGGGATACTTGAGATTAAAAATGTGTGGGAACCCTGGCTGTATATACATATGGTGAAGCAATAGAACCGATATGGAACATAGACTTTGTGTGTATAGTCTTATACAGTATGCAGGTGAGATATCATTTAGCAGCATATATCAGGCATGTCAATGTACAGTAAACATAGGTGTCAGTTTGAATACAACAGCAGCAGAATGCTCCTTATTGTCTTATACATACAGTAAAGAAATCCTGTGTGGCAGCGAAAAGCAACATAGAACAATACAAGTGACTAGTGAACCTGCTGATTATCAAAGGCTCTGTTAAAGCTGACTTGAGAAAAACTGTTAACAAACTGATTGTTAGGGATGGGTCAGAATAATAAAAAAAACTTTTTTTTTTGTTATAAAAAAGAAATTCTGTATTTTTTCTGACTTTGAATTGTCAATAGCCTTCAAAAACACACATTAATGCTCAACAGAGAACACTGCGTTTTAAAAAGTGCATTAGAAATGCAGTTTTAGACTTTTACAGTTATACCAGTGGTGTAGTCTAGGTTTTTTCTGAGGATAGGCTGTGATTATTCCCTCCCACACACGCACACACAAGCACAGTCGCCGATTGAAATAACCTTTTAATAGGCCTGCGTAGTCATTTTTATTATTAACCCACAGTATCAAATCGCATTCTCTTTACTTGCATAATGGGGATACTTTCTAGTGTTGCCATCTGTACAGTACAAAATAATTATCCATGCAGAGCTCTGTAGTGTAAATTTAGTTAATTCATAAATCCACCATCAGCCACTGTGTGTTATCCAAGTGTTCATATCCTTGGAGTGGACTGCTTCAGAAAATCTTTCTTTTAAAAGTAGTCTACTTTAACAGATCACACACTGTACCATGCTATGTTCATTTGCGGTGTTGCCATGTGATGTGTGTGTGAATGGTTGTTTCTGATCAATACATTTGATCGTGTATGTACGTAACGGTCCCTGGCAGACTTACCAAACTGTAGATGCATATTTTAAAAGAGTACATACTGTGTGTATAGTGTCTTTTCCTAGACTACACCACTGCGTTATACTTAAAAGTAAATTTAAGGCAGTTCCTTTTATGCTTGGAAATGGTACTTCAAGTGGTAATACCATGAGTATTCCTTTTTTTTCACAAGCAATTTCCCAGTACGATAAGACAGATGAGAGATGACGTGAATCAGGTTATGAACTGGAATATTGACCGAAAGCTCTGTGATGCTTGTGTTGTCCTCGTAATGTTTGTGTATTTATCATTTCCCCACTGTGTCAGGGCCAACTTGAGCGACTCGTACTTCACCAACCGACAGGACCGCTACGTGCTGCTGGAGAACTGCGCCGAAGTGGCCGACTTCTTCACGGAGCTGGTGGAGGCCGTGGGAGACGTGTCCCTGCAGCTTCAGCCGGACGACTCGGTCAGCATGCTGGACGGCATGGTGCACCCGTACAAAGGTAGACGCTCGGCCAGCATGCTGGACACCAGGGCTGTCCCCGACTCAGTATTCACAGCATCTAGTCCAGTGGTTCTCAACCAGTGGTCCTTGAGGGGGTTCCAGCTATTGGAGAGTTGGTAAACAAATGGACCCTTATTAGATCTTTAACTCTTGAGAGCGTAAAATGAAACCAAATGGACCCTTACGGGTCCATTTGGTTTCATTTTACACTCTCAAAAGTTACATTATTGTTTAACATCTGCATTACTTAGTTAATGTACAAGAAGTCTACACAATTAGAGAATGTAGAAGAACTGTTATTTTGACAAAATCTTATCCAACAATAAGTTTTGGGTCTTAGAGTCTAAATCTCATCAAATGGTGGTGTGTGGCTCAAATGACGAATAAATAATGGACCTTGATATGAAATAGGTTGAAAACCACTGATCTTGTCGAATCAGAGTCGGGTGTTTCATGCGACTCGTCGACGAATCGATGATTTGTTTTTATATAGAAAATAGATCTTTATGACCTTATTGGAGGCTAGGCTAAGCAATTAATCCGTTAACTATATGACGCAGACTGCTTATTTTAGTTGACAACAATCCTGTGTAGGACTACATACAGTTCCGAGCACAACGCTACTGTATCAAAGAGCTATGTGCACATGATCCAGTAGTCGCTGGTGCAAGACAAAAAAATTACTGTAAAGAGAGAAGACCAAAATGTTGTGTACCTGATAATTGCACCGCTAACGTTTTATCAGAGCTACAGCGCTGTGGATGTCTCTTTACCGCAGCGCTGCTTTATCCAGCATGAGATAATTAACACCACTCACCTAATATGATTACTAAACTGGTTTTATTTTTAAGTCTACTTTCAGGAAGTAGATGGATTAAATTAGAAGTACATGACACATCAGAGCTCCGCACCGCACCGCCTACACTAGTAACTGACGCTTAAAAAGTAATGGACAAAAATAGACAATCAAATAATTTGCGTCGGCAGAACAGCTGCAACGTAGGTTTTTAGAATGATAATACCTAAACTTCGCATCGTACATGCTGTGTACATTTATGTGTTTAGGAAATGGAGCAGATTGGGACCAAGTGGTTCAGTCATGAGATTTTATTTTGCTTTATTCCATGCATGGTGAATATGAGGTCACACGGACACACTGACTGACTAGGTCACGCGCGCCTGTCACAGTTTAAAATGTATTTTGACAGTTCATGGTCGGTTACGCTTTCGTCAGCCAGTGGAACTGACAGATGGGTCTCATGGAGTCCGATGATGCTAATGGAGCGTGAAAGCGCTGAGACAAATAAGTGTTCGTCACAGAATGAGTGCATAGAGTATGTTGAGTGTGTACATGTGTACAGTGTGTGTGTGTGTGTGTTTGTGCGTGTGTGTGTGCGTGTGTGAGATTGAAGCTAAATGTTTGAGCAAGTTACTGGGTTCTTGCGGTTGGCTAGCAGTATAACTGAATGTGAAATTGTCATAGTTTTGTGTTTTCAACACTCTGCGTGTTTGTCTGGAGCCTGGCCGGTGATATATCAGTCTGGCAGATATATCAGCCATTATTTGACTTTTTCAACGACAGCTCTGCAATTATCATCATAATAATAATAATAGTAATAATAATAATGATACATCACACTTATTATGCTTATTATCAGCATCTCTGCAGCTAATTTGTCCAAATTGTAACCACTTTCAACCTGGCGTCTGTTTTGGGCACGTCATTTTACTATAACGACATGCCCAACCAGTTTTCACTTTTGACATGCCCATAATAATTAATTATAGGCATGTCAAAACAAGTACAAACTGCTTGCGTCTGCTATTTATGATAGATCTATTTGCATAGGGCCTAAGTGGTTCAGTTTATGTGTGCATTTTATTTACTTGTTTGCTTTGTATAATTCAAATTAAATAAAATGTTTCATCATTGAAGATTCACTCACAAAAAGTGGAGAGTCCTAGGGTTCCCAATGAGGCAAAAAAATGCAATGCAAAAACGATTGATGAGGGAGACCACTGTGTAATACAAAACATGCCTTCAAACAGCTATTTAATTCATATATTGAAGATAAACATGCTATATGCTTGATTTAATTATTTATTTTATCTATCAAAAAGTTATTTGTGTTTATTTTTTTTATTTCTGTGTGTGCTCATAGGTTAAATGTTCTCAAATAGAAGCTTTTATCAAATCCAAGTTTTTATAGTTTTGAGAAAATATCATCCAAAGCATTGGTAATCGGTCGTCTAGTCCAGGGTTCTTCAACAGGGGGTCCGGGACCCCTAGGGGTCTTCAGAGTTACTACAGGGGGTCCGCCAAATCTTTTTGTGATAGGATTTTTTATTTTACCTTAACCACTTGAACCCTAGCATCCCTTTTCTGAGGAGAACTTTGCCAAAAATAGCCGATCTACAAGCTCACTAGATCGGCTATTTTTGGCAAAGAGGTCTAGGCAAAATAGGTGTAGAGGGAAAAAAGAGCAGACCACGTAAACAAAAAATGTTGAATCTGAAACACAATTTTATACGATATAGAGGGGGTCCCTGCTTCATCTCTCTCTCAGCTAGGGGGTCCATGGCCTGAAAACGTTGAAGACCCCTGGTCTAGGACATTGGTTCCCAAAGTGGAACCCCCTCAAGGACCCCCAGGGGTCTTTCGTTAGATATTCAAAAAGTCTGCGGCCAAATAGAAATAGATTTGGGGTTCCCGACATGAAGAAGTTTGAGAACCGCTGGTCTAGGTCTCTCCACAATCGGGATTGGGATCGGACCTAAAAAAAAAGTGTGTGTGTGTGTGTGTGCAAGTCTCTAACTGGATCACAGACTGCCAGGATGTTGGACAGTGGGTTGAATGACATCATGTCTGCAGTTGAAACGGACACCAGAAATAGAGTAGTGATGTCACAATGTTTCTGGGAGACGGTTTGGACTGCGAAGTAGCGCGCGCCGCGCGTGCACACACACACACACACACACACACACACACACACACACACTCTGGAAGACGTGCACTTAGTCCTGTGTAATGATTCTGAAAGACACACACACACACACACACACACACAGACACAGACACAGACACACACACACACACACACACACACACACACACACACACACACTGGGAGACGTGCACACAGTTCTGTGCAATGATTCTGAAACACACACACACACACACACACACACACACACACACACACACACACACACACAGTGAATTTGATAATGAATGGTGGTAGGAAAGGTGATGGAGAAGACTCGGCTTACAGTAAAATAAAGGCTGACTCTGCATTTCCACTGCTTCCCAATCCTGCTCTGTGACTCACAGATGGAAGTGCCTGCAGGCGCCTCTATGATGCACACACGCACACACACACACACACACACACACACACACACACACACACACACACACACACACACACACACACACACACACACACACACACACACACACCTCACCCAGAGAACAACCCTGACCCAAGCTAACCTCACACCCATTGAGGTGTGTGTGTGTGGTTGTAGTACTATACTTGTTCCTGGTCCTCACAAAATGGCTGCTTTTATGGTTAAAACAGATTTTTAGAGTTAGGTTTACAATTCAGATTAGGATTAGGGGTTTTTAGAGGTTAGGGTTGGAGTTATGACTGAATTATTCATAGTTTCGCACCGGTGTTACGCACCAAAATGCTAAAAAAGAATAAGAATCACAATCGTTTCCATGTTGAAAAATGTTGTTGTTACAACGCGTCGCAAAGTTATTCTGCTATTTCTGCTAGTTAAAAAAAATCTGCTATTTCTTTGTATGTTTAAGTTATTTGTCATACCTTCCCTGAAAGGGCCTAAAAGGCAAACTGAAATGAAGTTCCAATGTTCAATGCCAAAAACACAATTAAATCGTTAATCCCAATTATTTGTGTGACAATTAATCGTCAACATACATTTGTAATCGTGACAGCCCTACGGCCATACAGTACTTTTGGCATCCTGTTCGGTGACATAAGGTTAAATTGTTCGTCTCCTTTGTGTCTCTCGCTCCCTCTCTTTTCCAGGCAACCGGGCGGATTTCTCGTCGTCGGCCAATGAGCGGATCATGGAGGTGGTCAACGCGGCTCGAACGCGGCAACAGATCCTGAACGTGGCGGACGAGGACTCCGAGGACGAAGGAGGGGCAGGGGAGCGAGGCGGCGAGGGGGAGGAAGACACCTGGGTGTTCCCGCTGGTGCAGATGAAGCCTCTGGGGATCCAGGTGGACGAGCAGATCACACAGGTGTGGATGACGGTCATCTGTGATGTGTATCTTTGATTTATCACTCCATGATTGGGCAAGGTTTCAGCCAGTAGTTAAATTACTCAAACAAACAAATTCAAAAAATGTGAAAGAAAATTAGGAGTTACTTCCTTGGCCCACTGACAGTGTGCGCAAGACATTTAGTGCTGATCTGTCCAGCGGTTTATAAGATTAGACTTGCGCACACACACACACACACACTTCTAGGCAGCTCGTCTCCTACAGAGCTACGCCATGCAAATTATGTATATGCAGGTTGGTGACTGTGGCAGGTATATATGTAACTCTAAGGGAGAAGGGACTTCCCATCGCCACTGGGCGGGGCTTTCGCTCTATAGGACTTGGGAAACCCCTTCGGTGGGGGCGTTGTCACGTTCTAATACAGCACGAAAACCCCATTTCAGCACCTGCCTCGGTGGCTTGCCTCGCTAATCATTAGACTGCCAATTCAAACCTCCTGGGATCGAATCCACTATTTTTCCAACAATCACAGATTATTTTTTCCGGACGAAAAAGTATAGTTTTTGACCGCAACGGAGGCGTGCCGTCTGAAGCGAACTTGAGCCACGAGAGGCACCGCCGAGCGAGCTGAAGCGACCGAGTGGCCGTGCCGAACGTTGCGAAGTTCGCTTGAGGCACAGAATCGTAAATCACTAGAGGTGCGGGTCGCTGCGCGACCCTTCCGTCTAGTCGCTGGCGCGAGGCTCTCGTGTAGCATGGTGTGTGTATTTGTTGCAACCTTTATTGTGAAGGAACCACCGGAAGTGCTAAGCTATTCATGCCGTTCCTTGTTACATAACACTGTGAGATGCTACATCGTGACATAGTGTCACAGAAACCCCCAAAAGTCCCCAAAATAACACTGTTCAACGGGCAAATTAGTTAGCATTGATGACATTGACCACACTAACGTTCATACAGGTTGTTGATAAGATGTTTAGCGTAGCCGTTTGAGTGACGACAGCAGCGTTGGTTACCGTTAGTGTTAGGCGCATGCTAACGCTATCACCGGGCCGCCGACATCCGTCGGGCGGCCCGGTGTCACTACCAGCCGAGCCTTATTCTTGCGCATTAGGCCGCGATTTCCGCAGGGCACTGCCTCGTGCCCTGCGTGTCTATTGACATTTGTAATGGTCAGAAATCTAAGTTGGGCTTGTTTGTGTGAGAATATTTCCACATTGGTTCGAAATGTGTGCTTATTTGAGCATTGAGGAGTTAACTGTGCAGGAGCTGTGTGGAGCGAGCGAGCTGGTGTTTTCAATGGCCGTCGCTTCTTTGTGTTCGGCTGGGGCCGTAGCCGTTCGGTGATGTTCGGTGATGGGCGGGGTTTTGGGGTTGCCATGTCCAGGAGTTGTAAGCACGAAGTGGCGTGTAATTGGTTTGGGAAAGTGCGTCGACGCATGCGCAGTGCGGTGTTTTTGCATCAAGCTGGTTGCTTGTTGCTCGCGCGCAATCTGGCAACAGTGATGGAACTTACACGCCGGCAAACATTCGACACTGGATTCAAATTGTAAGGTAGATGTGTTGAGGGAGAGCGTTTGAGCCCCAACTGCCATTCAAAGTGACTGCTGGCCAATCACAGCGCGTATTTTCCGGGACTTTCCTAACTCCTGTGCACTCAAATAAGCTTGCGTGGCAGATAGAATGATGTTCCATAGTCGTTTTATTTGAAGGTTGGTGAATGATGTCCCATAGTGTTTCTCAGAAGCTGAGCCAAGTTGCTGGAAGTGTTGACAGGAGCTGTCACGTGCTACACACGGCGTGTCGTATACTTACACATGATCTATGGACTGTGGAACCGGTCGGACGTATACTGTCAAAATGATCCATTTGTCAAGTTGCATCCTCCCCTATATTCCTATTTGGCCGTGATGCACTTGAATATGCCGATAGTCTATAAGCAACCTATGCAGTCAATATTTTGTAAAATAAAGAGCCAGCAAATGAGAAAGGGATATTGTAATTACATTATGAAGTGAATTTTGTAACTTTAACCTATTGAGACCGTGAAAGCATCTGTGTTATTTCAGATTTCTGGCTATTCAAAAATAGCAGATATGCAAGCTCATAGCCGCTCTACGAGCTTGTAGATCTGCTATTTCTACAAATCTTTGAATATATATATTATTTTTCACTCAAATCTTTGCTTCCGGGGGGGTCCCTGGAACAACATATTTTGAGATGGTGGTCCGCGGCCAAATACATATCATTTTGGGGGTCCTTGACATGAAAAAGTTGATATTATAGCAACATTTTTTCAACGTTTTTTCAAGAAACTGTTTGAGATTTGCACAAATTGTCACGATTTTTCAAAAAAATAGTATGAGCTTGTATATCTGCTATTTTTTGAATAGCCAAAGCAAACTAAAATGACACAGATGCGTTCCCGGATTGAATTTTTGACAACTGAGTGGGTTATATGACTTCAGCATGCACTTCTTATTTGGAAGAACAGCTTTTATGTCTCTCAGTGAAGGAAAATGCTTCAGTATACCAGAGCTTCATTGGGGACATGGGGAGTGACACGCAGCAAGGGTTGTCGGGATCGGGATTCAAACCTGCGACACGCATTAGCAGCCTAGGTGACCGGAGCGCCACGCCAGCCGTCCGGCCCGTAGGCTATAGTTTTAAATGTATAGAATCTACGACAGCTGCTGTCATGTGCTGTTGTGTAACACATCACACCTCCGATTCCGCAAGCCCAGCAGCTTGCAATGTACAAGCGCGCACACACACACACACACACACACACACACACACACACACACACACACACACACACACACACACACACACACACACACACACACACGCACGCACGCGCACACACGCACACACAGTCAGGCACACACAGTCAGGGGAGGCTTTACTGCGGCTCTACTTCTGTGTAGAAAGGCAAAGCCGGCATTAATTGCAGCTTTTCATCACGCCAGTATTGCACAATGACACATCTCTGTGTAAAAGTCACCACAGACTGACATGCAAGGTGAACGCAATACCAGCCACTCTGTTGTGGCTGCTTGTACAGTAATAAGCGTTTATTGGCGCACGCTCAAGGCATGCTTGTGTAATAATGATCGTGTCGTTTCTTAGAAAGCCACACCTGTCAGTGTCAGGTGCCTTAATTACACCAAGAGGAAATGAATGCTCGCCGATACGAATGGAAAGGAAACTTGAGAGAACTTGAGAGAGTTTCCATTAGGACAGATTGAAAATAACTTTATACCCCAGCATCCCTATATGCCCGGGGGAACATTTGCCAAAAATAGCCGATCTACAAGCTCACAACATGTCACGCTGAGCTTGTAGATCTGCTATTTTTAGGCGATGAGATTTGGTGTGCGTAAAAAGAAAAAGAACGCACCGAGCACAGTGCAACTCGGGTTCTTTTTACTAAGTATAGGGGCCTAAGTGGTTAAACTGAAGTGTTATTGATAAATTCCAAATATTATCACAGTATTCTGTGACTCCCCTGGACCGGCATCACAGCACCCTTGGGCATTGGTTCTCAAAGTGGGGTCCCGGGGACCCCCAGGGGTCCTTGGGGTGGGGTTCAACTTCCAGGGGGTCCCCAGCAAAAAGTAGTTAACATACAGTAGCCTCACAATCATTTTAACCACTGTATCTATCCATTTATAAGTTGGCTGTTCAAAAATAGCAATAGGGTCTGCAGTCAAATACAGATCAATTTGGGGGTCCTTGACAAAAATTGAGAACCACTGCCCTAGGGTGCCACGGCACCCACTTTGGTTCAAGAGGTTTAACCCATTTAAACCTGAGACCAATTCTAAAAACGCTTCTTAAATCCTTTCCTGCCAAAAACGTTTATAAACGTTTAAAAAATATATATATATGTATATTGTTTTTTAATTCTAAAATGATTCTTTATTTTGGGGGTTTTTCCGTTCTTCACAAAGAACCAGGGGATAACGCGATCCAAAGATTTGTTGCTCCATTAACTTCAATGTTAAAAAATAAACGTAGAACATTTTGACATTTTTCCTATGTTTTACTATGTATTTTTCAGTGAAATTCAAATTTTCAAACAACAAATGTCAACGAGGTCGCGATGACCTCCTGACATTTTTAAACCACACCTGAAAACCTCCAGTGATTAGCAACCATCAGGGGATCAATCATACTGGCGATAAATATTCTGTGACTACTTGAAAAGGTATGAAATCGTTAAAAATGCTGGCAGAGGCTGCAAACTGTTTTAGAAAACCCCTGGCAGTTTTAAGTGTTAAATCCTGACCTAAGTTTTCTGAAAAACTTCAAATATTTATTAAAAAATTACAAAAAACCTATGTTGCAATATACTGTACATAGCAACAACAACCCCAAAAGAGGTTCCCGTCTTGAAAGGTATAGTTACAAATAGGGGGTTCCCGACGTAAATGGGTTAATAATAACCTGACCCACGTTTTTCCACAGCGTCTTCTGACGGACGCGGGTCCGGACGCCACGGTGTTCCTCACGTCGGGATACTTCAACCTGACGCGGGCCTACATGAGCCTGGTGCTCGGCGCCGGGGCCGACTACCGCATCCTCACCGCCTCGCCGGAGGTCAACGGCTTCTTCGGCGCCAAGGGCGTGGCGGGCGCCATCCCCGCCGCCTACGTGCACATCGCCCGGCAGTTCTACAACAAGGTGTGCCAGCTGGGGCAGCAGGAGCGCGTGCACCTCCACGAGTACCACAGGCCACAGTGGACCTTCCACGCCAAGGGTGACCACACACACACACACACACACACACACACACACTCACACACACGTTTGTATCACTATTAGGGTTGTCCGATATTGGCTTTTTTACCGATAACCGATATACCGATATTGTCCAACTCTTAATTACCGATACCGATATCAACCGATACCGATATATGCGGGGATTATTGTGATTAGGGTAAGCTCAAATTTCATATCACACACACCATATACAGTAAGAACTCCTGTAACTTATTTATAAAGCAAAAAAAAAAAAAAAAAAAAAAACCGATACCGATATTTTCCCGATATCAATTTTTATGCTAATATCGGCCGATAATATCGGGAGGCCGATAATATCGGACATCCCTAATCACTATACTTTGGGTATACAAAAATAGCAGATATACAAGCTCATAGCGCGGCACCGAGTGCCGCTTGTATATCTGCTATTTTAGAAAAATCGTGAAAATGTGTGCGAATCTTTTAATATATATATTTTTAAAGCGAACATTTGTAACTCAAATCTTTGCTTCTGGAGGGGTCCCTGGAACAAAATATTTTGAGATGGGGGGTCGGTGGCCAAATACATATCATTTTGGGTGGTCCTTGACATGAAAAAGTTTGAGCACCACTGATATAGCAACATAACGTTTTTCAGAAACCTGTTTATTTAGAAGACTTTTGTAGGTGCGTTCCTGGATTGAATGGGTTAATTACGCCAAGAAGAAGCGATTTTATGAATACCTTTTTTGTTTTTTGTTGTTGCTTTTTTCCCGCCCATTTTGGTCGTTATGCCAATTGATTCCTGCCCCCACACATTTATGTGTTGTCACTACTGTTGTTATCCTACTGACTCACATAGCAGTGAGGAGGAGCCCCCACCGAGAGGACATAATAGAGCCTTCGTCCTACTCCTCCCGCCCAACACTCCCTGACAGGAGCTTGTAGATCTGCTATTTTTTAAAGCGAACATTTGTAACTGTCAAATGTCTCAACAAATGTCTACATTTTTCTGAAAGACTGTTGTTGCTATATCAATGGTGCTCAAACCTTTTCTTGTCAAGGACCCCCCAAAATGATATGTTTTTGGCCGCCGACCCCATCAAAATATGATGTTCCAGGGACCCCCCAGAAGCAAAGATTTGAGTTAAAAACGTTGTTAAAAAAAATAGATGTATTCAAAGATTTGCACAAAAAAGTTCAAGATTTTTTTTAAAATAGCAGATCTACAAGCTCGTAGCGCTGCTATTTTTGAATAGCTAAAAGTATAAAATAATGGTTATAGCTGAAATTTAAAATGAGACAGATGTGTTCCCGGATTAATGCTATTTAAGGATAGCTATGTTGTTCAGTCGGTCGGGTTCACCACTTTGGACCCGAACAACATTTCTCCAAAAAAGACTGTCTGGGTTGCCGTGGCAGTTGCTGTTGCACTTTCATTCTCCCCAGACCATTTTGGGTGACCCAATGGCCTTTCCTCTAGCGCCACCATTAGGCCAAAGGTTCCAATTGCACAATAAAGTCTAATGGGGCAATTTGCATGCTCCCTCTATGACAAACCCTAACTATTTGACTGACCCCATGACCTATCCTCTAGTACATTTTGGGAGTTTCCTTTTTTTTTTTTTTTTTGCAAGCTGCTGATAGAACTATTGTATTTTTGACTCTGAATTTCTAGGAAGGCACTCTTGGGGGCCAAACTTTTAAAAGTATATTACTAATTAACCACTTAAAGGGATAGTTCACCCCTCAAATTACCTTTTTTCTATTGATTAGTCACCCCATGGAGACTTGAATTCATGGATTTTTTTTTTTTGTCGCATTCCTAAGCCAATAATTTGATGACCAGTGGATTGGTAGGCAACAGTTCCGGTAGGAGACACGAAGGAGACTCTTTGTGTCTCCTACCGGAACCGCTGCTGGTCATCAAATTATTGGCTTAGGAATGCGACAAAAACTAAAAAATATCCATGAATTCAAGTCTCCATGGGGTGACTAATCGATAGAAAAAAAGTCATTTTTGGGGTGAACTATCCCTTTTAAGAACTATTTCAAATATATTGAAAGGGTTACTTTGTTAATTTGTACCTGAAATACTTGAGTATTTACTTATACTTTGTCCGCCACTTTGTCACGCTACACACTGCTCCAGCAGTGTGTAGCGTGAGAGAGGCTGGCTTGTACAGTCATCCTGTCGTAGCCTCGGGACAAGGATGCACACACACGCGCACACACACACACACACACACCCTCTCATACTTTGGTTTTGGACAGACTCCGGGGATTTCTGCATGTGCTTCCTTTTTAGCTGTGGTTTTTGGCCGACTTAAAAATCCCTACTGGAAAACGTGGCTTCAGATTTCTTTTATTTTTTTTAAAACATTTCCTCCTTTTTTTATTCCCCCTCTTTCTTCCAGGTCTGTGGTATTACCTGCAGGGCCAGGAGCGGCCTTGCCTGACTCTAATTGGCTCCCCTAATTTCGGTTACCGCTCCGTTCACCGCGACCTGGAGGCGCAGATCGCCATAGTAACCAAGAACCAGGAACTGCAGGCCCAGTTGCAGGAGGTACTAACTCTGTTTCTTTCCAGAAGTGATGACTCATCAGTTCTCCTGACTTTGATGCATTCACAGACACACAGTCACACACATGCTGTACATGCTTATTACTTTATGACTTGTTTGAATGTGTTCATTTGTTTAACCCTTAACCTCAACCCTCCCTGCTACATGCCCAACCTTAACCTTAAAGGCATAGTTCACCCCCCAAAAAATATTCTATCGATTAGTCACCCCACAGAGACTTGAATTCATGGATATTTGTTTTGTTTTTTTGTCGCATTCCTAAGCCAATAATTTGATGACCAGCGGACCGGTAGGCAGCGGTTCCGGTAGGAGATACAAAGGAGACTCTTTGTGTCTCCTGCCGGAATTGCTGCCGGTCATCAAATTATTGGCTTAGGAATGCGAATGCGAAAAAAATAATATCCATGAATTCAAGTCTCCATGGGGTGACTAACGTCATTTTGGGGGTGAACTATCCCTTTAAACCTGAAAGGTATTCCTTCACCCCAAAATGACGTCACATTTTTTTCGATGTTTTAAGGAAGAAATAACATTTATATTAAGGCTATATTATCATTAAAATCGTGGTGTTTTGCCAAATTAGTTGGAGACCCACTTGCAATATCCTCAAAGTCCACCAGTGGGCCTCGAGCCACAGTTTGAGAATCGCTGCTTCACTCCCTGAATGGCTTTACTTCTTTAATTCTATGATTTGTGGTCTCAACCAAGCTGGTGAAGCAGGGGTCTTCAACAGGGGTCGGGGACCCCCAGGGGGTCTTCAGAGTTACTACACGGGGTCCGCCACTTCTTTTTTCATTAAGCACTTGAACCCTCCCTATTCTGAGGAGAACTTTTTTTGTCTCTTTGCCAAAAATAGCAGATCTACAAGCTTGTAGATCTGCTATTTTTGGCAAAGAGCTTTGGTGTGGAGGGAAAAAAGAGCAGACCAAGTACAGAGTGAAATTTCAAGTATTAACGGTGTAAGTGGTTAAATATCTCAAAATATTAACATGAATCCAAAATACACTGAAGATTGTGCTGTCAAACAATGAAACTGTATGGAATCTATGAAAGACCCCTGTGGTAAACAACGTAAACACACACATGTCAGCAACAGGACATGTTTTATACATGAGGTCGGCTTGGTCCCCACAAAGGCGAGATCACCGCACCTTTCGGCATTTATCAATATATCCTGACGTGGGCTTCATCCTACTTTACGCTGAGATCTCACGTCTGGTCGAGACCAGTTGTTGACGTTGGCTGCGCCCGTTTATTCCATTCTAGACCTGCGGAGCAGCATTGTCTGACGGTCTGACAGGCATCTGGACACATATATCCACTCCAAAATGTATATCTACACTAATAAATAATCCCTGTGAAAATATAACATTTTATAAAGTAATTTAAACAAACTGCTTTAACAGTCATTCGGTTGCATTGGCTATTTTCAAAATATACAGCGCTTCATGCGAGCGCATTTTCGGGACTCCCGACGATCATTTCATGGACTACAAACTGACAGTAGCTTGTCCTATGTTATGGTGTTATGTCAGAGAGTTATGAAGACTACAACCTGGCTGGGTTAAGGATATATACCCGACGCTCCAATCTCTTATTAACGTGGCGGCACGGAATCACTGCAGCCTGGCCGAGTCTGACTGCTTTATTTTAGTGTAACTTGAACACGCACTGCTCGGTATGGGGTAAATGAATTAATATACAAACGTATTCCATTCATGGCGATGTGATTGTTATCATAATATGTCATTCATATTATATAGGCTACAAGCCTAAGTGACAAAGATACCGCTCCGGATTACATGAAAAACACAGGCAGGCGCGTGTGTGTGTGTGTGTGTGTGTGTGTGAGAGAGAGAGAGAGAGAGAGAGGGGCGTGTGCGTGTGTGGCGAGGCGATTAGGGGAATCTATTTCTTATTGGCTTTTCATGTCTTTGGTCGTATTCTGGTTCGTCTTCACGTCGTAAAATCGGGGCGTTTTGAGAATATTTAAGGGCGTGTTATTTAAATGACGCTCGTTTTCAGACGTGAGATTTATCAAAGCCCCGACCTGATGTACGCTCGGATCAGCTGTTTAGGATCCTTTGATAAATGTGACTTCGACGTTGGTGCACGGCGAATATATGGAAAAATATACGCCGGTTTATACGCTGTGTTGATAAATGAGGGCCATTGTGTTTTTGTGTTTGACTCTGTGTGTCCTGTGTGTCTGGAACAGAACATGTTATACATCAGTGGTTCTCAACCTGTGGGTCAGGATCCCCAGGGGGGTCCCCACATGATTTTTGGGGGTCCACTGATAGTAAAGTGACAATTTAATGACTTTTAAGACCTTACAACAAACTACTATTAAAAACTTGTAAGACATTGGCCAAATTTATAAGAAAGAGGCAAACAAAAATTTAAAATAGCCGATCTACAAGCTCACAACGACTCACCGTTGTGAGCTTGTAGATCGGCTATTTTCACAATATTTATCTGTGGAACCGAACAAACAAAATGTAATGCCTCAACTCCTACTTTACCATGTGCTTATCAGGGTATCTGGGGGGGGGTTTCCCCAGTTCAAATATGATTGTGGCCTGAAAAGGTTGAGAACCACTGTTTATACATGAGGTCTGCATGGTCCCCACGAAGCTGGATAAACAGTGTAAACTAAACACACTGTCCTTTATACTCTGTCCTGTCAGGAACAGGAGATGTTGTACATGAGGTCCACAGAGGTGTCCAGCTCCACGTTCGAGCGCGCCGACCGCCACGTCAAGCTGTGGGTTAAACTGGTGACGCCCCTCATCAAGAACTTCTTCTGAGATCCCAGCAAGGTACACAACCCCATTCCCACGCACGCGTACACGTACACAGAGTAACCCGGGGCAGAGTGGCCAGTGGTTAGAGAGGCCGTCTGGTAAGCAGAACTTCTGGTCACTGGTTCACCTCTTGGCCCCGGTCTATGTGGCAAAAGCTGAATTCCAATTCTCAAATTTCTGCCTTCGTCATCTGTCCTCCAGCATGGCGGTGTTACTGTGAAATTGGTGACCTGCCGAAATATGTGACCATCGTGTAGACATCACATAACGTCAGTGTCTGAACGTACATTTTTGCGATTTGTTACACAAATCTTGTCTTCTTGGGTTCCCTGGCACAACATTTTTTTCAGATGGGGGTCAAATACATATCATTTTGGGGGTCCTGGGCACAAAACAGTTGAGAACTAGTGATTTAGAAGGCTTTTTGTCTCCGCATGAGAAGGCATGGCGAGAGTGTATGTTTTGCACCCTGTCCGTCCGTGTGTCCGTCCGTGTGTCCGTCCGTCTGTGAACAGCTAATCTCAGGCACCGTTGGCTTGATCGCAGCGAAACTGTGCGCACACACTCCCTGGCTGCCAATTCAGAACCTCTGCCCCAACATCTTCACATGGGCCTGTTATATTTTTTTGGTAGAATCGGCCTCAGGTTTAAATGGGATAAGCAGATTGTGGCTGGGGGGGTGAGTGTCCTTCATGTTTCCGCTCAAACCTTGACTACACATCGCTTCTCGTATATTCCCCTGGCGGGAGCAGAACTCACCTCTGACGATGCACTGGGCCGTCCTCACCGCCATCTGGTCTGTCGATGCACTGGGCCGTCCACACTGCCTTCTGGAGTGCTTTGTGTTAGAGGGCAGTGCACAGTGTTGCCAGATTTTGCAAGAGAAACAAGCAACCAGATCTATGAAAACAAGCCCAAAAGAAGCGACTAGGTCACATGATCACACATGTGCCCTAGGTCCTGACACAAAATATTTTCAGATGTGGGCCCGTGGACAAATTCATATTCATTTGGGGGTCCTTGTCATGAAAATGTTTGAGAACCCCTGGTTTAAACAACATGTAGGAAGCACGCCCAAATAACCAACTGCACTTTAGAAACAAGCCCAAAAAAACGCAACGACTAACAATATTTACAAGCAACTTTACAGAAAAACAGACCCAAAGTTGCTTATAATAAGCAGAAATGGCAACACTGGCGGTGCAGTTCCCATACCAGATGGCGACGCAGCTCATCAGGACAACCTCTGTTGTAGCTGGTGCTGTTTGTTGACATTCATTTACATTAATGCATTCATCAGTGGACACTGTACTAAAAGTGCGATGGCGAGACCGTTTTAACCACTTAACCCTCTAGATGTAGTAAACTGAACCTGAGTTGGCTCGGGGTTCAAGTGATTTAGAACAGGGGTCTTCAACGTTTTTCAGTCCAAGGGCCCCTTAGGTGAGAGAGAGATGAAGCAGGGACCCCCGGCCCCCCTACTACATATTGTATAAAATTGTGTTGCAGATCTTTTTCATAGATTTCATAGATGGCTTCATAGACTTGCTTGACAACACTGTCAATGTGTAGCATTGTGCTGGCGTCATGTTAATATATTTCCCCTAAACCAACCTTAGCTGAAAATAGCAGATCTACAAGCTCACAACGTTGTGAGCTTGTAGATCGTCTATTTTCGGCTAATGTTCCCCTCAGAATAGAGGGATGCTAGGGTTCAAGTGGTTAATGTACCAAAAAAAATTCCTATCACACAAAGATTTGGTGCCCCCCCCCCCCCTGTAGTAACTGTTGAAGACTCATGGTTTAGAAAATGGAATCGCTGCTTCCGGTTCCTTGATCACACAGAACACAGGAGCAACAGATATAAAAGTTGACGGGACAATACATTTGGATTTCATTTGGGATATCGTGGCCACTACAGAAGCTCTTGTCTACACAAGCCAAGCTTTGACCCAAGTTCAACATCAATTTAAGTACATGTTTTTACATATCCACTAAAAACTACTGGTGACTGTGTGATGAGTTGGTTGTCAGAACTCATTGACTCCCTCGCAGCCACTTGGGTTTTCCTTCACATGCTGTTCCTCTAAACACAAACAGAAAGGCAGACCTTGTGTCAAGCAGTCTGTGGTTTCTTAGAAAATGTCTACAGTCATTGTGGTGCGTCCCGGTTCCAGTGTTGGAAGAAGTACTCTGTTTTTTTTGTAAAAAGTAAAAGCAGAAATACCACAATGTCAAAATAATCTGTTATAAACCCATTAAGAACTAAGGCCGATTCTACCAATGCCCTCTAAATCAGTAGTTGTCACACTTTCAAGATGTTTTAAAAAACAGAAAGAAGAGAGGAAGGAGTGCATCTGTTTGACTAGAGTAGAAATCGCTAACAAGGTGCTCTTTGGTACAACTGGGTGACAGAATTGATGCAAAAAAAGGCACTCTTAACAGGAAAAGTTAAAAAGCCTTTAATAGTTTGGCTAATGCATAGCAAATGTATTCTTGCTATGCATTAGCCAAACTATTAAAGGCTTTTTAACTTTTCCTGTTAGAGTGCCTTTGTCTCGTCCCTTTTTTTTTGTGCATGTTTTCAAAAATGTTCAAAAAAAGCAGATGTACAAGCTTGCAGAGCGGCACGAAGTGACGCACTGTGAGCTTGTATATCTGCTATTTTTGAATAGCCAACGTAAGAATCTAAAATGACACTGATGCTCTCCCGGTTTTAATGGGTTAAAAAGGCCTATATTCAAAACTGTGCTTGAGTAAAAGTGCTGACATCAAGACATACTTAACAGTGCTCATTATGCAGAATGTCCAATTTCACAATTGTTTTTCAACATTTGTCCAAACGTTTCAATGTGTCACTGGTCAGAAGAACTGCAATAAATAAATAATGGATCAAAGTGTTTCCCTTAAATTCTTTTGAGCAGTACACGTTCAAAAGAATGACATCTGCAAAGAAACTAATAACTAAAGTTTAATCGTTGTAGTCGAGTCAAAAGTATGATTTTTGCCTCTTGAGAGCGGAAGTAGAAGTATCGGAAAATGGAAATACTCAAGTGAAGTAAAAGTACCCCATAGTTGTACTCGAGTACAGTAATTGAGTAAATGTCCAGCACTGACCTTTTCCTGCACTTCCCAGAAGATTGGGCTGATTCACTTCCATCACGGACTGAGTCATTCTGGTAAAAGATGTACCGATACCATGTTTTCCGTCCTGATACCGATTCCGATGCCCATAAATTGCGTATCGGTCGATACCGAGTACCGATCCGATACAGATTGTGTAATAAAACAAAAAACGTCTGGGACAGTGGTTCTCAAAGTGAGGTCCAGGGACTCTCAGGGTTCCTTGAGGGGGGGTTCCAAATGGACCCTTACAGGTCTCTGACTCCGAGAGTGTACAAATGGAACCAAATGGACCCTTACAGGTCTCTAACTCTGAGAGTGTCCAAAGTTACGTGTCCATTTGGTTCCATTTGTACACTCTCAGAGTTATAGAGGTCCTTCCAATTTAAAAGTTTGAGAACCACTGATATAGGAATATGTAAAAATTCCATAAATAATTGTTCAGCTACAAGTTAAAATAATAATTTAGATAGTGCAGCTGTATAAAATAGTCGTGCAACATCAACTGAAGCATTCAAAATATTACTGTAAATGAAACCATAATGTGATAAATGAAGTAGAGGGTAGCTCTGGGTGCTTCATGTTCTGCGTGAGCAACTTCATTGAAATGAAAGGTGGGGGTTATACTGTATAACTCTGGACCAGACCAGAGAAGCAGTGGTGGAAGTACTCAGTTTTTTTTTTACTTAAAGCTTACACTATGTAACTTTCCTCTTCTACCCCGGATTTGAACCCGGTTTGAACAGTATTTACTCGGTCTACCTTCCACCGCTGCCAGGGAGCGGCTCACACTTTAGAGGAAGCCGGCGGCATGATTAAGACAGTTTCTGGTAATCCTTGACGGTTGACTTGACGTTTGAGTGACTGTCATAGTTCCTAGCTACCCACCCGTGTCATCAATAAAGCTCTGTTCTGCTTCACTGATTGGCCAAAAGCCAATCAGCCAATCAACAAAATAAAAGTATTTTGTTTGAGCGTTTTGCAGCCACACCTGTTTGTTTGTTTTCTCAGTCAAACGGCGCGTCCAAACTTTGTTTTCTAGTCACACACAGCCACCTTTCCCATGCCGTGATCTGAAACATTGTTTGGCCAAATGGGTCACTCACAAGTAAATATCCCTTTTAATTAATACTTTTTTTTTTTCTCCCATATTTATACTTTTACTTAAGTAAACAGTCAGAGTACTTCTTCTCCACCACTGAGGTGTGACTACACGGTCCAGATAGGGCTGTTTGTTTCTTTCACAGCAGGAAGTGTTTGGGGCTCAGATACGGGACGGTAGAGCAGGAAGCACTCGGCTATGGGGGAGAGATAGTGACGGTAATCTGGCGGTGGCTGATTGCCACCTGAGACTATGGGTGTCGCAAAGACAAAGGCTCAAAGTGAATGATCCTCTGCCAGAGAGGAACAATAGCTAAAGCAACAAGCATTCAACACTCGTAACGCACACGCAGACACTTCTATTTGTGGTGGTGTGTTGGGAAATGTTAAGGAAGTGCATTGTTTTACCGGTCATGATGACACAAACAAGACGGGGAAGGGTTGCGCTAGTTCCTTGACCGTTGAACTTGACCTTGAATTTTATTTTGTTTACACCAGGGGTCTTCAACGTTTTTTTTTCAGCCCCAAGGACCCCCTAGCTGAGAGACAGATGAAGCAGGGACCCCCCCCCCCCACTACATATTGTATACAACTGTGTTGCAGATTAAAACCCTCAATATTTAGTCAACTTGACCATCGGCTCTGTACTTGGTCTGCTCTTTTTTTTCCTCTACACCAACTCTCCGAAAATAGCCGATCTACAAGCTATCCAGGGGGTCCCCAGCAAAAGTTGTTAGAATAGCACTTCTGCAAGCTCACAGCTTGTATATCTGATATTTTTGGAAATAAATAGACAAACATCAACTGTTTGGACAATTTTGAATCATTTTGATTTTTTTTACACAAATCCTCTCTTCTAGGGGTTCCATCCCTGGCACAAATCATTTCGGGTGGGGGTCCGCGGCCAAATACATATCAATTCGGGGGTCCTCGACACGAAAAGCAGACTGACGTAATAGACCGAAGTCACAGGCTTGGCCACATGAAGTCTGAGATGCACACATTGTAGCCTCGCCGTTCATTGTCATGTGGATTCTAAGATCCACATGATTCTTTGGCGATGTTATGCTTTATTTCAGATAGTTCAGTGTAGAGAGACAGGAAGCCAAGGACAGAGACCCTGGGTCCTTGGCACTAGAGTTCTCCAATTCTGCCCAAAACCGACCCTACCCGACTCCACTCGACGTTTTTGGGCTTAGCCGAAAATGTTTGACGATTAGTCTGGCCGAGCCAAGCCTCGGGTTCAGTGAAAAATGAAATAAAACCTTTTGGGGTTTTCACGCCTAAAAATATGGTAATTGTTGGGGCCAGGACTTCATTTTCATAACCTGACGCTGCCAGATCCAAGAAGCTTGCTTCACACATTTGTTTCACAGCTTATTAATACCGCCCCCATCTGGCAGAGTCAGGTTATTATTTTCAGGCCTGTTGAGAACTCTACTTGGCAGTGTGTGCACAGGCTGAGCCAGCAGGCAAATGTGACTGATGTGAGGGTAACTCGATCTCCGCTTTGAATATATTCGGAGCGTAACACTATTGTCTGGTTGCTGTTTGGTATCGAATGATACTGTGACATTATGTAAGCTTGGGTGGCATCTTCTGTATTTAGTCATGCCAAAAACGACAAAGAAGTCATTGTAGAACGTGTCACCTTGTCTAGCCGACAATGCTGTCTAATGTGCAGTTAACCTACTTTATACAAGGTGTCGCTGGGTTTCACCACGCGGTGAAACCCTGGCATCCCGATTCTGGGTATTTCATAACAGGCGAGAATTCCGGGAAAATAGCAGATATACCTTTCTTCTTGTAAAAACAAAGAACATAAAACGTGTGCATTGAAGCTTTAATAGGACTTGACATGTGTCAACACACCTGTGTTTTTAAGCCTCACGGATGATTTAATGTCTTAATGTGGTCTGCCCGTTGATTCTACAGTAACTGTAACTGGGAGACATTTAGCTCACTACTAGCAATAGTATTCTACCTGCTTTCTTTTATTCTAAAAGTTGGGAGTGGAAAAAAAAAAAAAAACGTTGTTTATGTACCCGAAATTCGTCACAAACCCGCGAAAAAAGTATCAGAAACCACTAATAACCACAAAAAAAATCACGCGCACATGCACGCGCGCTGCGCGTTCATGAGGGCCCGCTGTTACTGCCTCGCGTGGGGGCATACTGTTGCCTCGTTACACGACTGGTGACACGTCATTGATGCAACTCTAGAATTGTATACGTGGCTGAAAATATGTTGTGGCAGGGACCCCCAGAAGCAAAGATTTGAGTTAAAAATGTTCGCTTTAAAAATATATATATATTCAAAGAGTTGCACAAATGTTCACGATTTTTCAAAAATAGCAGATCTACAAGCTCATAGCGCGGCACTCGTGCCATGTTTAAATGGACCCTTACAGTTCTGTAACTGTGAGATTGTACAAATGGAACCAAATAGACCAGGGGTCTTCAACAGGGGGTCCGGGACCCCTAGGGGGTCCTCAGAGTTACTACAGGGGGTCCGCCAAATCTTTGTGTGATATGATTTTCTTTTTTAAATATACCACTTGAACCCTAGCATCCCTTTTCTGAGGAGAACTTTAGCCAAACATAGCAGATCTACAAGCTCACAACGCCTCGCGCCGCGAGGCGTTGTGAGCTTGTAGATCTGCTATGTGAGCTTGTAGATCGGCTATTTTTGGCAAAGAGTTATAGGTGTAGAGGGAAAAAAAGAGCAGCAAAAGTTTATCTCAAACACACTTTTATACAATATAGAGGGGGTCCCTGCTTCATCTCTCTCTCAGCTAGGGGGTCCATGGCCTGAAAACGTTGAAGACCCCTGAAATAGACTCTCACAGGACCATTTACGGGTCCATGTGGTTCCATTTGTACACTCTCATAGTTATGAGGGGGTTCCTTGAAATTAAAACTTTGAGAACCACTGCAATAATAGATTACAGTCAAAGTTGATGGGGACAGTTGGGAGGAAGCCCTGCAGTGTCTGGGGGGGACGCGGGGGGGGGACGGGGACGTGGGGCTTTCACATACAATGAAGGGTCCAAACGCCCGTTGGGGAGTCTTTTTTTTCTTTCTCTACTAGTTAGCTTAATTCCCTTGTTTGTTACCCTGAAGGATGATGCAAAAGCCTCGTCAGCAGGTTTTCACCACACCACGGTGGTTTTATGTTTTTCGTTGCGCTTGTCATATGCAATCACAAAGTACTGATGCAGCACCACAGGCCATGACGGTAAAGACAAGCCACAAAATCGCTAGCAGAGAACAGGCCAGTGAAAAAAAAGTACTGTTTATTTGTTCCACACCAATCCAACCAAGGACTCCTTCACAGACCTGAATAGAAAGAACTAGAACCCGACCGATATATATACATACAGTACGGTATCTGTCTGGCTGATATATCCGACATTATTTGACAGACTTTTGAGTGTTTTGTGTACTCTTATACGCTTCATGACTTGAGTCAATGTGCCATTCTAATCTATGCACTGCTCCTTTAATCTGTATCTGACGGAGGACAGTAATAATAATATTCTAATCTATGCACTGCTCCTTTAATCTGTATCTGACGGAGGACAAAAACAATAATAATAATAATAATATTCTAATCTATGCCCTGGTTCAAGGGTTCAAGGTTGTGCTTAATTGTTACAGGAACAACTTATTTTTTGTTTAGCTTCCTGGTCCTCTCTTTTCTATCTGACGGAGGACAAAAACAATAATAACATTCTGATCTATGCACTGCTCCTCATCTCTATCTGACGGAGGACAAAAACTGTAGTAATATAATTCTAATCTATACGCACTGGTCCTCTCATCTCTATCTGACGGAGAACAATTGTTGTTATTGTCGGAGCGGCGCTCCGACAATAACAACAGCGTTGGCCGTTTCTGAGAAGGAAACGTCTGTATTGCCAGACGTCTATTGTTAGAAAACACTGACACCAGGTTGGAGCCCCTCCAAAACACTCTCACCAGCACCAGCTAGAACGTTTACTCGAGTACTGTACTCATTGTGAGGTACTTTTACTTAACCCATTAAGACCTGAGGCGATTCTTAAAAATGTTTTAAAAATCCTAAAGTTTTTTGAAAAAAATCTAAAATATTTTTTTTCACGATTTTTGAATAGCCAAAGAAACCTAAAGTGACACCGATGCGTTCCAGGTCTTAATGGGTTGTACTACTGTATGTACCATTTTTCAATACTTTATACTTCTACTCCACTACATCTCGGGTCAGATATCGTACTTTTGACTCCGCTCCCCTTTATTCGAAAACATTCTAGTTACTTTGTAGATTTAGATTATTAATGCAAAACGTACCTTATCCACTTAAGCCCTATTTTATACTTCGGCTATTCAGGAAAAGCCGACCCAGAAGCTTGCAGCGTGTAGATCTGTTATTTTCTAAACCGACACATTTTGAAAGTCGATTATGTTTTACTTTGGTTCTGTAAATAAGTATTGATGCCAATACTTTTACTCAAGGTAAAATTATGAATGCAGGCCTTTTCTTTTTTTTGTATTACTTGTAGCAGAGTATTGTGGTATTGCTACTTTTACTTAAGTAATACATCTGAGTACTTCCACTGAGCAGTAATATTTCTGTGTATATTCTGTGTAATATTTCTCACACACACACACACACACACACACACACACACACACACACACACACACACACACACACACACACACACACACACACACACACACATTCATCTCATTCATTGAGTCTCACCCACCATGAAATGCTGAATGAATGAACGCTGCTGTTGTGGCAGCCAGCTGCTTCTAATCTGTACCAGGCTGCCCCCTAGTGGACGCACTGTGACTCTACTCTACAACTTGATTATATGGCGGGGCAGTGGTTGTTCAAAGTTTTTCATTTCAAGGACCCACGGGTTTGGTATGCATTAGTAGACCAAGACCATTAGACCTTTTTTAAGGGTGATTTAAACCTTGGTCGCATCATGCCACCGTCGCATTTAGGCTGGTAAACCATCCCGGTCACGTGAATTTAACCCATTAAGACGTGGAACGCATTTGTGTCATTTTAGATTTGAGCTTAAAAAAAAAGCATTATTTTACACTTTGGCTATTCAAAAATATCAGATCTACAAGCTCATAGCGCGGCACCGAGTGCCGCGCTACGAGCTTGTAGATCTGATATTTTTGAAAAATTGTGAAAATGTGTGCAAATCTGTGAATGTACAGTATATGTTCTTTTAAAGCGAACATTTTTAACTCAAATCTTTGCTTCTGGGGGGTCCCTGGAACAACATTTTTTTTTAGATGGGGGGTCCAAATACATATAATTTCGGTGGTCCTTGACAATTATGAAAAAGTTTGACCACTGATATAGCAGTATTTTGTTTTTAAGAAAACGTGTGATTTAGAAGACATCTGTAGAATCGGCTTCAGGTCTCAATGGGTTAATTCACATTATCATGTGTCTTCTGCAGACCGGTCTGGCCCCAAGCGCTGGGCGGGTGTTTTTGAAGAAACCAAAATGTTGGAAGAGCCAATCAGCCGTTTGTCAATCACAGGGCCCAGGGGCACAGACGGGTCTTCCACTTTTTGTTTTTTTTGCAAAAGACCCACCCAGCGCTTGGGGCCAGATCGGTCTGCAGAACGAAGACGCATGATAATGTGAATTCATGCGACCGGGATGGTTTGCCAGCCTAACCGTTGCACGCCATAGATAGGCCATCTACAAGCTCACAACGCATCGCAGCTTAAACCGGCTAGTTTCGGTGCTAGACGCAGCACGCAAACAAGGTATAAATTGTTTGCAGCCTCTGTGGATAGCTTTAAAGCACCGCTCAAGACCTAATTCTTCACTCTTGCTTTTAGTTGATTTTTAAATCTCTCACTGTGTTCTCACTGTTTTGCCTGATTCACCGCCTTTTTTGCTATTATTTTAATGTTTTTTGCTTATCTTTTTTTGCTTCGTTAAATTATTTTTTACTTTTTCTGTAATTGTATTATTGCTCTGTAAAGCACTTTGATGTCATGAAAGGTGCTATACAAAATGAAGTTCATTATTTGTATTATTAAATTAGGCATTAGCAAGTAAGGATGAACTTTTTGGTGTTTTTTAAATGAGCAGAATAAAAACTCAAACAAGTCATAACATAATAGAAAACAAAAATGGTTTACTTGTTCATATTTTTGTGTTCTCGCTCTGTGTGTGTGTGTGTGTGTGTGTGTGTGTGTGTGTGTGTCCGTGTGTGTCCTAAAGCAGGAGGCAGACTCCAGCCGGCACCCACTGGGTGGGCTTCTCTCTGGTGATGGTGTTGATGGTCCAGGTGATGATGTACAGTACGGTGCCAGTCCTCTCATGCGGGTCTTGTAGACTGGACACTCGTACTGGCGGTACTGGTTCTCCTGGTGGCCCACGCTCACCGGCCTGAAGAGGACCACCGACATGTTGAGGCGCAGGGAGAGAGGAGGGGGGGTGCAGCTCCTTCAGACGCGCCTCGGAGATCACTCCCATCTGTGTGTCCCAGCGTGTACACACACACACACACACACACACACACACACACACACACACACACACACACACACACACACACACACACACACACACACACACACACACACACACACACACACCATCATTCGAGGTCTTGCACCTGTTCATCTCCAGCATTGTGCCGTCTTTGTATCGGTTATGCTTGATTTATACATGATTGTGCGCCATTGTCATGTACAGCAGTGGTTTTCAACCTTTTTCATGCCAAGGACCCCTAAATTGATATGTATTTGGCCGCGAACCCCATCTGAAAATCTTTTGTGCCAGGGACCCCCAGAAGCAGAGATTTGAGTAAAAAGAAATTGCTTTAAAAAAATATATATATTCAAACATATGCACACATTTTCAAGATTTTTCAAAAATAGCAGATCTACAAGCTCATAGCGCGGCACTCGGTGCCGCGCTATGAGCTTGTATATCTGCTATTTTTGAATAGCCAAAGCTAAGTGGTTAAAATGATTATGACGCTATGTTAACTCATTTCGCTGGGGACCCCCTGGTGGTCCCCGGACCACTGGTTGAAAAAAACACTGATGTACAGGAAATGGCCGATCTACAGCACAACCAAGATCACAATGCGGGCTTGTAGATCGGCTATTGTCATGGCGCGACACCGACGCACAACCAACTATACAAATCAAGCCTGAAGGGGCCAGTCACACTGAGCACGATAACGGATCACGATAACCATAAATGTCTTTTTTTTTTAAAATCTTCCTAACTCAAATGGAAGGCAGCGTCCACCCCACAGCTTTAACGACAATGATAGTCGTGGACGATATCGTTTGGATCACTTTGAGCACGATTTTATGAACGATAGAAGCATTGGCGGTCATTCAAACTCCATCAGAAGGACATCTCCATCAGTTCTGACAAACAGCTGGGCATCTGGCGCACTGTTTACAGTACATAAAACAAGTTTATTTATGGAGCACATTTTAAAAACAACTTTCGTTGTACCAAAGTGTTGTACAGAACAATATCAACAGCAGCACAACAACAGAACAAACGATAGCGAAACCACATAAACTGTCATCAGTAACGTCATCAGACGGCATATATTATAACCAGGGACCACGCATGAAACCAAAGCATCATCAACAACACATCGGACAGAAACCATAAGATAAGAGCCAAAATAACATATCTTAACGTTAATCGTTCTCGAGTGTTGAGGCTAACTTAACCAATTTAGACCTGAGGCCGATTCTAAAAACGCCTTCTAAATCCTAACCTAAAGTTTTCTGGGTGAAAAAAACCTATCCATAGCAAAAACTAAAATGATACAGATGCCTTCCCGGATTGAAAGGTATTCACCTTATTCCTGGCCACGCACATTGTGGGCCTGGCTATGCCCACTGTATGTATTTGTCCGCAGAGTCGCAGACCACCATCTGAAAATATGTGGTATTACTTTTTTCCCCAATATTTTTTGAAAATAGCAGATCTACAAGCTCACAACGCGTTGTGCTGTGACACATTGTGAGCTTGTTGATCTGCTATTTTCAAATAGCCGATGTAAAGTGGTGAAAGAGAATAACAACCTATAGGCATTCCAGGTCTAAATTAGTTAATTATAGTTATCATGCTCGGTGTGAATGGGCGCACAAGTCAGTGTAACTGCTCTGTTTACTATACTTCTCAGCTGTTATAGCAGGTTTATAATAACGATAATGTCTATTGCACACGGTATGTATGTCCGGAAAACATTTCAACATTGAAGAGGGCTTATTTGTCACCCCACTCATATACAGGTTATAAGCAGCGAAAAGGTTGGGTGTGGCATATTCCGCAAGACTGTGCTAAAGCAAAACACACAAAATTTATATTGCACATTATGTCTACTGGTGTGTGTGTGTGTGTGTGTGCATGCAATCTATAATAGCAGCGGTTCTCATCCCTTTCCTGATCAGGGGGGGGGCCACTTCAAAATCTCAAAAAGTGATTATTTTAATGAGCAATCAATCGATTGGGTTCTCGGCTTGGGATCAATGGAACTGACATAGTATTGTATAATGAATCTTAGTGTTTGACAATTATTTGGGGGCCCCTCTTGTGTTTATCCCCGCGGGAATCGCTGCTAGGAAAGCAATAGGGTATAGCAGTGGCGGCCATTTTCTGGTGCCACAGATAGATAACCCCTTTAGGGATTTCCGAAAATATTTATATAAATTATTCTAAGCCTGGAACTAAGCCATTCAGGCTCCTGGTGAATCATAACAAATATTTCAATATTTAATTACATTATATACTATATTGAATGAATACCCTATTTTTTGCGGTTTTCAAATATCTTTTGACAGAATCAAATGATTCACCAGACTTGGTTCCAGGCCAGAAGAAAACCTCCAACACAGAGAAAGACCCAGTTGGAGTATACTGCCGTATACGTCCACTGGGAGAAGATGTGGAATGTTGTATTGAGGTGATCGGCAGCACCACAATTCAACTGCATCCTCCTGATGGCCTCAAAGCAAACCGTAATGGGGAATTTAAAGAGTCGCAGTAAGTGTTTGGCATTAAAACCACTCAAATGGAATTGTTAGAAGATGTTTCCGTGCCGCTGGTTGAGGATCTCGTTGTAAGAATGGTCTACTTTTTACTGATAATAATTTATATAAATAGTTTCGGAAATGTCTATGGGAAAATAAAATGGGGTTTCTGTGGTACCACAAAATGGCCACCACTGCTTTGCCCTATAGACAACAGGTCTTTTTTTCTTTCTTTTTATTTTTTACCTCAGTAGCTCTCTCTCTTGGTCTGTCCCTCTTGAGTGAGTGAATAATCCTGTAATAATGTGTGTTGGGGCGTTTGTTTTTCTACTCAACCTACCACCTCATGACACTCATTAAAAGTGTGTATGTGCTACTGTAAATCTTCTTTTTGTAAATTAGGGGAAGATGTCATTTGTGGATTTTTAAAAACTATTAAAAGGTGTGACTTGAGTTTTCTCGACTCTGATGTTTTTACTGTAAGTGTGTATAGTATCATGAGACAGACCCGTTTCAAAAATGTCCCATCATTTTCAAATGTTTCTGTCATAGTCATACATTTCAAACAGAAACTTTTAGAGAAAGAATAAGAAATATTGTACAATTGACTCCATTACATTTCTTGGAAGGGACGCTTGGCACCCAAAACTACAAACTTATATTATGCATTTACCAGTAAAAGCTATATTTCAAATATAGTGAAGATGGCCAATCTACAAGCGCACAACGCTGAAAATCTGGTGTTGGCACTATTTCCCAATTATATTCCAATACAGCAATGCTTTGATATTAAAAAGAAAATGGACTTAGTAATTTGTACTTTTGAATACGCATTGTGAGGTTTTGTGAGGTTCTAGATCAGCTATTTTCTCATAGACAAAGTATAAAATGTGGCTTAATTGGTTAACGTATGTTTTGTAATAATCAAAATCTGCAAAGTAACTTGTAACTACAGTTTTCAAATAATTGTAGTGGAGTAAAATGTACAATATTTGTCACTGAGATGTAGTGGTAAGTATAAACTATCAAAAAATGTAAACGCTCAAGTAAAATAAAAGTACCAAATTTTAGGCAAAGGTTTTAACCACATTAAACCCCAGCATTGAAAAAAACATCTGGAAATATAGCTTATCTACAAGCTCACAACCCGTTTACATTGTTTGTAACACGTTGTGAGCTTGTAGAGCTGCTATTTTCAGCAAAGATATTTAATGTAGAGTGAAAATGGAAAAGTCAATAGTATAGATCCCTGAGGGTATAGGGTTATAGAGTGGCTAAATAATCCCGTTATTGATTTGATGAAGTCATGTCATGTTTATGAATTGAATACCAAGGACCTCAATGGAAACAAGGCTGCAAGGACTTTTTTGGACAAAGTGTTTTAAAGACGGGGTGCCGTGATTTTCAGTGACCCCCCCTAAAACATATCATCAGGTATGATGGTTATATTGGAGGAAGATTTCTTTCAAAAAGTGTACAGAAATTGTTAAAATTAAGTTTTTATGTGGACACGCCTCCGGTTCATTAAGTATACCTGGTTCTCACCTTACACCTCCTCCACCACCTTAGCACCACCCACCTGTCCTAGTCCCTCCTCCTCCTCATGCCCGCACCTGTTGTGTTATGATAATGAGGGGGAGGGTACACTGCCTACTGCTAAGACCAGTTCAAGATTTTCATCAGTGGACGCAGCTTCAGCCACCATTGCTCCCTGGGGATCCTGTGGACAAAGTCGGTCTGCTCCTTGAGCTCCGCGACGGGCTGGAAGACCAGGTCCCCGCGCATCCCCAGAACACAGCAGGAGTCCTCGGAGGTGGCGAGCACTCGGCCTCCTACCGACGTCTCCCGCAGCTTCTCGGAGATCCACTGCATCGCCCTCGCCGACATCTTGATTGCGACGTTGCGGTCGAAAGGAGAAGGCGCTCCGCCCTGCTGCATGTGCCCCAGCACGTTCTTCCTGCAGTCGAACGCCCCCTTCCCTTCCTCGGAGTACAGCTGGTAGACGAAGTCCGTCGTGTAGTTCTCGTGACAGTTCTCGTTCCTGAGGACCAATTCCCCGTGAACGCTGTTCTTCATCTTCTCCGCCAGGCGCTCGATGTTGGCCTGCAGGTCCCTGATGTCAAAGGGCTCTTCGTGGATGTAGGCGTCGGCGGCCCCCGTGGCCAAGCCTCCCACGCTGGTCAGGTAGCCGCAGTAGCCCCCCATGGTCTCCACGATGAACACGCGGCGCTTGGTGGCGCTGGCCGACTGCTTGATGCGGTCACAGGTGGTGGTGACGGCGTTCATAGCCGTGTCGGCGCCGATGCTGAGGTCCGAGCCCGGCACGTTGTTGGACATCGTGGCGGGAACCATGACCATGGGCACACAGAACTCCTCATGTTGCCCGCGCGCCGCCAACAATTCCAGCAGTGAGACGTAGGCTTCGAATCCGCCAATGACTAGCAGTGCATTTATGTTATGCTTTCGCATTTGCTCAGCAATTTGCTCAATGTGTTTTGCAGGAAGTGTTCTTCTGGTTCCCAGCAGTGACCCACCTTTGACTGTCCATCCGCCCAGATCAGCCCATTTGACCTCCTTGATCCGTCCCTTGTAGAACCCCTCGAAACCGTCGCTGACGGCAAACACCTTGTGGCCCTCGGAGATGCCCACTCTGATGGCAGAGCACACCGCTGCGTTCATGCCCGCTGCGGGCGAGCCCACGTTCAACACGGCCACGTTGAAGTTGGTCGCTAGCTCTGATTCAGGTTTACGGTGAGACAGTAGCTTGTATGTCCTCAGCTTGTTTTCAAAACTTCTTCCACGGAGCTTGAGGGCGTCCTCGAACCTCCTCTCATCCATGGCCTTCTGCAGATCCTGAGTCATTTGAACACACTCCATGAGAGGCAGACGTACTGTCTCGTTGCCAGACAGACACACCACACAGGCTGGAGTGTCGTCTTTTGTCTCAAGCAGCGCTAGGACCGCCTCCACACCCATGCGACTGGCCATGATGCGGTCGAAAGCAGATGGGGTCCCCCCTCTTTGGACATAGCCAAGTACTGTCACCCGAGTGTCGAAGCCCAAGCAACTGACGACAAGATCCTTCACTACATTAGAGGTGATGGGCTTGCCGTGCCCGTCTACGGCTCCCTCGGCCACTATGATAATGTTCAGTCGTGTACCCGTGGAGCGATTCGCGGACAGTTTCTGACACATCTTGTCCTCCCAGCCGTCCTTTGGGGGCATCTCAGGAATCAACACCCAGTCTGCCCCGCACGCCTGGGCACTCACCAAGGCAAGGTAGCCACAGTGCTTGCCCATGACCTCCAAGACGAATGTCCTCTGGTGACTCTGCGCGGTGGTCATGATGGCATCCACCACCTCGATGATCCGGTGGAGTGCAGAGTCGGCGCCGATGGTCATGTCGGTCCCGCAGAAGTCGTTGTCGATGGAGCCCACAACGCCCGCGATGTGCAGAGAAGAGCACTTGCGAACGGTGTCCTCGTGGATTAGACCTTGGTCCGACAGTTCCGCCAGCAGCCCGCTCCACTCCTCCCTGAATATGTTGGCTCCGATCAGGCTGCCGTCTCCACCGATGACACACAGGTTGGTGATGCCGTGCTGCACCAGGTTGTGGGCGGCCTTCCGTCGGCCCTCGTGGGTACGGAATTCTTGGCAGCGGGAGCTCCCGATAACAGTGCCACCCAGTTGTAGCATGCCGGAAACACTTTCCTGCGTGGCCTCCTTTATATTGTCCCCACCGTCCACCATACCCTGATACCCCTCGTGAATATAGTAAACTTTGGCACCTACATGTATTCCCATTCGAACCACGGCACGCAAAGCAGCATTCATCCCTTGAGCGTCCCCTCCGCTCGTCAGCACAGCGATGGCTTTTCCCTCTCCAGAGAGTTTCTTTCTGCTGTCCGACCAAGTCATGTTCACATATTTTCAGTTTGTGCTTTGATATAATGCAACTGAATATCACAGTTGCTACCGTTTTGATTAACTCCAATTACTGTATGGTTACTACGCTACACAACATCTTTATACAGCAGAACGCAAACCGTTGCCCAAATATGGACTTTCAGGGAGATGAGAGCAGCACATCTGGGTGCTTTGCCCTGTGTCGTTCCCTATCGAGTAGATATCCCTTTTTTGTGCGGTGCAACCGCCCCTATATGTGAGGTTTGGACATCGACCCAATTGCACCCCCCCAACCCTGCGCTGTGATTGGCCACCATTGTACCCCCCTAACCCTGCACCGTGATTGGCCACCATGACTCTATTCAGGACTGTGATTGGCTAGAAACACATGACACATGTGCATAGCCCTATAAATAGGACTATGCACTTAAAAAAAGTTTTTTTTAAGTGAATCACTCCCATCACTGTGATGACCACTGTGACCACACCGCCCACTTCACACTGGGTGTGATTATTATTTTTTTAATTCCATTTCCTACAATTTTTCTAAACTATTTCAATAGAACAAAATAAAAGGGTGAATCAGTGCCACCTGTCACTTCCACTGAAGTTTATGCCTCGTTTATGCCTATATTATATATATATATACACACACACACACATACATACACATTACATACACACATACACTTTGGCAATTTGAAAATAGCAGATCTACAAGCTCACAAGTCAACACAGGTCCAGGCAACACACCATCCACATGACGGCAGAGGAAACCATACAAGGCACCAACCTGGTCATCAGGAGCAGTTAGGGGTTCAGTGCCTTGCTCAAAGACACTTCGACATGCAGCCAGGAGGAACCGGGGATCAAAACGGGAACCTTCCGACTCCAAAATGGCACCCGGTGAAAATGGCCACTCCACCCCGAGCCAATGCCACCTGGTGTTTTTATATTGAAATGTTCTATAATGAAGGAATGAAGGAATTATAAAACAATAAATACAATCAGGGACATGTGATGATTAAGATTGTTTTTTGTATCAAATAAATTCATGGTAAATTATTCTAACATATAAATATTTTGTCTGTGACATGGCGTGACATTTAATGTGTGAAATGTGCATACAAATGTTTTTTATTCAAATATAAAAACATGCTGAGATGGTATGATATTTCTCATAGTTCAACATGTCCTCCATTATGACAAAAGTTTCAGGTTCAAAAACAAGATATTTTTGCCTGGAATATTTTTTTAGTTGGAAAGGTACATTTCCATGTCTTCTGTTTTTGTATTTTGCATTTATTTATTTTTTATTTGTAACCCTAACCCTGAAAATGAAACATTTAGATGTGGGTCACTACTGCATGTTGCCTAGAGGCCATATGTAAATATGTTAATGACCTGCAGCCAGTTTGTTATGCTAACTATGCTTACACTGCAAACGGTGAAGTTCATAAGGTTCATAAACTGATGTGTACATATCAGCTTGTTTTTAACTTCAACAAATATTGGCAATGTGTTGCAGTGTGCCTAAGCAAGTCACTTAACCCACTTAACTAAAACAAGAGTAAAGTATGACTATAGGTTTATCACTTTGATCATCAACTTCATGTTCAAATGTGTTTACCTGTAGTCTACAGGTAAACACATGATCTACAGGCTGTAGATCATATGTCACACTAAACAAAAATGGTGCTAAATAGTGCTAAAAGGGTCTTTGAATCGTGATTATGTTCTACTAGACTCAGGTTCTGACCCCTACGCTACCCTCACACCTACGTGGCACCGCCGATCCAACCACTATGTCTGAGTCTGTGCTCAGGAATGTGTCAAAAACATCTCCATGAATTCAAGGCTTCATGGAGTGTGTAATTGATAGAAAATAAGTATTTTTTTTAGGTGAACTATGCTTTTAAGTGTCTTGTTCAGGGATGCTTTGACACATTGCTGAGGCCAGGGATCGAACCTGGGATTTATGGTTTGACAGGCAGGCTCTCTAACCATTCAGCTATGGCCACGTCATCAGTAGAAATTCTAAGGCAGTTCTACTCTGTAACAGTAAAGGGGTTTCAGGGGAAACCAGCAAAATGAGCAATGATATGATAAAAGACTGTCTTGCTAATAAAGCATCATGTCTCTCATTTTCTACAATGTATTTGATATTACCTTTATATTGTTTCAAAATTATGCATTTCATCCTCTATATATTGTCCAGCAACCTTTACGATAAAGGCGAAAAAAGATTGTAGACCCGTAGGAGCCATATTGCTCAGATGCCAAGGATTCTGTATTGGGATTTGATCCCATGACCTTGTGGTCTGAAGTCAAGAGCTCTTCCAACAGAGATAACCAAGCACACTGACTTTTGTACATTGACATTACATGAACGTGATAGGTCATTACACCAAATGAATTAAAGGCATTTGGCTCATGCACTTTACAAGTGGGCTTATTGTCAGCAACAGCCAAGAACACAGGAGTCTATCCTTATTACAGCACTAGACCCCAGGGAGACAGACACATGCTGATTTGCCATTTCCAGGATTTGATTTCCAGGATTTGAGTCTTGAGTCCCAAGATCCAGGGAGACATCAAATTTCTCTTTTGGGCCTTGAGTCCCAAGACTCAAGGCCTAAAAGAGAAATTTGATGTCTCCGCGGGAGTAATTGGTTCGACTCAAGACTCTATTGGGTCTTGAGTCGAACCAATTACTTAATATTTTGGACACAGCTGGTTTCTGCCCGACAGCACAGATATACAGTACTACTGTCAGGACTTGACTGTGACAAACATATTTCCCTGTGTGATTATGAATATGTAGAGGAAGAAAACGGATTATTTGTATTGATAATTTATCATTTGTAAACGCAATGAGATTATTCTAATGATGCTTAATCTCTAAATATATTATTTTGTGACAGTGTGAATACCAGACTGGTACATTTTTGTATTTAACTGAATAAATTGTTCAGTTTGATTACAGCTGATACATAAAGATGTTCCCTTAATTGTGTCTTGTGTCTCTTTGTGATTACAGTTGGTTGATGACCCATAATTATTGTATTTTAGTCATGTTTAATTATTGGTTATTACTCCATCAATCGTTCTGTTTTTGTTGCTTAATCATTTTAAATAACGGCCACCTTATTTTAACTGAAGCGTTTGTTGTTCCCTTCAGATTGTTGTGTTGACATCAGTCACATCTTAAATAAACAGCTTTTAAAAAGACGTTTCGTGTATGTGTGTTTGGGGTAGGCTATGTTTGATTGAGTGTTTAACACTCTTTTTGGACAGACTGACTAAAAAGACTAAAAACTGCTGTTTGGACGCCATCTAGTGTCCATCAGCAGACACTACATCTGTCTGAGGATATGGGTGTAAAATGTATTTCAGATCTCCCGGTGGAAAAGTGACGCATGTGCTTACTCTCTATTGATGTTATCCCACTGTTAGGTTTGTTTTATATATATTTGTTTAAGACTTACAGTAGGCTGCCATGTCCCACTGGAATACAGTGAAATAAAAGAGTAAAATGAAGAATATATTCTTCATTTTACGTATGGCCCCGGAATATAAAATATTATTTAAATTCATATCAGTCACTGTATTCCAGTGGGGCAAGGCAGCCTACTGTAAGTCTTAAACAAAATATATAAAACAACCCTAACAGTGGGATAACATCAATAGAGAGTATGCACATGCATCACTTACTACTACTACTAGTATTTTCTGGAAGTCATCTAACGTCAGACCCATATAGTCTAGCGATTAGGATACCTGGTTTTCACCCTGGTGGCCCGGGTTCGTCTCCCAATATGGGAATGTAATATACAACCATGTTTAATGTGCGTGGGGATCTAATTGTTAAACAAGCTTAATGCTTTATGAGCCTTCCAGTTTAATAGACCTTGTATTGTGAATATGTACTTCCTTGGTCTCATAATATGCTGGACCATACGTAAAATGAAGAATACCTTGTGATGTCAGTGACATTTTATTACAAATGAAAATAAAAATAAGAAACAGTGCAGTAACAATACGTTTTCGTATAGCAGCAATTTTGCATGTACAATATAAATATAAATATATTGTCTGTCGGGCGGAAACCTCATTATGGCCAAAACTGTAGGGGTGTTTTTTTGGGACGAGCGTTCCGCAATTGTAGATAAGCAAACTCAGAAACAGGCTAACGACTAGCCTCAGTTAACAGGCTGAACCCGCTGAGGCTGCGTAATGCTATCAACAAAGATGGTTGATTTTTCAAGATACGCAACGTCACGCAGAAACGGGAGGTAAACCGGAGAATGCGTATCTTGAAAAATGAACCATCTTTGTTGATAGCATTACGCAGCCTCAGCGGGTTCAGCCTGTTAACTGAGGCTAGTCGTTAGCCTGTTTCTGAGTTTGCTTATCTACAATTGCGGAACGCTCGTCCCAAAAAAACACCCCTACAGTTTTGGCCATAATGAGGTTTCCGCTCGACAGACAATATATTTATATTTATATTGTATGCAAAATTGCTGCTATACGAAAACGTATTGTTACTGCACTGTTTCTTATTTTTATTTTCATTTGTAATAAAATGTCACTGACATCACAAGGTATTCTTCATTTTACGTATGGTCCAGCATATGAGACCAAGGAAGTACATATATTCACAATACAAGGTCTATTAAACTGGAAGGCTCATAAAGCACTAAGCTTGTTTAACAATTAGATCCCCACGCACATAAAACATGATTGTATATTACATTCCCCTATTAGGAGACGAACCCGGGCCACCAGGGTGAAAACCAGGTATCCTAATCGCTAAACTATATGAATCTGACGCTAAGTGACTTCCAGAAAATACTAGTAGTAGTAGTAAGTGATGCATGTGCATACTCTCTATTGATTTTATCCCACTGTTAGGGTTGTTTTATATATTTTGTTTGAGACTTACAGTAGGCTGCCTTGCCCCACTGGAATACAGTGACTGATATGAATTAATAATATACTGGACCATACGTAAAATAAAAACACCTTATGATGTCAGTGACATTTTATTACAAATGAAAATAAGAAACAGTGCAGTAACAATACGTTTTCGTATAGCAGCAATTTTGCATACAATATAAATATAAATATATATTGTCCTATCGGGCGGACAATATATTACTCCCGCGAACGCATTAGATCCAAGTAGACATCAAATTTCTCTTTTGGGCCTTGAGTCTTGGGACTTAAGGCCCAAAAGAGAAATTTGATGTCTACTTGGATCTAATGCGTTCGACTCAAGACTCTTTTGGGTCATGAGTCTTGTGATGTCCTAACTCTTCTAATTTTTTATTTTGGCCTCCACACTTAGTGATTTTTTCGGATTTAACTTTCGTTTCGGTAGTGACACAATGGTGTCACTACCGAAACGAAAAAATGTTTACTAAGTCCAGAGCTCAATGAATGTTGGGAGATATTTAACTTTAAGCGCCCCATGCATTGTGGATGCGGCAAAGGGAAACGAGTACAGGCTACTAATCCTACATACTTACTGCTAGTAACCCCATTCATACTTTAAAATGTTCATTTTACTGTGGACATGTTTGCCTGAAAAGGAATCTTTGAAATGATTAATAGTTTTAGAATTGTACTCCTTTAAAAGTTCAGAGATTTATAATGGAGGTCGATGGAAGAATTTGGGACCTAAAAAAAACACTTTCACCTAGAAACTCGATTCACAGTTAAAAAATTCCACCTTACTGTGGACATGCATGCTTGAGATTTTTTTCTTTGAAATTATTTGTAGTTTGGGAGATATTTAACTTTAAATGTCCATTGGCCGCATTGACAATGCATGGGGCACTTAAAGTTAAATATCTCCAAAACTACAAATGATTTCAAAGAAAAAAATCTCAAGCATGCATGTCCACAGTAAGGTGGAATTTCTGAACTGTGAATGGAGTTTCTAGGTGAAAGTGTTTTTTTGAGTACAATTCTAAAACCATGGAATCCATCTATTTATATATCTGTAGTACCGTCCACGGGAATGTAATACTTGACTCACGTTCTACAATTTAGATGGAAAGTGAAAAATGATATTTGGAAGCCTTGAACCCAGAACCTTTGGATTTACAAACCCCCGATTCATCTATTGTGCCACACTGACATAGGAGATGCAATTGAGAATGTAATAGTTAACTCACCTTTTACAATTTAGATGGAAAGTGAAAAATGCTCTTTGGGAGTTTTGAACCCAGAATCTTTGGATTTTAAACCCCTGATTTATCATTTGAGCCATGTTACAGTAGCATGGAAGAAGCAATCGGGAATCTAATAGTTAACTCACCTTTCACAATTTAGATGGAAAGTGAAAAATGCTGACTCATGTGCCATGCTAGCATGCAACATGCAACTGAGAATGTAATGATTAACTGAGAATGTAATACTTGACCCACCTTTGAGAATTTAGACGGAGTGTGATTTTTTTCGCCCTTAAACTTTCTGTTTATAAAACACAGATTTAACATTTGAGCCACACTGGCATTGAAGATGCAACCGAGAATGTAATATTTAACCCACCTTTTAGAATGTAGATAGAGTGATGATAATGTTCTTCATGAGGTTTGATCCCTGAACCTTTTAATTATAAAACCCTGAATAATACCTCGAACCACACTATATGGAAAACTCACGTAAGAATGCAATGCTTAACCAACCTCTTCGATTTTAGATTGAGAGTGAAAAATGATATTAAGGAGTTTCAAACTCTAAACCTTCAGCTTATAAATCCTTGGTATATCTCCTGAGCTACACTGATATGGAAGATGCAAGTCTATTTAATGACTGTAAGATGACAATAACAGATTTGTATTTTGATGACATTAAACCCCTCTGTTTGCTCTCAATGAAAGAGTAAATCTGGGTGCAGAGAAAAATGTTCCAACAGATGTTTTTTTACTGTTGTGTTTTCTTGTTGTGTTCCTTGTTTCTTAGTTATACTTGGTGTTTTACAATACAGCTGTGTTTATTTACATATTTTAGAAATATATCTTCTTAGTTCTAGTTTTAATTTACACTTGAGCAGTTGGAGCGATGGCGAGGAGTACTGCACTCTTCTATGATCCCAGCCTAGTCTATCCTAAGGAGAGCTGCAGGCAGCTTGATATGATGCAGCTTAGCTGTAGAATACAACTCTCGTAGACGTATTTATGATTCTGACGTTTTCAATCTACGAGAGTTGTAGGGTTCACCCCCCATGGACACAAGGACCTTCAGCACTAAACCCCGTAGACACTCCAAACATGTACACATTGAAAATAAAGGTGCTTAACCCCACACCCCAAATGTTAACTCTCGCTACGGGGTAGTAGTTTAATGTAATAATCCATATCTGTGGCCGATTCTGTCGGAAGTTCCCAATGGGCGGTAGTGACGGGTAGTGACGCGCCCATCTGGCGAAACCCGGAATTACACTCAATGTAAACAGGAAGTAAACAAGGGTGAAAAAATGGCGTTCGGCCACAGACGGCATTAAAACACTTCTTTATTGAAAGATATGGATTATTACATTAAACTACTACCCCGTAGCGAGAGTTAACATTTGGAGCGTGGGGGTAAGCACCTTTATTTTCAATTTGTACATGTTTGGAGTGTCTACGGGGTATAGTGCTGAAAGTCCCCGTGTCCATGGGGGTGAACCCTATAACTCTCGTAGATTGAAAACGTCAGAATCATAAATACGTCTACGAGAGTTGTATTCTACAGCTAGCACTCTTCTATGATCCCAGCCTAGTCTATCCTAGGGAGAGCTGAGAAAGCTTGATAATGATGCAGCTTTATGTACAAGTAAGGGACTTACTTCTTCCGATCCAACCCTTGATGCTGAGCGCCAATTGCAGTCTATCTACAGTCTATCTAATCTACAAGCCGATCTACAAGCTCACAACACATTGCAATGAAACATTTTAGCTTTTTTCATCTATTATGAAATGCCCAACATAGGGAGGCTACCGTAGGTTAAAATCCGGCTAGACGACACTTAGTCTTGACATCACAGAAGGATCCATGGTATGTCATTGAACCATGACGAGGAGGGAGCTAAAAATCAGGGACGTGCACAGATAGACTCTAGGTGGAGCTAGAGCACCTGCCCTTTGCCCTCTTGACCAGAAGTGCCCTTTTGAAAAAAAGGGGTCCGGGACCCCTAGGGGGTCCTCAGAGTTACTACAGGGGGTCCGCCAAATCTTTATGTGATATGATTCTTCTTTTTTACCATAACCACTCGAAACCTAGCATCCCTGAGGAGAACTTTAGCCAAAAATAGCAGATCTACAAGCCCACAACGCCTCGCGCTGCGAGGCGTTGTGGGCTTGTAGATTGGCTATTTTTGGCAAAGAGGTATAGGTGTAGAGGGGAAAAAAGAGCAGACCAAGTAAACAAAAAAAAGTATAATTTACTTGAGCACCTGCCCCTCAAAATGTCTGTGCACGCCACTGCTAAAAATAAATCAGATTCTAGTGGTGTCTTTTGCCCCTCAATGTAATCCAATTAACTTTCCCTATGCCCTTTTGTCTCAAAATGGTGCCGTTTATGGGCAAGTAAAGCCTGATTTATGCTTTTGGCTTGTAGATCTGCTATACTACAAATTAAGTATACTTGTCAAATGTGTACTGTGTGTGTATGACCAAACCACCTTCTTTTTTATTTTGCTTTTGGAACTCTCAGACCTTAGCTTCAATAACAAAAGTCAATTGAACAAAAACACACCAGTCTTTAACATTTATTTCAACACTTTTGAAGAGACAAAACAGAAAATAAATTATAACAAGAAATCAAGATAAATAAATCTTATTTAACTATGCAATACCTACACAAACAGTGCTTTGATAGATCAAAGAAATGTAAGGAAACCCTCAAATGATGCAAATAATATAGAGAAGGCTTGTAAACTATCTGGCTGTAGTTCTATGATAAAGCATATTGACATTTGGTTGGTTACAACATAACTGCTGTATTTGACTGTTTCCAGTGCGTTCAGCGTCGTTCTGCAGCTGAATATCTAAACCTTGCTATTACTGTATGTTTCTGTACATTTCACGCAGCACGCTTTTGACTTTCAATCCTTATTGTTCAGAAAATTGTGGATTGTTATGTCATAGCGCAGCTGTAACAAGCAAAACAAACCAAAAAAAAGGCAGAGAAAATCATTGATGTGGTTGAATCAGACATATTTCCCATGGATACAAAACTGATCTTAAGAGGTAAAGGGTTCAACTAGGATTTCTTTGGAAGGAACTTTTCCAAAAGAGCCATGATGTCTCGTATTAAAAAAATGTATTCTCTGTTTGGGGGAGAAAAAAAAAAGGTTTATCAAAGTGGAAAAAATACCTCTTCTGGTGTTAAACAAAATAGCCCACATTGGGTTAAACTCTCCACAAAAGAGGCTCATTTGTAGAGACAGTCAAATCCTCTTTACTGGGTCCAAACATTAGCCCTTACAGCAGAAGACCCAAAAATGCAGATTTCCAAGTATTCCAAAAGCAACTCACTCAAAGGTCCAGTTGAACAGGTCAAATAGTGCACGTCGTCCAAAGCCCGGTGGCTGCATTGATACATGAGAGCTGTGCTTGCAGCCGCAACGTCAAATCCTTTCGTCTCTGCTACAGCCTCTTCAGGGACGAGACCTTCTTTTTCCGGGCAGCTAGCATTTCATAGAAGGGGTCTTTGCTTATGGCAGCCCTGAAAGTGGAAGAGATGGGACATGGTTGGTTAATTCTATGTAACCCATTAAAACCTGAGGCAGATTCTACAATCTTCTAAATCCACAGTTTTCTGAAAAAACGAATGTTGCTATAATATCAGTGGTTCTCAGACTATTTTCTCAGACTAGTTCATGTCAAGGAACCCCAAAATGATATGTATTTGGCAGCGGACACCCACCCCCCCAGAAGCAGACATTTGTGTTACAAATGCTCGCTTTAAAAATATATATATTCAAAGTTCAAAATATATATTTTTCAAAAATAGCAGATCTACAAGCTCATAGTGCGGCACTTGCCAATTTCCAGGAATTTCATGACCCTGGATGGTGGGAACCCTGGATATAAAATTTTAGTTTTTTTTTTACATGGTCAGTTTCACAACCAAACAGTCTCAGACCAGTGCTATATTAAACATGCACCGCTGCATGAGAGACTGTTTAATACACAAACAGAATGTGACTCACTTGATGCTGCTGATCCACTCGTCTTTTTCCTCTGTGGTCGGGGCAGAGATTCTGTAATAGGTGTGGTTGCCCTCCACGACACGGCCATCTGCCTCCGTCTTGCAAGCCTTGATGACCTGATCCTTGTGTTCCGAGATGAAGAGCTCGAAACAGTTCTGAAATGAGAGAACAATGATTATAATTAATAATAATCCTAAATTCGGATGGCAGGTAAAAGTGGCAGGACACATCGGCTATATAATCAACGACACCGATGTCATAAAAAAAAAAAAAGATGCAGTCACTTCTATCTGTTGACACAGGGCTCATAGAATGTCTTAAATTTGGACATTATATGGAAAATACTGTGCACTACATTAGCTTGCCTCAAGGGTGAGTAAAACCCCTCACAGAAGTCTCCCTCGTACAGAACTAGAATATCTAGTTCTTTACAGTCTCAGCTTCTCTCTGCTGTATTTGAGAGACTCTGACCCACTGCCTTCTCATTCATTGTCTGTTCCTTGTCCTCTCATATCATATTATATTACAATGTGTTGATTATGATCACATTGAGAGAGACTACAGTGTGCTCTTAGCTTAACGTTAAATAGAATAACATCAAAGTCACTCTATGACGTGTGTGTGTGTGTGTGTGTGTGTGTGTGTGTGTGTGTGTGTGTGTGTTATTTACTGGTTTCTTGGTGTCCTCCACTTCTCGGATACTCAGATTCTCCAGGGGAATGATGCCTCTGGGTTCTTTATCCTAAAACCACACAGGAGAGAGGGAAAGAGGACAGAGAAATGAAATGACGGCGTGTGTCCTAGTATATCCACGCTCTGCCAAGTCCAAATAGTCGTGCATAGCAATTATAAAATTAGGTGAAGTCTGAGGGGGTCTGAGGGGGTCCTCTGCAATATATATTTAATATAGCATCAAAATCAATTTCACCATTATTTTTATTATTAAACCTATTTTATACTTTGGCTGTTCGAAAATAGGCCATGTACAAGCTCACAATGCTGTGAGCTTGTAAATGAGCTATTTTTGAAATATTTGTGTTATGAAAAAAATCTGGGAAAATCTTGACAATTTTTTAACAACACATTCTGTATCTCCTCATATGTATGGGGTCCCTGGCACAAAATCTTTTCAGATGAGGGTCCTAATATATAGCAAATTGGGGGGCCTTGACATGAAAATGTTGGAGAACCACTGCCCTAGACCAGTGGTTCTCAAACTTTTTTCCATACCAAGGACCCCCAAATGTACACTTATTAGCCTGCGGACCCCCATTTGAAAAGATTTGCCAAGGCCCCCCATTAGAAGATTCTTACGGCTCTAGCAGTGATTTTCAACCATTTTAATTTCAAGGACCCCCAGTTTGACATGCATTAGGCTACGGACCCCCATTTAATGGCATTTCTTTCTCTGGGACCCCAATTTATAATTGTAAAATTAATGTTAATTCAACTCTGAGTGTAATCCAAAAATGTTCCATTTGTACACTCAGGAGTTACAAACCCATAAGGGTCCATTTGGTTCCTAACTATCCATCATTTAGCTGGGGACCCCCTGAAACTCCCTCAAGGACCCCTGGGGGTCCCCGGACCCCACTTTGAGCCACACCGCCCTAGACAATGAAGTTAAAAGTAGCGGTTCCTCACCGTGGTGTATTCAAAGTAGTAGAGGCAGCTATCTGTGAGAATAAACCACCGTCTCTTCCAGGTCTTGACTCGTCCACCTGGGGGGCAGATTACATGTCAACAAGGACCTCACAGAGGTAGCGTTTAGACAATCTTACCTGTTGCAGCTGGGGATATTGTACTGAAGTCCTGACGTCAAAACCCACGTCCTCTGGGTCATGTGTTTTTCCTATTTTTATTCATTTCTTTTATCACATCATACAAGAACTGTGTTCCAGAAATAAGAAATCAAGTCAGGCGATTCAGATAGGTAGGCTGTGTCTCGTTTATGATATTTAGTTATATTTGATACCGTCTGCGTATGGGGAAAATTTAATTAATTCTGTGGGCGGGAGCCGTAAGTAGTGTTGGAAAACGACAGTATAGGAAATCACACGATTCACTGTCGCCACTGAGAAACATTCCTGACATTCCTTAGATTTGGTGACATTTCTTATCAGTTTGTGTCATTATTAAGTGTCATCATTTAGTTTGCTTGGTGAAACAACTGAAAACTGACAACGCTCCTCTCCTACAGAAAGAAAAAAATCCAATGCAAGACAACATGACGCTGTTTATGTGCGTCGATGGCGCCGGGGCGCAACTGTCTAATGGGAGATGTAGTCTTTAAGTCACATTTAAGCCTGAGAACTGCAGTCAATTTGTAGGCGGCCCTTTATTGTTTCACTCTTTGGATAGATTAGTGCATTTTCACCCACATTTTTGGGAAACAGTTCTTATATGACGTGATGTTAAAAATGTCTATTTAGGTCGATTTAGAATGGGGGAAAAAAACACTTCCGTGCCCCCAAATGACGTCAGAACTTCAGTACTCTATAGGGTCTATGCATAACTGTAATCCTGGTTTTCACGAAAACAAATTTCACCCAGTTCTTTACACCTGTACACCAGTGATGTGACAGTCAAGTTGATTCTGATTCCCGAAGGTGGCATACAGGTTCAGCTTCCAGTTCAGTTTCCCATAGTTTTGGCTTGGCTGACGCGGCAGCAGATTTCAACCGAAAGGCACATATGAGTGTTACCGGTTTAAAGGAGAGTACCGGTCATTTTAGGTTGTATGTTTGATGTGTCGCTAATCACTCACCAACATACAAAGGAACGTTGAATATTTGGCGTGTGCCAGATTTTGTGAGAGAAACAAGCAACCAGCGTCATGTCGTTCTGCAATAGCGGTAGCTCATGTGGGACATTCAGCGCATGTTTGAGTATCATGAGACTCCACGATGAGTATTAGGAGAAAGAAAAAAAACTTAGCATCTGTTAAAATAGACGATTTTCACTCACTGTTCAGCAGTGGTTTTAATGTCAAGGACCTCCACAACTCTCACTCACTAAAATGACCGGTACTCTCCTTTAAATTCGCTGCCTAGTCAATCAAGTGAAGCTATGGGAAAACTGAACTGGAACTGTAAACGGATATGACACCTTCGGGAAACCAGGACAACAGTTATGCACAGAGCCTATTGTATTGCTGGTCATTCCTGCTCAGAGAGTTAGAAGCAAAAGGACCCGCCAAGGGTCCATTTGGTTCCATTTGTAAACTCTTACATTTTACACAAGACCATTTTAATGTATACTGTAGGTGCCGTGAAACTGGAACAATATAGATTTTGATATTGTGACAGAAACTGAAGCACATTGATGGTGCGGCACAACGGGCAAAGAGAAGCTTATTAATTGCAAAGTTTAGAAGCTCATTGGTCGATAAGGTTCAGGTTAAACAAACAGTGCTCGAGTCAACAGACAGGTTTGAGTCCAGCCATGAGAAGCTTGTGTTAGAACAACTTCACCAGCCCTTTTTCAACCGTCAGAGGCTTGGTGGTGTAGCCAAACGCTCTGCACGGTCAAATGCCATCAATGCCGACACACACACACACACAAAACATTAGAGCCCGACCAATGCCAGATTTTTGGGTCCGATGCGGATCCAGATTTTTTGGATCGTCCTAGACCACCAATTACAGAATTTTCCCTTTGAAAAACGTTTACGTAGCGTGAGAACGTTTAAATTATAAGCAAATAAATAAAAATAATATTTTTTGATCGTTAACAAAAATCTGAAAATTCAATAGAACATTTAACTTGAATTATACAATGAACAAGCACGTAAATGCATGCATGAATGACATGCCCAAAAATAGGGACGCAAGGTTGAAAGTGGTTAAAAAATCTGGACATATCAGCTGCATAATTGCAGACACCGATGTCATCAGAAAAGTCAAATAATGGCCAATATATTGGCCGGGCTCTAAAAAAATCTTATATCAACAATTTCATTTGTATTGATGAAATTGTGACAACAAAAGGTCATATATTGTAACGCACACAGAGCCATTAGGAGACGGGTTAAGGCGTGCTTAGAAGCAAAGCGACATGTTAAAGCTGTAGAGGATGAGCTTTCAGAGAATACATACCTCTTGGAGACAATAAACACATGAAAGACAAAACACAGGAACAATGTCAAAACATACTCACTAGCCCACCTATATTTATTAACCCATTCTATATCAATGTGACATTTTAACTGATCAGCAGTGGTTTAATAACTCTGACAGTGTACATTCTCAGAGTTACAAATCATCTTTTTTATTTTTCATAAATCAATGCCCTATTTCAGGGGTCTTCAACATTTTCAAGTCAAGGACCCCCTAGCTGAGAGAGATGAAGCAGGGACCCCCTACTCTATATTGTATATATTCTATATTGTATAAAATTGTGTTTCAGCCTCTTTGCCGAAAATAGCAGATCTACAAGCTCTCAACGCCTCGCAGCGCGAGGCGTTGAGAGCTTGTAGATCTGCTATTTTCGGCTAATGTTCCCCTCAGAAAAGGAATTCTAGGGTTCAAGTGGTTAATGTAAAAAAACTAAATCCTATCACACAAAGATTTGGCGGACCCCCTATAGTAGCTCTGAGGACCCCCTAGGGGTCCCGGACCCCCTGTTGAAGACCCCTGCCCTATTTTATACTTCATCATATGAACATTGTTGAGAAAAAGTAGCGAAAATAGGCGATCTACAAGCTCCCAACACATCACATCGGGACACGTTGGTAGCTTAGATAGATAGTCGTAGATCGTCTATTTTTTGCTATTATTGAAAAGATCTGGCACCTGAGGCGATTCTTAAAAATGTTTTCTAAAACAGTTTTTTGAAAGAAATCTGAAAAATATTTTTTGATCCCCATCCATTGATCCGCAGATTATTTTTCCCATTACCTTAAGTAACAGTTTTGGACATACATGATGCACAATGTACATTATATAGGGCTCAGTAACACTGGACATGTCTAACATGCTCAGACAAACATACCAAAAGGAAATAATACTGACTCTCCAAAGTTCTCCCACCCTTAATTTAAGACGAGACAATTCCAGTACTGTCCACTAGAAGGTGCTCTAGCTCAGGGTGAGCCGACAGAATAGCCATTCATCCACAGACACACAAGTATTTTCAAAAGTATATTCATAACAAAGGGAACTACATACCTAGTTTGAGCAGCCAGCCCTCTCTGTCAGGGTTGAAGAATGTGTGTGTGAGGTCATTCCCATCATCCTCTGGGATCTTAAAGGGTTCATTCTTGATACTCTCGAACAGATTCTAGACAAGACAAGACAAGGCAACAGGTCAATTTATAATTGAGGCATTTTAGCAGGCACTCCTATTCAGAGCAACTTACAAAGTGCGAGATTAGAATAAGCAGGGCAAGTATTAACAAAAAATTGTGGTCGAGAAAAAACAAATCTAAAAGGCAAATCATGAGAATAAATGACAGGACATGTGTGTATGATGCATAGCATCAATCGAACAAAAAGTGGGAAGAAGTGATACAAGGAGAGAGGAGTGCTTGGGGGTGAGGTGGAGTCTAAACCCATTAAGACCTGGAACTGTGTCATTTTTAGATTTGAGCTAAAAAGCATTATTTTACACTTTGGGCTATTCAAAAATAGCAGATATACAAGCTCGCAGCGCGGCACCGAGTGCCACGCTACGAGCTTGTAGATCTGCTATTTTTGAAAAATCGTGAAAATGTGTGCAAATCTTTGAATATATATATATTTTAAAGCGAACATTTTTAACTCAAATCTTTGCTTCTGGGGGTCCCTGGAACAACATATTTTGAGATGGGGTCCGCGGCCAAATACATATAATTTTGGGGGTCCTTGACATGAAAAAGTTTGAGAACCACTGATATAGAAACATACGTTTTTCAGAAATGTGTTGAGATTTAGAAGACATTTGTAGAATCGGAAAATGTTGTCAGTCTGCAGTCCCGACTGCAATGGGGCATTTATTCCACAATTTGGGAGCCAGGAGGGAGAAGGCTGTAGTATGTGTGGAGGAGTGTTGCCCAGGGGGTGTTTTAGGGAAGACTCGGACAGCATTCCTGTGTGATAGCTGATCTACGTGAGCGGGGAAGGGTTGTAAGGGTTGGATGTTGTCTTGAATGTATGGGGGATACCATGCCTTTGGTTGTATGTGTACATATTCCCTGTCTGACACAGACAATTGCAATTATGCTATTCATAAAATATGACAGTTGCCTGAGAATAGTCAATATATATGTTCGATATTATCTGCCTCCCGATATTAGCGGCCGATATTAGCATAAAAAGATAATATCGGTAAATATCGCTATTGTTTAAAAAAAAAAAAATAAGTTACAGGAGTTCTTACTGTATGGCGTGTGTGATATGAAATGTGAGCTTACCATAATCACAGTAATCCTTAATCTTATTCCATCATATACAAGGACTTTTGGAGAGAAATGAGACAGACTCCAGTCACTTTCAAATTAGAGCACCGCAGAGGGCAGGTGTGTGCATCTGTGTCCAGCTGACGCTTGTTAATGTTATAGGCATCAAAGCAATTATGCTTCTGTTACCTGACAATAGTTGACTTTTGGACATATCAGTATCGGTTGATATCGGTATAGGAAATTAGGAGTTGGACAATATCGGTATATCGGTGAAAAAGTCAATATCGAACATTCCTAAACACAGTGAACTCACAGAGTCATCAGTCACATAATGTTGTAAAGGTAAAACATCTAATGTTGTTTTGAGCCAGAGAAAGGGAAAGAGTGAGAGAGAGAAAAGTGTTTTTGTGTGCTTGTTTGGGTTCATAAAATAACTGCATTAGTAAGAGCACCACCACTTCGTTTTAGCTTTTTACACCTTTCTTTTCTCCCCAATTTACGTAGTTGTTATGCCAGTCGATACCTCCCCACACACTTTTCTCTGTGTTGTCACTGCTGTAGTATCCTACCGGCTCACCTGCCAGTGAGGAGCCCCCACCGAGAGGACGTAAGTACCTTCGTCCTACTTCTCCCGCCCAACACTCCCCGCTGATAGGTGCACGACGTGCTCTGTGGGTCGCTTCCAGCACCCAGCTGAAGGCGACGAGTACCTGCTCCACACAGTACTTCACAAGAAGAACCAATGTTAAAAAAAAGCCATGTTACCCTGAGCAGGTCCTCCGGCAGGTCTCCTCCGTCGTTGATGCCTCTGTTCATGGCGGTGAACCTCTGGTGTGACGGCTTGTCCTTCACGTTGGGGTTGTGCAGGCTGGTGTTCAGCATGATGACGGCGAACGACAGCACGTAGCACGTGTCTGTAACACAACGGGAAGAGAGACGCGGTTAGAGTCCCGCCTGTTAGTCCAGCGGTTCACAACCTCTTCTGGATCAGGGCCCACAAGTTGAATTATCACAAAAGCATTTGCGGCCCACCCATCTGATGATTATTTGGGGGCCCACTTGCAATATCCATTCCTGACGGTCCATCAGTGGGCCCCAGCCCACAGGTTGGGAATTGCCGACCTAGTCCAAAATTATATGTATAGTAATAAGCACACAAACATGCATGCATGCAAAAAGCTCAGTTGTCACCGACCGTATTAGGCACATCTCCCAGGCACTCACACAAACATGTAATCATAAACATGTAATCATAAAGGCACAGCAAACATCACGTGGGCAAGGTAATAACAACTGTAACACGCTGAACAAATGTAGGATGGATGTGAGTTCCTTGAAGTAAACATAGCTTTAAAAAGTGGTGTAAATGATATATCCTTGTAAAAAAGAAAATTTTAAAGCTCTGTATTCCGATAGTAATCATTGCTAATAGAGTGTTTGTTCAGCAACAGGGGGTCTCCCCGTCTCTCCAGCTCTTTAGTAAACAGAAAAAGGTCAGGACATACATTTTATCCAATCAGGAAGAGAGAACACCACAAGGTTTCATTTATCATCTCATCATTTATCAATTTTAGGTTTTTGACTGCTGCTCATTTTCTTGTTTTATCACTTCCAATTTCACTTGTTTATCCTTTATCCCAGGGGTCTCCAAAGTTTTCAGGCCAAGGACCCCCTAGCTGAGAGAGAGATGAAGCAAGGACCCCCTCTACATATTGTATAAAATTGAGATGCAGATTAAACTTTTTTTTTTACTTGGTCTGCTCTTTTTTCCCTCTACACGATACCTCTTTGCCAAAAATAGCGTAGCAATGATTACTGAAATAACGCAATACTGTTATTTAACAAAAACATTATCACTTACACCCACTTTAATGGTCAAACAATATGTATGTATTTCTGTGGGTTTTACGTAGAATATACAATCGGTTATGTCACCAACACAATTGTTGTTTCTCTCACACACACACACACACACACACACACACACACACAAACCTGTGCTCTGAAACACTCCGGGGTTGCAGTGACAGTAGCGCTGGGCGAAGGCCTCCATCATGCGGTCGATCTTCTGGGCCTCGCCGGGCAGCCTGAAGCTCCACAGGAACTGCCTGAGGGCCTGGACCAGGTTGAGGTCGGTGAACTCATGGAGCTCCACGAAGGACTGGAGGACCTCCAGATTCAACTCGATTCTGCAGCACGACGACGTCGCGTAGGAGTCACGCACCAACACACACACACACACACACACACACACACACACACACACAGCAGTGAGACAGTTAGAAATGAACAATCACATGAACATATAGGCCGATCATTTACTTTAACATTGAAGGGCAACACTCACCTCTCCCCAAGATAGTCTCCAATGGCCGTCTTGTTAAGACCCTCCCCTTTATACAGGAACTGAGCGATGTCGTCTCTGGTGTTTTTTAGCAGGGAGCTGTCAATCAAAAACTGGATCCCCTGAAAGCAGAGAGGCCCCCACCCAGGTGTGAGAAGAATCGGCAAAGAGTACAAGTGTGTACATGATATAGGATAGATGAGTGGCTCTTAAAGTGGGGTCCAGGGACCCCCAGGGGGTCCTTGAGGGGGGTTCCCAGCTAAATGAGTTTAACCACTACATTGTGCGCACGTTGTGATCTTGTAGATCTTGCTATTTTGAAGAGAAAAAAAGAGGGGGATATTTTAACACCACCAATTGATTGATTGATTGATGTATTTAGTATTCACAATACAAGGTCTACTAAACTGGAAGACTCATTAAGCACTGAGCTTGTTTAAGATGAGATCCCCATGCACACAAATCATGATGACATATAAGAGACAGACACGTCATACGTATACAGAACGTCATACAATCAGCTTACAGGTTACTGGTATGAAGAGTGAAGGTGTATCTTTAGGGCAGTTTTGAAAGTGAGTAGGGTTTTACACCCCTTTACTCCTTTTGGTAGGGCATTTCACATTTTTGTTGAATAGCATGAGAACGAGTTCATTCCCTTTGTTGAGCCAAATCTGGGTTGAACATGATTTGTGGAGCTGCCTCTAGTGTTATGATCGTGGACTTCATTAACGTTTTGGAAGTATTTTGACAAATACAGGGGGATCCCAATGCTGTGGTGCATCTTGAAGACCAGGCCCATGGTAAGTTGCTGTACTCTGTCCTCAACCCTAAGCCATCCAATCCTAGCAAAATGAGCAGGGGCAAGCAGAGCAATCTTGGTGGTACGCTGATGATATCCTCACAACTTATACGGATGTTTAGATCAAATCAACGGCCCGCGTTTCTTTCATTCTCACCTTCTTGGGATCCATGTTGAATTTCTTGCGGCCCATGGCCACCTGCTTATTCCTCTGCATGCTTTTCCTGCAGGCACAAGCCATTAATCAAGTATTAAGTATTAATAACTCACAAAGCAGATTTAGTCAACTGTCAATTAACTGTCCAATTAATTACCCCCCCTTCCCCCCATATAACCCAATTAACTCTCTATAGCCTCAGGACAACCCCTGATCCTGTTGTGCTTTGAGATAGAGACTTTTAGTGAATTTGTCGTCTTTCCTTCGGCCAGTAAATATATGTCACATATACGTTATACAGTATGTGGGATTCAAAAATATCTATTCTAAAATAATGCAAAATAACTCCCTTACTGGAGTGTCCAAAATATAGTTCTTTGCATATACTTCTGGCCATATATTACATATATTTATGGCCATGTATTGCACCTTTAAAAATTGATAAAATATCCCCCCCCCCCCTCACCCAAAGCTTTCACAACTGTACAAAAACAATTTGCAGACATAGACTACCTTTCTTCAGTCACACCCAGGCTTTCAATCTCATTGGTGACCACTGCTATCTCATCCTTCAGCCTCTGTGAACGAACCGGAGAGCAGGGTAGAGAGAGAGAGAGAAAGAAAGAGAGAGAGAGAGAGGGTTAGGGACAAAGAAGGCTGAGAATTTGTGCTTATGCTTTTCATCAGCCAAGCGATCAATACACACACAAAAGAATACATGATGGCACATACATGTGCACACCTCACAGACAGACAGACACACAAATCCAATTATGGATTTCCCTCTCCTCATGTCTGACCCCTGCCTCAACTCCTGGGCTGCTTCTTTTGATGTGGTCCCAGCAGGATAAAGAGTGCAGGCCGTGCATGATGACACACGTCAGTTCCACACTCAAAAGCATCTTTGACCATCAACAAATTGCGCAAAATTGCAACAAAACATCCTGCTAAGATATGACCCAGTAAAAAAAATAAAGGGGTCACAGTGTACAGACAGCACTGTGTAAATCACTCTCCCTCAAGAACGACTTATTGTCCCGTCTCGGGCTATTAGGAGCTATTTGTAACAGCCGGGGGGGCGCACGCTGCGGTCAATCCTCCCTGGGACCATGTGCACCTGCTCCTGGGGTCAGACAGCACCGCCCTAAACCCCTTCTCATCCCTTCTCCTCCCACCCTCTTGTCTTGACCCACATTTACAATCCCCTGCTTCCACCTTCAGTCAGTCTGCTGACTGGCTGCTGCTGCGTCACCTCTGGGTGGGACGACCGCAGATCTTCACACACATTGATTGGCTTCAGTGGAGCAGCTTTTCAAATCACCCCTAAACCCCCGCCCCTATGTACATGGATGGATTAACCCTTGGCCTGAGGTTCCGATTCTACAAAATGTCTTCTAATTCCTAACAGTTTTTTGAAAAAAACGTATGTTGCTATGTCAGTGGTTTTCAAACTTTTTAATGTCAAGGACCCCAAAATGTATATGTATTTGGCTGCGGACCCCCATCTCAAAATATTTTGTTCCAGGGACCCCCAGAAGCAAAGATTTGAGTTAATGTTTGCTTTAAAAGAATATATATATATTCAAAGATTTGCACATATTTTCACAATTTAAAAAAAAAAGTAGATCTACAAGCTCATAGCGTGGCACTCGGTGCCGCGCTATGAGCTTGTATATCTGCTATTTTTGAATAGCCAAAGTGTAAAATAATGGTTTTTTGGCTCAAATGAAAAAGTGACACAGATGCGTTCCAGGTCTTAATGGGTTAAAGCAACAAAAAAAAGAAATCTCAAGACTCAAGTTTTCTTAAGCCAAGTGACCAATCTGCGATTTGTGAAACAGCGTAAAATGTGAAACATTGTGAAATGTGACACAGCGCTCTCCGTTTCCTAAACAATTAGCACAATACGTAAAGTTATGTTTTGGCATTATCATTCTAAACCTATGTTTCTGCTGTCACACATTCAGCCAAGTTGAAAAAAAAATCACAGATTGAGGTTTTAACCGTTGCTTTTTATGAAATATCCGAGACCATTAGGGTTTATGGAAGATGCTTTTGAACATGTATTCTATTGCGTGTTCGTGGGGGCGCATCACGATGCGTTGTGAGCTTGTGTAGGCCATATTTATATAGGCTATTTTTGCCTATAATGAGTCCGACGTGCCCAGAATAGGGAGGCGGCAGGTTGAAAGAGTTTTTTAAGAGCTTAGGAGCCAGGGTGGGCGGCCTGGTGGGTCGACCAGTTGCTACACAACATACCACACGCAGCACGCAGGCCTGTCTGTGACGTCACGTCATGGGTTCCAGTCCGTCTCGTGACATGCGCCGCATGTAATCTCTACGCAGCAACCGCCCATGTTTACTGACTGTTGTCCCTCTCTCCACACACTACTGTCTAACTAACACAGTGCTTCTCAACCCTTTCTGGATCAGAGAACAGTGTTTGTGGCCTAACCCGTCTGACCACTTGGCTGCCGACTGCAGAGTTAACCCGTTTATTTTAGACCTGAGGCCGATTCTGAAAACGCCCTCTAAATCCTTGAAAGACTTCAACATTTTTTATTCGATTTTTTATTTTATTTTTTATGTTGCTATAGCAGCAACTAAAATGAGGCGTTTCCCAGCTTGAAAGGTATAACAACGTGTAGGTGTAACAGGTCTAAATGGAATGGCTCTGAAAAGTGCTTTTTCAGAGCATGTTTATTTGTGTCCTGGCTTTAATCAATGGAACTAACATTACGTTTATTTTCATTGATATCACAATGAACACAATTCTAATAAATAATATGTTGACTAGGTAGATTATATGAACAATTTTGATCGATTGATTGAATACTTTATTAACAGTTTGTCAAAAAAGAGCACAGGGAGTAAAGTTCTATACAAGGTCTGCTAAAAGGATTAAAACCCAAGAAAGCACTATGGCTTGTTTCCATTGGGGTCTATGTGTATTCAATTCATCGAAACATCACAGTTTATTTTACCATCACTAATTTGCTCTTTAATATTAAGACCTGGAACGCATCTGTGTCACTTTAGATTTCTTTGGCTATTTAAAAATAGCAGATATACAAGCTCATAGCGCGGCACCGAGTGCCGCTATACAAGCTCATGCGCTATGAGCTTGTAGATTTGTAGATTTTTGAAAAATCTTGAAACTTTTTTTTTCTTTTTTTTTCAAAAAACTGCTGCAATCCGTAAATTCCATTTCCTACCCGGGATTCAAACCCAGGTCTCCCGCATTAGAGACCGAATTTCCACCAATCCTTCAGACGGAAAACCCCTTTTTTATCATTATTTCAAAAGACTAAAAAATAATAATAACTGTTTGAGCTATGTCTCTCCGGGACCCCACTAGTTTGGGCCCCACTAGTCCTGGGTCTCTATCACATGAGGCAAATGCCCCAGTCGTCTGGACCCCCCCGCCTCCAAATAGGTTTCTATAGCAACCGACCGTCCACGCACCCCCCTCAGCACCAACGGGGGGTCCTCTCTCTCTGTGCATTAGCCGAATATTTCACGGCCCATTACCCATCAGCCCTCAGGGCAGGGCATTGCGGTGCACTGCTTACACGAGAGGGAAGACCGTGGAACCACCAATTAACCCCGCTAATAAACTCAATCAATCTGTTTACACAGCTCTGTGTGTGTGTGTGTGTGTGTGTGTGTGTGTGTGTGTGTGTGTGTGTGTGTGTGTGCGCACACGCACCCTTGATGCGCGCCTTGCTGACTGAGGCATGTCTATTGGATTACGAACACAGCCTCAGATCTCACCTAAAGCACAGTTTACACACTAACACAGGCAAAACCTTGTAGAAGATATGAGAAGCCCTATGCATGTGCACTGTATGTACTGTATGTGCAAAGTGAACTGCATTACATTTTGGTCCAGAGTTCTAGACGGCTTCTCATAGTATATACTGTATGTATATCCTAGACCTAGTCAGAGGATAAGTTGTGCCTCAAGGCACAGATTGCTAGCAAGACTGACACACACATTAATACCGATGTCTGGGGCTCACCAACCCCCCACCGCACACGCGCACACGCACACACACACACACACACACACTCACACACGTCTGTATGTGTACAGTAACGCGCTGGTGATCAAACTCCCAGTACCACCCCCCATCCCTTCATTCAACCCCCAACCCTCTAAGTTTTAGAGGGTTGGGGGTTGCTTCTTTAGTGACCTTGGTCAGGGTTTTGTTTTAGAGTCTAAAACAAAACCCTGACTAAGATCACTAAAGAAGCACCAGACTAAACTAAACCTCCAGTCGTAGATGTTTGCTAGGGAATGTATTCATAACAAACAGGAACAGAGACATCATAGGCCTCATGAGATCTTGGTTCACACGTTTTAATAACGGCCTTCACATGCTTAAACATGGCGCCACGGTGGCATTTATCCTCATCCTTCAAAATCCCAGGCCTTACTCTTTTTTTTAAAGAAGATTTTATTCTCAAGGTATCACAAGGAAACATCAAAAGAATAAAAGTCCGCACAACAGCATTGTTCCCAAGTGTTTAGTTTATTTTAAAACACAGGAAAAAATTACACGGTACAACGTTTCGGCCACAGTTGGCCTTCATCAGGTCCAGGTCACCTGATGAAGGCCAACTGTGCCTGAAACGTTGTACCATGTCATTTTTTCTGTGTTTTAAAGTAAACTAAGCACTTAGGAGCAATGCCGGTGTGCAGACCTTTATTCTTTTGAACTGTCACTTTGTGTCCAGAACCAGCAACGAACTGGATGTGCGCAACCCACTGTTTTGAACTAATCACAAGGAAACATCTCTCCTCCTCTGTCTAGAATCAAGGAGTATTATTATTTGTTCATTTAATATTATATTTTTAGGCTTGTGTGTAGTTTAATGTCAATACAACCTAGTGAATGCAAATCCTTTCAGCAGGAAATATTGGGGGCAATGTTTTTGCCACAGCGCCTGTTGATATCAGGGGAAATTTCTTACCCTTTGACCCAGTAAGCCAATTTCATTTTTACCGCGTTATTTCCCATTTCATAAAGTATTTTGTAGAAGCTTTATAAAGTATAATCTCTGCAGAAGAGAGGAGTCTGGCTTCCAAAGGAATGTGGCTGAAGCTCAAGGTTTATTCAATTGATTAGGCAATTAAAAGGTGAAGGGGGGAGGGGGGTGGGGGCTCGGACTACTGAGTGACGTACTGTACCGTGATGAAAAGAGTCAGCTCAATTACATTTGGGCCGGAATGGACTTTGAAGCCGGCTAAAGCCCGACTAATACCTCGTACGACGGAGTTAAAGAGCTTGTCTGGGAAGCATAAGGGCCTATAGGTTCGATTCCCGGCTCCCGGCAATGTGTCGAGGTGTGCCTGAGCAAGACACTTCATCACCCCTAACTGCTCCTCGAGGCGCTACCCAATACTTAGGATGGGTTAAATGCAGATACCACATTTCACTGTGTATGCAAATATACAGTGACAAATACCGCATAGGAGTGCGGACAAGGTCACAATGAGTCGCATCCGCAAAACACGTTGTGAGCTTGTATACTGTCTACTTTCAGTGCGTGACACTGTGGTGCGATGAAGCATGAATTGGGCTTTAGGAATGATTCTCTGAAGTTCCACCCATGATTACAAGTTTAAGGCCTCTGCGCCTGATGCTGAGAAATAATCTGTCCTCTTTGCCGTTTTTTTATCTGTCCCTTACTCTGCGGTGGTGTGTGTGTGTGTGTGTGTGTGTGTGTGTGTGTGTGTGTGTGTGTGTGTGTGTGTGTGTGTGTGTGTGTGTGTGTGTGTGTGTGTGTGTGTGTGTGTGTGTGTGTGTGTGTGTGTGTGTGTGTGTCAGTTACTTGTATGTCCTGCAGTAGCTCTTGTTTCCTGCGTTGGATGCTTTCCAGCTCCTGTCTCTCCTCGGGGCTGAGGTCATCGGGGACTATGAGCACAGAGAAAGACAGAAGAAACGTGGTTAACACCCAAATATTAAGAAATATGGTTAACACCCAAATATTAAGATGGCTAGATGAGATACACACACATGGTCACACACCCACACACACACACACACACACACACACACACACACACACACACACACACACAGAGGGGTGACCTGAGAATCCCAGTGTGCTGTATCACTATGGCAACACAGCCCCTTATCCATCAAAGTGTGCCCCAATCCCAGCAATCTCCCATCAGTGGATGAAATTACCCCCCTCCATCACTGACACACACACACACACACACACACACACACACACACACACACACACACACACACACACACACACACACACACACACACACACACACACACACACACACACACACACACACACACACACACACAGTGGACTTGCACCCGAATACAATACCACCAACAACAACAAGGGAGAAAATAACTGTAAGCCAAATATCAAAAACATATGTGGATGCTTTGTGTTGTTTGTATGAATTGTGTGGTCATCATTTTCTGCTGCATCCTTCACTGTAACAACAATCCTCCTCTAGATAAGACCATTTCATCCCCGTTGTTGTTGCTTAACATTCGGGCTGCAACTGTTGATTTTCTTCTTAGTGATCATTCTATCAATTACTTTTTCGAACACGTTGTGAGCTTGTTGATTAGTTATTTATTGTTTCACTTTTTTTTACATTTTCACCTATAATGGCACACCCAACAGATTGATAGATTAGTGATTATTTTATTAAATGATCAATTGTTTTTTATAATCGATTAACTGTTGCACTCCTACTTAAAATAACTCGGTTATAACTCGAATGGGTTAAATTAGGCTAACACTAATGACAGGGTAGACCCCCACCCACATTTTATCCATGTATTATTGCTGAAAGAAAAGGTTGGTTAGTTATGTCAGTCCTTTTTAACTCACACACCCACTTAACCGTAAACTACAGTGTGAACTCAGGCTTCTCTGCACACCACACGGAGACAGAGACACACACTTTCTCAATAATGTCTGCACGAGAATGATAAGGGACAGACAGACAGCAACCACATGGAACCCAAGCGGGAGGGAGAGAAGAGAGACATACAGTAGAGGGAAAGAGAGAAAGAGGGAGAGAGAGAGACAGAGAGACAGAGAGACAGAGAGAGAGAGAGAGAGAGAGAGAGAGAGAGAGAGAGGGTGAGGGAGAGAGGGGGAGAGAGAGAGAGAGAGAGAGGGGCCGAGGGAGAGAGGCAGAGAGAAAGACGAACAGAGACAGAAAGAGAGGGGAATCTGTAAACAGTTATAAAGTGATGAAGTGATAAACCGGTAGCGTGTTTCCACTGTCTTGGCAGAGTGAACAGCGATGATTTCACAGTGCATTAACCACTCTGTTGTGGTGCTATTTGTGCATCATGTGTTCTACTTCAAAACAATGAATCCACACATGTATTCTGGGACATCAATACATGCAGTTATCAGTTGAGTGGAAACCTCATATGTCCAAAACTGTTACTTTTCAGGATTCAAATTCAACAATGGCAAAAGTAGCAGATCGACAAGCTCAAAACGCGTCGCTTTGCGCCGCGTTTCAAGCTTGTAGATCTGCTACTTTTGTGTGACGCTGTCGTATGATCAAGCAGGGCATTAATGTACGGGAAAAAAAGACAAAGAGTCAAAATTTGGAGATAAGGTTTCTGCGCGACAGCAACGATTATCAACTAAGTATTCTGACTAGTTCAATTAACTGTTGCGCCCCTTATCAGCAATCGCTCTATTGTTATAATCTAGCCGTGGCATGATGGGCATCCTGAAACTCCATCATACACTAGTTCACTTTCTAATTTTAGCCGCGGGGCCTGTGAGCAAAAACAAATGGAGTAAATGAGAGAGAACAGCTGAACTGCAGGATCTGTGTGACTGTGTGTGTGTGTGTGTGTGTGCGCTATATTCAACCCCAGCATCATGCCTCAGGTGAGAGGTGGACAGTGTGTGTGTGTGTGTGTGTGTGTGTGTGTGTGTGTGTGTGTGTGTGTGTGTGTGTGTGTGTGTGTGTGTGTGTGTGTGTGTGTGTGTGTGTGTGTGTGTGTGTGTGTGTGTGTGTGTGTGTGTGTGTGTGTGTGTGTGTGTGAGTGAGAGAGGTGGACAGTTGTCTCAGCCTCAGTTAGAAAAGTGACATCAGTGTCACCATGGTGTGCACACACTGTCAACAATCACACACACGTCACCCAGAGACACAACTTGGCCAAATATGACATCAAGAGTGAAACTCCTTTATGCACAAAGGGATTATCACACAACACAAAACACGTGGCTCCAATCCATGGTCCTTCATCAAGAGTGGACAATAAGCCAATGTACTCAAAAAAGACAAAACACACACACACTGACATAACTGGTGTCTTGTGCATCGTAGCCCTTTAACCAGCTGCAATACACAGGGTGAGGTCAGTGACTGTGTGTGTGTGTGTGTGTGTGTGTGTGTGTGTGTGTGTGTGTGTGTGTGTGTGTGTGTGTGTGTGTGTGTGTGTGTGTGTGTGTGTGTGTGTGTGTGTGTGTGTGTGTGTAAAGACACACCTCAACACAGCTAGGTTTTTAGATTTGAGATTACACTAATGACCAACTGGCCTAGACTTGTGTTTGATACACAACTACTGTAGGCCTAAAAGACCTCTCCCTCTGTAACCTCTGTCTCTTTGGCTTTGCTCGATAAGCCTTATGCAACCAACCGCATCCTTCAACCAGAGCAATGTAACGACACTTGACAAACAGAAACCGCATTATTCCATCCGCTGTGACCGCCGGAGCTGCGTTTGCATATGTCATGTGGGGCTTGCTTTGCAAGGAATACATGGCGACAGAGTCACAGAGTCACACACACCCACACCCTGACACCCACACCCAATTTCCTGCAAAAACCGTCAAAATGCAGAAGTTCCGATAAACTACACACCTACACATTTACGTCACTCTCTTGCTGTGCCCTTTCCAGTGAAAACTTCTGCCTGCAGACTCAGAGTGGCTTCAACACCGGGGCTCCAATTAGCAGCGAGCTTCTCTCCTCCCGGCAGAGTGGGTCCAGTCAGTGACAGTCCCGAAGAGAATTAAAAAGGTATCACAAAGTGACCAAAAGGCACGCACATCCTGTCCTGCTGGGCTGGGTGCTGGTTCAAAAAAATTCAACATGAAAAAACAATAAGATCCGCACACCAGAATGCTGCTCCCATCGTGGGTAATGTTTCTTCCTCAGACCTTACTGAGTGACAGTCAGCAACAACAGGACCCAAGCCCCTATACCCTGCCACCCTCCCTCTGTCCTCTATGCACAGAAGGATCCACAAGTTCCAATTTTAGCCCCAGCTCCACTTCTAGCCACATGCAGTCTCCATGAGCCAGACTCTAGCTCTGGCGTTGAAACCATCCAGTGTTGTCAGTCAGTCCCTCCAGTCCTGTAGTCTTACAGTCCCCTATGGTCTGGTCCCTGTCCAGGCTGGTTCCTCTGAAGCCCCTCACACAGAGAGTGTGAGTGGGCCTACACTACACAGCTCGCTCAAAGAGGACGGGCGCGTGTATGGGGAGGGCTAGAGGCGCTCAGCTTGACTGAATGCTGACTGTGTTGGTGTGTGGAAGGGGGGGGGGGGCGACCCTAGGGCTGTCATACACCCCCCTCCCACCCCCTTCTATCCTACTTGACTCCTCCCTTGCTTGCTTGCTTGCAGTGCCTCAGGCACACATATAGACACACAGGCTCCCCCATGTGGACATGAGTGTCAGAGCCAGAGAGACAAGACAGAGAGAGAGAGAAAGAGAGAGACAGATATGGCAAAGTTATGCCCTGTTGTACGATGGTGTCGGGTGCGGGAAAATAGCCGATCTACAAGCTCACAGCACGTCACGAATGCGACACGTTCAGAGACAAACGGCTCAACTCAGCTCTACAGAGTAGTGAAAATGTGTTCGACTCACATCTATGTACTGTAATTAATCTAGACAAGAGGCCTGCGCCAGAAAACATACAGTACAGGGCATAAAGTCAGTGACTAGCAATTTACTGAACAACAAGGCTGTGTACTTTTAGCACACTTAAATATCTCTTTACGCCCTCAAAGCCTATCACATGTTAAGCCCACACAAACCAAAACCATACGTGCACACAGACACACACACACACAAACACACACCTTCCATCTTCATATCTGTGCTGTTGGCATATTGCAGCTATTAGGCTATTTGTACCGTGTGGTCAGGCATTGGCCCTGTGGGCCTTAATGTGACCATAAACAATCTGTGTTTGAAATTTAAAAAAAAAAGCCTTTTAATTATCCATCCACTAACTGCAACTGCAGCTCTTGTTCACAAGGCAACATTTGTCCAGTTAAATGTTCCTGCCGCCGCAGGAAAGCAAGTTCAGAAGGATCATGACCCAGTCATGTGGTTACGTTGAGCTCCCTGGTGACTGCCTGCACCCACCCAGCCTCTGGGGCGTTGGAGTCCCATCAGTAACCGGAATCGTGGGACCCTAAGATTCCCATATATTATATCGTTGCTGTCGGGCAGAAACCTCTTATCTCCATATTTTTTAACTTTTTGTGTTTTTTTGGGAGAAATTAATGTCCTTCTGCCTATACTTGATCATATACCACAGTGTCACACAAAGGTTATCAAAAGTAGCATATCCACTACAAGCGCGTTTTTTGAGCTTGCAGATCTGCTACTTTTGAATTTGAATCATGAAAAGTAACAAAAGAGACATATGAGGTTTCCACCCAACAGAGACGATATATTATTTTATATGTATTGTATAAATGTGTGCAAATAAATATGATACTTTCTGTAATGACATTTAAGGCCAAATATTGCTACAATTGCTACAGACTGATTCAAACCTGTGGATAGCCAGTAATGTATTTATTTTTCGTTAAATCGATTAGTTCGATCAACTGTTAGTAACAGTTGATCCATTGTGAAGTGTGTTATTGTACATATTTCTTGTTTTTCATACCAGTAACCTGTAAGCTGATTGTATGATGTTCTGAATATGTGTATATCTGTCTGCGTGGGGATCTCATTTGAAACCAGCCGTTGTGCTTTTATGGGCGATGCAGTTTAGAGGACCTTGTATCGTAAACTGCACTTCCATGTACCTTTTCCACGTCTTTCTAAATAAAGTACTTCAATCAATCAATCAAAGTGTACCAGTCTGTTACACCCCACAATGGAGAACGGAAAAAGAGAGAACAAGGTTTTATCCGGCAGTCAAGAGATAATGAAACATGGAAGTGTGATGGAAACAGGTGAACAGGAAGCCGAGGGCAGAGAGCACCAACTGCTGCAGGTGTGGCTTCCCACAGTACTGGAGCCACGCCATCCAGTTCAAGTTGCCGTTGTACTGTACCACCTAGGTGTGGAGAAGGACTCTGGGGGGAAAACATTCCTGCTTTTATGACGCGTGTGTATATTTTATACCTCAACAACGCTGCTTGCTTCGGTCCAAAATTGGTCAAACCAGTAAAAAGAAAAGGCAAACCCAAGAATGTGTGTTGTGCATCTAAAAGGAATGTGCCCAGGGCAGGGGCCAACTTGGCACTTTGTGAAGTAAGGCCCTGGAGAGCTGAGATTTGAGCCCAGTTCTCTCCCAGAAAGACTGCCCAGTTCCCCAACAAAACATAATAACCGAGGACCAGTTCGCTCAAGTGCCCAGTTCTCCGCCCCTCCCCCCAAAACACAGGTCCAGCTCACTTATGGGATACAGGTCCATTGGGCACCTAAACATTGTGGCCACCTCAATGTTAAATAGGTTGTTTTTTCTAAAAATAAATAAAAAAATGACAACCAAACGTATGCTTTGGAAAATGCAATCATTTGCAATGGTACTCGGAAATACCGTAACATGATTTGAACATGCACGGTACATCATTATCAGATCTAATTTGAACCTTCAACTTCTTATATATCCCCACAATGACTGGCTATGACAGGTTTTGTGGCAATTTGTAGCATTTGTAGAAATATCAGGCCTTAATTGAAATAACAAAAAAATATATATGTATTTGGCCCCTCATTTGTAATTAAAATGTAGATATAAAATTAAATATAAGATATAAAAGAGATAACATTTTTTTTTTAAATGGGGCACAGTGTTCTCGGGGGCCCACCGTTCCGGGTTAACCCCCCCACCCCACTCCCCCCCTTCAGTGCCCAGTTCTCCGGTTGTCCTCTAAAAGCTATTCCCTTGTCCCCAAACCATTCAATAATGGGTGTCTTTCAGCCTCAGGGTATTAATAGACACATACATGCATTATGTTGCACCATAAACAACACACAGCCATGTGGCCTCCATCCAGTCCCACTATAATAGACTCCCTTGTTCCAGCAATAGATTTATTTGTCAGGGACTCAAACTAAAGTTACTGTTCTGGTGGTCCAGAGACCCTGTTGTTGCTCTGTTTCTGTTGACTTTTATTTATTTTTGTATTGATTGATTGAATACTTTATGAGTCAGAAATGTAAACAGCACGAGGTACAGTCAGACATTAAAAGGGAGATTTCACTTTCAAACCAGTTTGAAAGTGAAATATCCCTTTAAGGCTAAAAAGGATAACACAAAAAAAGTCCAGGGGACTTGTTTCCATTGTGGTCCTATGTATTCAATTCATCATTAGCATGAAAAAAAAGAAAATCACAATAATACTGTATTATTGTGTATTTTTGTTGTATTATTAATACATGTCATCACCAAATACAAACACTATTATGTAGGCTACAATGGAGGAAAAGGAAATAAAGGAAATGACACTTCCTTAGTCCTTTCTATGGGACAACTTTGAACAACTTTGGATAATTCCTTAAAAAAAAGTAATTTAATTTAAAAATAAATCTATAAAATACATATTTGATAAATCTTGATCTAAGGCTAGATAAAAAAAAATAATTTCAACTCTAAAAACGTGATTAAAATGAACATACTATATGCTGACTGACACGAGCAGCAAATAATCATTGATAAAATGCCTGGAATTTATAACAGTCGCGCTACATTGTAGCCGGTGTGGCGCAGCGAAAATAGCAGATCTACAAGCTCACAACGCGTCGCCGGGCGACGCGTTGTGAGCTTGTAGATCGGCTATTTTCGTCCTCGCCAGATAAAGTAGCTCAGCTTTGAGTTTTCTAGCAGCCCTTGCTAACCAGGGTAGCACAGCTTTAGTTGGTTTATTATTAGAAGATAAAACTTACCGACTGCATCTTCAGACTTCTGCACCATAATGTGTCCACAGAGAGGATGAATGTACTTTATTTTATTTATGAATAAGAACGGAAGAAAGGAGAATAGTTGACGTGTTCACTTGGTAAAGTGTGTGTGTGTGTGTGTGTGTCGCTTCATACAGGATGATGACAACTGTCTGTGTGTGTGTGTGTGTGTGTGTGTGTGTGTGTAGACTAGAGAGAGAGAGAGAGAGAGAGAGAGAGAGAGAGAGAGAGAGAGAGAGAGAGAGAGAGAGAGAGAGAGAGAGAGTGAGTTAGTGGGTGAGTGAGAGAGGGAGGGGGAGAGAGAGAGGGGGGAGAGAGAGAGAGAAAGAGAGAGAGAAAGAGAGAGACTCACCGCGTGCGGTTGAGTGACGTAGGCGTGGTCTCGATAGCAACAGCCAATCGGGGATTGGATCGCTAAACAAACGGTAAACCACTGACGCGGGCGCGCACGTGCACATACGCTCACACACACGAACGCTCTTTCCATCTCTCTCTCACGCACGCGCGCGCACACACACACACACACACACACACACACACACACACACACACACACACACACACACACTTCCATCTCTCTCTCTCTCTCTCTCTCTCTCTCTCTCTCTCTCTCTCTCTCTCTCTCTCTCTCTCTCTCTCTCTCTCTCTTTCTCTCTCTCTCTCTCTCTCTCTCTCTCTCTCTCTCTCTCTCTCTCTCTCTCTCTCTCTCTCTCTCTCTCTCTCTCTCTCTCTCTCAACCACAGGGTAGAGTCTAATGACACACAAGCCTCAGTGTATGAATGAGACTTCAAAGGAATATGGAACTCCAAATGAACACAGTGACAACTGTTTGATGTATAAACATATATATCTAAGAGCAACTTTTGAGATTTGTTCAAGGCAAGTTTATTTGTAGCCAGGCTATCTAGCACATTCAAATTGCTTAAAAGCATTAAAACAAAGTTTAAAAAGAAACACATTACAAAATATGACATTTGAATAACAGTTATTAAATAGTTCAGAGAATGGAAGATAAGAATAAGCTAAAATAAATGATTAAAGATTAAGATAAAGTTAATCAAAAACCTCAGTAAAAAGGCAACAGCTACAACACACATACTCAGGCTTTGATTTAAAAGAACTGAGAGTTGTAGCAGACCTGCAGTTTTCTGGAAGTTTGTTCCAAACTTCCAGATATGTGGAGCAGAAAACTAGAATTGTCCCGATACCGAAACGAGTATCGGAAAAGCTGCCGATACTGCCTAAAAGTTGGTATCGGTATCGGTGAGTATGCCAATTCCGATAACGTAATTTATCACATGATGATAATGTAATTTACAGTAATCGATTATTTTGTCTTTTGAATGCTTCAGTTGATGTTGCACTACTGTTTTATACTCTTACAGTACTAGCATTTACTTTATTATTTTGTAGCTGCACTTTAACAATTATTAATGGAAATATAGTTTATTCCTAGATCCTTATAGTGGTTCTCAAACTTTTAAATTTCAAGAACTATGAGAGTGTACGCTACACTCTCAGAGTTACAGACCTATAAGGGTCCATTTGGAACCCTGTCAAGGAACTCAGAGGATCCCTGGACTTCACTTTAACTGAGAACCACTGTCCTAGATTCTTTTATTTTTTATTACACACTGGTATCGGATCGGCACATCGAGCAATACGCAAGTTATGGGTATCGGAATCGGTATCGGGAAGGTCATTCTTTTTATCGGTACATTCTCTACATAAAACCTGAACACGTTCCGACTCTAGAGGCGTCATTTCAGCAAAAACTGTAAAGCACCTTAGGGCGTTATTTGTCACTTTATATTTGCTCATGTGTGAAACGTGTCCTCTGCATTTTACACATCCTAGCAGCAGTGAGTGGCCGTTGGTGTGAGGTGCTTGGGGAGCAGTTAGAGGGTTAAGTGTCTTGCTCAGTTTGACACTTTGACACATTGCTGAGGTCTGGAACCGAACCTGGGACCTTTGCCTTCTGCAAGCGGACTCTCTAACCATTCAGCTATGGCACGCCCTAGAGGGTGGCCAAAATGGAAAGTGACCACTTAAGCCCTGTTCTTTTTTTAAATAGGGCTTTTTAAGATTATTTTTTTCACATACAGGCCCGGCCTTCAACTGTGTTCAAATGTCACAGGATGGATTACCAGCCACAGCAGCCACAAAAACATAAAACGAAAGCACAAACAAAAGAGAAAAGACAAGACAAGACAAGACAAGACAAGACAAGACAAGACAAGACAAGAGCACAAAAAACACAAACCACTTGATGCTGTCGTGGAATTCTGATCAATCAGCAATCGATAAGGCACATAGGAGTCAATACAATATTCCAGGTGGAGGTGGATATGCTTTATGTACATGATATCATGGTCAGAAGTACATTAACACTCATGTCAGTGGTACGGTAGTTCTGCCTCGAGCACAAGGCAGAGATCATGGTTATACTGGAGCTGCCTGAAGGACAAACTGAACCATAACAAGATAGGCTGTACCAAAACAATAGCTATTAGGCCTAGTGGAGGCTCTTACAAGCTGACAAATATCATACTGTATTGTAAAAGTATTATAAGGGATGGTATGATATAAAGGTTAGATATAAGCAGCCATATAACTTCTTCCTCAATGCGTTGTGAGCTTTGTAGATCTGCAATGTTCACCTATAGTGACATGCCATAGGGACGCCAGGTTGCAAGTGGTTAATGAATGCATGGTTGCAGACAAAACACGCTTCTATAACATGTGCAGATGGACGGGCGTGGATTGGGATGCACTCAGCAGCGCCAATCTAAAATAAGATTAATCTACAAAAACAAATCAGAGAAAATACACATAAAAACTGAATTTGAGGTTAAAGATGAACACGTCACTAGAGGGTGGCGTGCAGTTGCCATCTCCCTGGGACCCCAAAATGACACCCCTGGACCCCTGGGTTCAGAAAGTATATAGGACCTGTCCCCAGACTGACCTGAGAGGTCTGGATAGATGGTTCAAATAATGCAGTGCAGTTTTCAAAATGGGAGGGGGGCAGGGGGAGGCTAATTGGAAAGCAGAGTAAAATGAAAGCCCATGGCTATGGGGGTCCTTGGCATGGAAAGGTTGGGACCTCTTAAACTAGTGTGCACTGTACATCCAGGGATAGATGTGAGGTTCATCCATGGAGGAAGTGGTATGGTGAGCTCGGAGAGGCAGAGGGAAAGATGAGGGGATCGCAGCTGTGTGCTTGAATCAGAGCTTTATTTAGAGTTCGGACACGAACAAACAGGATATGTAGAGGGGTGGGGGTTGTGGGGGGGCGAGGGGGGATGGCAGACAATAACTGCTGTTGATAATCCACTGGTTCTCAAAGGGGTCCTTGAGGTGAGGGGTTCCAGGGGGTCCCCCAGCTGAGAACCAAATGGAACCTTACAGATCTGCATACTCTCAGAGTTATGCACTGATTCCCAAACAGTGGGTCGGGACCCATCATTAGGTCGCAGACCAGTTTTCATGGGTCGCAACTTAAATCGCAAGTAAATTCTTTACATTAATAAAAATATATACATATATATTATTTCAAAACATAAAAAATAAGAAATACGTTTTCATCAATTAAAAACAATTATTAAAAACAACATTTCATCAATCAAAGGTATGTCATAAATAAAATTTAAAAAACGAATAATTTCCATAAATACATAATAAAACAATTTTGAAGAAGTAGTGAAAATATCAGATCTACAAGTTCACAACGTGGCGCGTTGAGAGCTTGTAGATCTGATATAAGTTTGGGTCCCGGGCAAACGTTTCTCTTTTGTGTCTCGAGCGAAAAAAGTTTGGGAACCACTGGACTAATGCATACCACACACTGCATACATCCTTGCAATTGCATGCATGCATGCGTCCTTGCAATTAACACAGTGACAACCACTGTGATAATGTTACCCAACACTTTTGGTAAGGGGAGGGTTAACGCGGTGGTCATTAGAATCACAAGAATGTTGCAAATATTTCGTAAGCCATCCATGGCTCACAGCTAAAGAGTTTATCCACGAAATGGGAACAACTTTCTGCCACAGGCCACAGCCGGGCTGGGCTGAATGAGGAAAGTATTACACAAATCTCAGATGAAAAATGTATAGTATTTAGTTGACTGGAGTCACCCAGTGATCCAGGGCTCTATAATATGCTTTTTTCCTTCAACACCAACTCTCTTCTCCAAAGACAGCCGATCTACTGTACAAGCTCACAGCGCTTTCTGTCTGACATTACTCATTTAATATATAGCTAACCAAAGGTCAGTGCATTTTAGAGTGTATTATTATCTGGGCACTCTTTGTCGTGGTAGCAGGAGGGAAATGTCTCGCTATACTGTACACCAAATCTCTTCGTCTTCGCCGAAAATAGCAGAGCTGTCAGCTTGCAGTTCGGCTATTTTCGTTGAATGTTCACCCCAGAATAGGGAATCTAAGGTTCATGTTGTTAATGCAAATATGGTGATACAGAGATACAGAGATACAAAGAGACAATCAGAGGGAAAGCCCATTTTAGATGTTTTGGAGATAATACCAGAGCGGCCAGACTCAGATGGTTTGGACATGGAGAGGACAGATAGTGAGTATATCGGTAGAAGGATGCTGAGGTTGGAACTGCCGGCCAGGAGGCCTATAGAGGAAGACCAAAGAGGATATATATGGATGGAAGTTAGTTGGTGTGAAAGAATAGGAGGCAGAGGACAGGGTGATGGAGAAGGGAACAGCCGAAAGGAAAAGAAGAAGATACAGAAACAACCTGCCAGTCCTGGGATGTCTGATAATGATGTCAGAGTTTGTGGGATGGATGTGTGACCTGTGTGATGACATCATATGTCACACACTGACAGAACAGGATCTGACGCGGTGTCACGCTGCAATGCATTGTGAGCCTGTAGATCTGCTATTTCTGGTGTGAGTATACATCTGGCATAACTGTAACCCTAACCCCTAAACCTGACCTTTAAATGTCTAATCCAAACTCTAACCCCTAATCTATACCTGGCCGGCCCCGAAAGTTCATGTATTGTGTCTGATTTTGATGTCCAATGTAAGTGTGATGTCCATGTCAAATAAAATAAACATAACATAACATAACAACTTGAATATTTTCGTAATTGTAAGCCTGACTTGTTGTGAGGACAAGGAAAATTGTTTTTTTCTGAACATTTCTGCCATATTTCTCAAATTCCGCTCGTGGGGACATTTGGCCCTCACAAACATAGCAATGCAAGTACAGTAGACGCACGCACACAAACACACACACACACACACACACACACACACGCGCGCACACACACACACACACACACACACACACACACACACACACACACACACACACACACACACACACACACACACACACACACACACACACACACACACACACACACACACACACACACACACACACACACACACACACACACACACACACACACACACACACCCTCTCTGTCTTGCTAACAGAGAACATCACCACAGCAACACAACAACCCTGATAGCCAGCCTTCACATGTGACTGTCTCTTTAAACGTGACGACAGAGAGCCTGTCAACAGATGCACTGTAATGATATTCCTACACTTACACTTATCACTGTGTTTTGGGTGAAACTAGAACGCATCAGCCAAACATCATAATTATGAGCAGCAATTACAAATGTAAAAAGTCCTTTACATTGTGACACACGCTGTAAAAACCTCTTCTTCACCAGTTCAGAGTACTCTTTTCACAACTTTTATATATGTATTGTAATGTATGTATTGCCATCAACCACCTAAGCCCAATACACTTTGTCGCTAGCCAATCTATTTTCTTTTAACATTTTGAGCTTTCTTTGTCATTTAAACAAAATTCTAAAGATTTTTTTCTCTCAAAATGATCAATACAAAAATCCAAATCTTTCCATTTTTATATTATCACTATTTGTTTTTTGTTATTTTTTCAACACTTTTTCCTATTACGACGAGGCCCAAAACTGCAGTTTGACAGAGTTTAAAACCCATTAAGACCTAGAACGCATCTGTGTCACTTTCACTCTTGAAAACATTTTTTTCAATTTTTTTTCAAAAAACTGTCGGGATTTAGAAAACATTTTTAAGAATCGCCTCAGGTCTTAATGGGTTAAAGGTATGGAGCAGCACTCACTCACCACCAGTGTCTGCAGCAGCAGGTGCTATCATCAGTCGCACCGTTGGACAGAGAAAAGCCTGGAAGCTGGAGGCACACAGCTCGCTGACAGACCCCATCGCCACACGCTGCCGCTCGCCGCCGCCGCCACTGAGTTTGGAACAGAAGAAGAAGGGCTTTTTACATCCAAGCACAAGAGCATCCTTTACAACACGTAGCTTCCCTTTATGCCTCCCTCTGGTGTCGGCGTCACATTGAGCAGCATCACACAGCAAACAGCCTTGGGCTTTACACCCAGTGAAGTCCCCTAAGACAGCCAGCATTCAGCCTGTTCTTCCCCCCCTTGTCTGTACACTGACTGGTCTGTCTGTCTGTCTGTCTGTCTGTCTGTCTGTCTGTCTGTCTGTCTGTCTGTCTGTCTGTCTCTCTCACTCACACACACTCTCTCTCTCTCTCTCTCTCTCTCTCTTCCTTTCTGCCCCCCACTACCCCCCTCGCTCTCTCTCTCTCTCTCTCTCTCTCTCATATTCATTCACTTGACCTTGTTCTTGAATTCTCTCTCCTGCTTTTAGTTCAGTCTCTCCTTCAAGTTTGCGCATAGACACATGCACGCGCACTCACGCACGCACACACGCACACACGCACGCACGCACACATGCACACACACACACACACACACACACACACACACACACACACACACACACACACACACACACACACACACACACACACACACACACACACACACACACACACACACAAACATTCATTTGTACGCATTGCACACAACTAATCTAGTCATTTTGAATCATCGTTTCAAATACAGCATTAAGATGAGTAGACTCACATATGTACACACAGCCCCTCTCCACGCACACGCACACACACACTCACACACACACACACACACACACACACATGAGTACACACACACACGAGTACACACACACACACCCCGTGTGTGTGTGTGTGTGCAACTCACAGTTGCTAATGTATTCTTGGAAGTGATTATCAATTTACACACACATGCTCACTCCCTTTTATCACGCCTGACATAGCAGACCCAACTTAGAGCTGCTCAGCCACACCCAGCAGAATGCATGTGTGGCTGCTTTACACACACACACACACACACACACACACACACACACACACACACACACACACACACACACACACACACACACACACACACACACACACACACACACACACACACACACACACACACACACACACACACACACACACACACACACACACAAGGTCAGGCAAACACACAGCCCTGTCACTCACAATCACTCAATAAACATTTTGTCATGTCCTATTCATATCGCACATCCTCTCCTCTCTCCTCTCAGTCTTCAGTATGTTAACATATAGTAGCTAACCAAAGGTCAGTGCTAATAGGGGTAACATATATCACAGAATCTGCTTTAACACTGTCCCATAAATGCTAGGTCGAGATCAGATCCTGTAATCGAGAAGACTGTGTGAACTGGAGGAGACAATTATCAGTCTATTCAACCCCAGTGGGTGACCGCTTGTGAATGGAGCACTTTGTCATCCCGCAAACAAAGCACACCATCACGATACAAGGGTTATCACATAATCCTAATTACGCGCTGTACTGTAAATCGGCGGATGTCCGTTCCTCTGAAAGTGTCAAAACGGACCCAGCACGGGTCCGTTTTGACATGTTCAGAGTTAAATGAACACCCCTGATTTCTCAGTGCGCTTGCACTCATGCAACAGGACTTTAGAAGATGCCAGGACTCAGAGAACTCACCAGACAACAGAACAACGGCCCTGCGGGGCACTGGACAGGAGGATGGGTGGTCTACTGCCCCTTTGTAGAGTTTCCTTGCTGAGGCAGACAGCAGAGGAAAGCTGTGAGGAGGGACTATAGCAGAGGTTCTCAGTGGTCCGGGGACCACCAGTGGTCCTGGAGGGGGTTCCAGGTGGTTCCCAGCTAAATGATGGAGAGTTGGTAATCAAATGGACTCTTACAGATATTTAACTCTTGAGGGTGTAAAATGAAACCAGATGGACCCTTACGGGTCCATCTGGTTTCATTTTACACTCTCAAGAGTTAAATTATTGTTAAACATCTTATCCAACGATAACAAAATATTCAAAGTTTTGGGTCTGAGAATCTCATCAAATGGTGGTCCGTGGCTCAAATGCCGGAAAAAAAATGGTCCTTGATATGAAAAGGGTTGAAAACCAGTGGACTAATAGTATAGGGACAAGTGATGGGGAGTGACACTGGAGATGTGACCCAACTCCAGGAAGGGGCATATTATGTGCCTTATCCTCCACTAGTAAAAGATTAAAGCTGAATGTACACTTTCTCACACAACCGCTCTCAAGCTTTTACAGCTTGCTTAGGTTTGACACTTGTGTATAGCTTTGCTGTAGTGGTATCTGTACATGTATTCTGATTTTACCGGATTAAATGTTTTACTACCCTATAATATTGTCTTGTTTTTGTCTTTTAAGGCCTTTTAAAGTGTCCTTGAGTCCTGGAAAGGCGCTGCACAAATACTATACAAATACAAAATGTCTCCTGTAATTCCATTAATAATGAGAGGCAGGGGATTATATTAGACGAGGAAATTCGATCAACACACCGAGACTTCACTGGTGTCAATAATTACAATCCAAGAGGCACAGCAGACAGAGGTTAAATGAGTGAACAGAATTAATGTCTGAGTGCCTCTTTGGTCACTTGAGGATCAAAAGGGATGTCATACAGGCAAAAAAAGATACAGTAGTAAACCACAATGGATGCCAGTAGTATCTCCCACTTCATCCATCCATCTACCATCTATCATGGTTTCTCAGTGGCATTGTTATTTATGAAGTTTTAATAATAACACATTTAGCCCCCTTTTCCTTTATGAAAGTGTGGACCAAATCCGTGAAGGCCTCAAATCCAACATGGCTGCTATCAGCTATGTTGGAAATGGTCTTTTTAATGGTTTTGCCCTTCAATGCTGTTATACAATATGTGACTCGTTGGATTGAAGCATTCGTGTTGTTTTGATGATTAAAACATCTGTTACAGTTTAACCTATTTTTAAATCGCAGATCATCTGAACAGTCACAAGGTGTGACTGAGCTGCTGGGGCAAAACCACCGATCAAAACTTCCCATTCACAAGTTCCCCACCATGACCAAATGGGTGAGGGACGCCTCAACACGTCATTATGGAGCTGGTAAAATATAATGCTGTTAAGCTACATTAAAAACAAAACACTGCATCCTTCTGTATAAAAACTACAAAGCAAGGCAAAGTAAATAAACATATGACATGCATATCCCTTTTGATCCATTTGAAGTTTAGTTTTAATCCCCTTGGGTGAAGAACCAATGTACAATCATCACCCACCTTATGACGACTCATTGGGTCTTTATGTGGAAAGGATAATAAGTCATCTCAGCTGTGACTTTTAGCTGTGTATTACTATTTTTATATTCCTGGCTTGAATGGACCACAATGGAAATAAGTTGTCTTTATAGTGATATCCATGACATTCTCAATGAATACGTATGTATTCATTGCAGAGTAGAGTCCAACCGAAGCCAGATTTTAGGGGTTCCAATTTTGGAGAGTCATGGACCACCTATTACCGATTTCTTTGTTAAAAAGTGCATCGTTTTCTAATCAATTTGAAAAACGTACTGTAGCCGATCACAGACCTCGACTATGCAGGTGACATTTCCCTGTAGTCTCAGACACAGCAGAGAAAGGAAGGGAACTACTGTGCTACTGACAGTAGAAATGGAGTGCAGAAAGATCAAGCTCAGTGCCAAGAAAACAAAAACAATGGCATCCCCCGGCATTCATTCATTCAACACGGAGGACAGAACCCTTGGTACTGCCGGTGGTTCTGTCTACTGCAGGTGCTCGAGGTATAGTCGAGGACTTCAAATATCTCTGGACTGCCTCGAAGGAACAGGACCTGAAGGTCCGGAGCAGGGCACTTGCCTGGAATGCCTTGTATGGGGATTAAGAGAGAGTGGAAATCTGAGATGGGAGTGGACCTCAAGAGGCGGCTGTTTGTGGTTACAGTGGAATCAGTGCTGCTGTATGGCGCCGAGACATGGATGCTCACAGTACAGCAGGGAAAGGCCTTGGATGGCGTCTACAAGAATGTTAGGAATGGCACTTGATGTCACATGGCCAGACCACTTCAGAAACGTGGTGGACCTCTACGGGATTCCCGTGGGTCACGGACAAGGTCAGGGAGAGAATGATGAGGCTCACTGGGCGAACGAACTGGCCCTGTGGGAGCCAACCCAAAGCACAGCTAGGAGGGGAAGGAGGCGCAACATCTACCTATAGACACACTGCGGCATGACAGCAGACCCAGCAACACTGCAGAGCTCAAGAACCTGATGCTAGATAGGAGGGAGTGGAGGGAGCGGCGATCCAGTCCCAAGTTGGTGTCCTAAAATAGCCGATCTACAAGCTCACCGTGAGCGTGCATTATGATGAAAATCGTATACAATGTTGGTGAATTTTTCTAAATGAAATATTTGAAAATAGCCTACAATGACTACAAAGCCCAAAATAGTGGTTAAAAATCAGTACATATCAGCTACATAATTGATGATACCGATCAAATAATGGCCCATATATCAGCCAGATCGATCGATATATCAGTCTGGCTCTATTTTGTATGTGAAATAAATTGAAGCGAATCAAAAAGGGCAAACTAAATTTTCCAGCACCATTACGGTCTGTTAGTTAGAGCATCCCTCAGTGATTGGTCATGGCTAGGAACTTTGTGAAAGGGGAGTTTTGATCAGTGCGTCACAGCCTTCACCACCATGGCCCCAGCAGCTCACACCTTGTGACTGACTGTTCAGACCACAGTAGCGTTGATGAGAGCAACAGTGAGCGTGGAGAATCACATGGATTAAAGCAAAATAAAATATCACGACTGAAAACGTTTGTATGACCAAGTCCTGATTTGTGAAACGGTGAAAGGAGAAGATTTGTGTCAAATGTTCCAAATTAGTTGTTGCTAATTTTTAATTGTTGAAGTACAAAAACGTGCTAAAGTGGTTGAAGGGATTTTGATGCTATGGGGGTTCCATTGGGTCCCACTTTGAGAGCCATTGTCATAGAGGACAAATCCACTGTTCAGGGAGTGCTAGAGATGATATAAACCAGCTTGTTTACTTTTTTATTAGAAAGAAAAGCTTTTTATTACAGCTGATTTGAGTTCCATTATAACCTATCTCAGGATAATTTCCTTTCATAAGGCCTATAGCACACTGGAATCGAGGCCTGCCAAGTGGCAATGCTTTCTGCAGAACGCAAAGAGGCCACTGTGCAAGTTGGCATTATCTCACCCTGCCACTAGATGGCAGCGTTACTTTAAATAAATGGCTCCACTGTCAAAACCTGTGTGAATGTGTCTACACATGGCACCTGAATGTAACTGCAGCCAGTCAGTGAGTCACTTTAAATTGTATTTATTTGGAATTGCAACATCCACCTGGAAAGAAAAACTCCTGTTCCAGTAACCTGTCTGCTTTTGGTTAAGGCCAGGGTATCATTTTGGTTTGACTGAGAACCAGTGTTATAAAGTAACTAAGTACATTAACTCAAATACTGTACTTATGTTCAATTTTGAGGTATTTTTTTAACTTTACTGGAGTATTTCCAATTTTCAGTACTTTTTATTTTACTCCACTACATCTCAGAGGCAAATATTGTACTTTTTACTCCACTACTATTAAGCCTATTTGAAAACTTTAGTTACTAGTTACTGTGTAGATTTAGATTATTATGACCAAACATACATTAACCACTTCAACCCTATATACATTTTTCGGCCATTTGAAAATAGCCGATCTACAAGCTCACAATGCGTCGCGACACATTGTGAGCTTGTAGATCTGCTAATTTCAAAAGATTTGCATACACTTTATACATTTGAAAACTTGGGAAATGGGACATTCTGCATAATGAGTAGCCTACGTTCTACTTTTACTTGTAACAAGAGTATTTCTACATTGCAATATTGACACTGTTACTTAAGTTAAACATGTGAGTACTTTTTCCACCAGTGCTGAGAACACGACAACCTTGCATCATCACCACTGTGACCTCTGAAGATCCTTTGTGAAATGATGTGGGTGTTCTCTCTCTGTTCTTGGCAGTGGTGGTGGTGGTGACACTAGGCAGTCTTTGAGGGTTTCAACAGAGCACTCTTGCAACAGTTTGACCCATAAGACTCGAGTCAACACACTTAAGTATTAAATAAGTAATCAATTGGTATTCAGTCTCTCCAACCTACTTACTGGTATTACATTTAAGACACACACCTTGGTGTGTCTTGGGAAACCACCAAGACTGCATGTGAGACAGCAGTTGCAGTAACAGACAAATTGTCTATCGCTATCATGGACAACCACCAGTGGTGTAAAATAACTAAGTACATGTAATCAAGTACTGTACTTAAGTACAATTTTGAGGTATTTTTACTTTCTTCAGTATTAACAATTTTCAATACTTTTACTTCTGCCCCACTACATCTCGGAGGAAAATATTGGACTTTTACTCCACTACAATTATATGAAAACGTCAGTTACTAGTTACTTTGTAGTGTTTGATTATTATTATAAAACACACTAACCACTTCAGCCTTATATATTTCAGCCATTTGAAAATAGCAGATCTACAAGCTCTTGTAAATCGGCTATTTTCAAAATATGGACTCAACCCAGTCAAAATCACGATACGCAAAACAATGCAGGGAGGGAAAAGAAGGAATTAAGGAAAACAAGAAATCACATCTGACACACTACTGTATGAACATTATATGGTCCTGTTTGGCACCGGGCTTAGGGAAGACGAGAGCACCAAGATGACAAAAACCACTGCTCTGGGCTCACTCTGCAGATTTCTCAAATTCTTTCCCTGTTGAGTCGATCACCACATCCATTTAAACTGTATCGGTCTCAGCCGGTCTGCCCCTTTCCCCACAACACACAGACGCCCTCCCTCCCTCCCCTACACTCTAATATTATTCACCACTTAAACCCTACGATATACCTAAGGCAGGGGTCTTCAACGTTTTTTCAGGCCAAGGACCAAGGCCAAGGACCCCCACTACATTTTGATAAAATTGTGTTGCAGATTAAAAATTTCATAGATAGTTGGATTCATGCTAATGTTTATTTTCAGATGGTTAACCATTAAACCCTCAATATTTAGTCAACTTGACCGTTGGCTCTGTACTTGGTCTGCTCTTTTTCCCTCTGCACCGACTCTCCGAGAATAGCCGATCTACAAGCTCACAACGCCTCGCAGCGTTTCCATCTCTGAGTTAAATTAACACTGATAATGTTACGGTAAAGATCTGGGGTCCGTGCTCTACTACGGCATAACAAATTGAGGGTCCTTGAAATTAAAAGGGTTGAGAATCACTGCATCTACTGGCGTCGTGTCAGTAAGTTAAAGGAAATAACACGCAAAGTTCAATTCGTGTAAGTAATTAAGTTTAGAGTTGACATACATTCATAGCATAATACCACAAGGCAGGGTTTATTCTTTCAAACATTTGGCTTTTATTTGATAATACTGTATATTTTGTCCATTTGGCTTTAGGACTTACATAAAGCATCAGACACATGCATCGTCCTCTTCAAAGTTTTCCATCTTTTACAAAAAAAAACAACCTCTGTACTTCTCTCTCTCTCTCACTCTCTCTCTCTCTCACGTTACTCCAGCGCAAGAGGACCCTCTCCATTCCACACTACAGCTATACATGACAAAGACAGCGGAAAAAACACATAAAAACCATGACAGATATAACACTGAAGAAAAACAAAACAAAAGTAATAAAAAAAAAATATGGAAAGAGTTTAATTGTTTTAAATTAGGCCTCTAACGCTCCATCATATCTTTAAATGTTAATGTAGCTTGAGGTGTATGAAACAGCACTGTAAACTCTGATCGGGTAACTTTGCTTTCTAGGACGGCGATTAAAAGCTTTTCATTATTAACCACTTAAAACCTATATACTTCGTTAACTGGGGTCCCCAAGGGCTCTATCCTTGGCCCACTCTCCCAAATCTGGTCGCTGGAAAGTAGCTGATCTACAGGACGAGCACGTTGCAACACGAAGCGCCCTGAGCTTGTAGATCAGCTATTTTCGCATAATGTTTGCATAATATGACCTTCCCAGAACAAGAACACTAGGGTTCAAGTGGCTAATAATAGGAAGGAACGGCGAGAGCCCATCGTCGAAGCAGCGCGGCAACGTTAAGCATGGAAGGACCTAGTATATGTTTTACGGCAAGTCATGAAATTGCGGTTTGCATTTACAAACAGAGTTTGACAGGTAATACATAGACACTGAATTACAATCCCACAAGCTCTTTTTGTTTCTCCCTTTCACACTTTAATTTAGCTAAACAGAACGAACAAACAATAAACACCTACAAAAAAAAACACTCCTCCTCTCGCTTATGTCTCTCCGCAAACCGTTATCGTTTTCATTTACTGCAGTTTATACTTTGTCTCTGTTAGGACAAATAGCAAGAATAAAAGAGCACAACTTGGTTATGGGCGAATCACCGAAAAGCACTTGTAAATGGGTAAACTTTGCACCTGAAGTGGATCATGTCTGTCTGTCTGTCTGTCTGCCCGGGCGAAGACATCGCGTCCACGTGTTCAGGTTCTGTCTTTATACTGGAACTCATCCTCAACAAAAAGTGCAAATCTAGTTCTAACGCAGTAAGATAATTCTCCAAAAAATAACAACAAAAGTATATGCATAGGTAATGTACAGCTACATACTGTATGTAGACGAGAGCAACGGGATGGGTGTCTGAGAGGTGGCGGAACTAAGAGTCAAAGGAAAAATGGAAAAATGGGAGGGAGGTTAGATAGTATTCTAGACTGGGCTTGAGTGTGTGTGTGTTTGCGTGTGTGGGTGTGTTTTGTGTGCAAGTGTGTGTTTGTGCATGTGTAAGTGGGGGGTTGATGTTTCTGTCGTATAACCTCGTGAGCAGGATCAAACTTCACCTTCACACAGCATAGACTGGTCCAGTGAGACCTGCACAATAAAATCCATAATATTCATTTAACTCCCAAGAATGCCGCCTAATGGACTCATTTGGTTCCACTTGGAGTGAAATGTACATTGAGGGTTTTAGTATGTACAAGGAGCGCAGTATAGCAATGAACGCGATCACGACACTTACATCATCCCCCCCGGCCCCCTCATAGGTGAGCAATACAAAATGGTTGTTATTATTATTATTCATATTATCATTATTATTATGATCTAAAAGAAGCAATCTTATAAGCGAGCATGTCTCACAACTCCCATGGGTGTCTGTAAGTCACCATTAGCCTGATTGGTCCCAGCAGTAAACTCGAGGGGAACCGGTACCTAATAATGTTTGTCTTGACTCGGAAAAGAAGGAGACAATCATTGGAAAAAATACAAAATAAAAGGCAACTTGGAATTTTGTCTTTGGAATAAAAAAACGGACAATGAGGTAATAAAAGTATAAACGCAACGGGATTATGACTGATCGTCCGTGAGCTCAGAGATCGATTGGTGTGGTCTGAAAGCAGAGCTAAGAGCTATGCAGGGGCGGGAAGTGCTCTATCGCTCTATCTCTCTCTCTCTCTCTCTCTCTCTCTCTCTCTCTCTCTTATATCCTCCTGACGCCAGCCTCAGGAGGAAGTGACATCATCACTCGACCAGTCTATGTCTCATGATGCTAACCTTGTTTTCTTTTCTTTTTTATTGTTGCAGAGATGCTGGGGTCCGAGAACAAACTTCGAGAACAGTGGTTCTCAAACGTTTTAATTTCAAAGGACCCCTTGTAACGCTAAAAGTTTACAAATGGAGGTCCATTCGGTTCCATTTTGTAACACTCTCATAGTTACAGATCTGTTGAACCCCCCCCCCCCTCAAGGAACCCTCAGGGTCCCTGGACCCCACTTTGAGAACCTCTGCTCTAGAACCTTCCCCTTTTAACAGAGTACAGAGATAGCCTTGCAGCAACCGGAAAGGAATGGAACAACGTAGTCGTAAAAACTAGGCTATGAGTCCTACGACTCTCGACACTCCGACACAAAAAGCTGAAGGTTGTTCTCGGACCAGGTGACTCAATTTCGGTCACAACAGCTCTGCCATTAAGGGCCATTCACGCCAAACACTATTAACTTTAACTATAACGACTATGTCGCTCACCATTGTCTTTGTTACAGTTGTGGTGTGGACTCTTGTGGATTTTTAAAAACTATATTTATAGTTATAGTTGTAGTGCTTGATGTAAACGGCCCTTTCTATCGAAATCGTTTTGCCTGTTTACTCACATTTGACTAACCTTAACCACTTAAACCCTACATACTTTGTTGACCCGGGGTCCCCACTTTCATGGGGAAAAAGGTCCTCACTTGACCCCCTCCTTTTTTCCCCCTCTACACCAACTCGCCGAAAATAGCTCATCTACAAGCGGTCGTGAGCTTGTAGATGAGATATTTTCGCGGGAATGTTCGCCTATTTACGATGTCAAGCCCCGAACCGGGGCGCTAGGGTTCACGTGGTTAATTATAATGGATTATTTTACATTTTATTATTATTATTATTATTTATTTTTGTATCATCAGGCTGTGCAGTGGGGGCAGTCGGTGTGGGTGGGGCGGGGGGAGCCCCCTTGGGACCCGACTAGGGGTCCTCGACGTCCAGGAACTCCTTCTTGGGGAGCGCCACGCCGCGGTACCAGGAGCACGAGCCGTCGCCCCTCTTGATGCAGGCGTAGTGGTTGGCCTGGCGCCCGTACACCTGCTTCTCGATCATCAGGTCCGTCCAGAGACACTCCTCGGGAGCCGAGATCTCACAGGGCAGGGTGGGGCAGCGCACGATCTACACGCACAACGGAAAAACGAAGGAAACGACGAGTGAAAAACAGCGGTGGTGGATGCTTGATACTTTATACCACTGGTTCTCCACCTTGTTTTTGAAAAATCGTGTTTTTTTTTTGCAAATCTATATATAATATTTTTTTAAAGCGAACATTTGTGACTCAAATCTTTGCTTCTGGGGATTCTGCCTGTCTTCTAAATCTTAACAGTTTAAAAAAAATAAACGTATGTTGCTATACAGGTATCAGTGGTTCTCAAACCCACTTTAAAAACTAATTACATTGGAAAGTAAGATGTCAAAACAAACAAAAATGAAAACTAGTGAAAAATAACCAGCTTGACACCACACACACACACACACACACACACACACACACACACACACACACACACACACACACACACACACACACACACACACACACACACACACACACACACACACACACACACACACACACAAATAACAGCCTCTCCATACGGTGTAATCATAAACAATATGCCTCATCGTTGCTCCGAGGCATAATAATAATAGCACTAGTAGCAGATAATAATAGTAGCAGCTGTAATGCAGTTCCAATGCGTTCTTTCGTTTTGTTCTTTCCACATTATATTTGCAGCAATGTTCCTCGTTTTGTTTCCTACAAAACAACTGACAGCTGTTTTGAAAAGCTTGCTTTCCAAATAATGTTTTATTACTCTCATTACATGGTACAATCCATAGTGGTAATTTAATCCTGGGAATTTTAGGAACCAAATGGACCTTTACGTGTCCGTAACTCCAAGAGTACAGTAATGGAACCAAATGAACCCGTAACCCACTCTCAGTTAAATTAACACTGAGGATTTGACTATGTGCTACATCTGTGGTTCTCAGGGGTCCCTGAATGTGTTCCAAGAGTTCCCCTGCTACATTTCTTAACCCTTTGAGGCCTGAGGTTCCGATTCTACAAAACGTCTTCTAAATCCTTTTTCTAAAACAGTTTTTTGAAAAAGAATGTTGCTATGCCAGTGGTTTTCAAACTTTTTAATGTCAAGGACCCCAAAATGTATATGTATTTGTCCGCGGACCCCCATCTCAAAATATTTTGTTCCAGGGACCCCCAGAAGCAAATATTTGAGTTACAAATGTTTGCTTTAAAAATACATATATTCAGAGATTTGCACACATTTTCAAAAATAGCAGATCTACAAGCTCGTAGCGCGGCACTCGGTGCCGCGCTATGAGCTTGTATATCTGCTATTTTTGAATAGCCAAAGTGTAAAATAATGCTTTTTTAGCTCAAATCAAGAAGTGATACCGATGCGTTCCAGGTCCTAAAGGGTTAATATAGCAATTAGGAAATAGCAAATCTACAAGCTCACAATGCATCGCACAGAGACGCATTTTGAGCTTGTTGGAACAAACCAAATGAACAATAAAGGCAGCCGGAACTTATTTTAAAATCTGATTTTGCACAGTTTTGACTTTTGAGCGTGCAGAGAGGCTGCCTTTATTGTTCATTGGGGTTCGTTCTTCAGATGAAAATGTTTCAGATCTACTATACCTTGCATTCACAGCCCATCTGGTAGCGCTGGGTGAGGCTCTTCTTCTGCGTGGGGCTCATGGAGTCCCAGGGCTGGATGTAGTCACACAGGGTCACGTGCATGCGCCCACCGGACTCTCCCTTACCTACACAAGGTGGGGGGTGAATAATGAATAAATAAATAAATAAGATATCTACATACATAGCATATCCATGCATCCGGTGATATAGACATTACACAGGACAGATAAAACCCATTTTGCAATGATTGGGAAAAACATGATACACGTGACAAATCGTCCCTATCCTAATCCTAAACAATGTGATCAATTAAATAATCTATTAATAATCAATCCCTATCTTGGGCATGTCATTATAGCCAAAAAAGTATAAAATAAAGTGGTTCATGACATATAAAACCAAATCGTTTTTTACAACATGCCTTTTAATTATTTGATTCATCGAAAAAGTTATCAACAGAACAATCACTAAGAAAATAATCGATAGTTGCAGCTCTAACTGTATGTGCACATAAAAGCAGAATAGAACTTGGTAGTTTTATTGTCTGACCCTGTCTGTACATCCTCAAGTGCAGTTCAAAAACAACAACAAACCACCAACCATAAATCATCACATACAATTGAATACATAAAGCAATTGCACAGCCTCTAGGTGAGTACAGTACATAACTTCACATAGATATTTACGGGTGATCGGATAGGGTATATGGCATGGGCTCAAATGCCTCCTCATGATTCCTGGCTGGCTGGGCCATTTGCTGCACAGATCTCCGCCAGGTCAAGTAGGTTATTGTGGGCCAGCAATATTGATGGAATATGAAAAACCTGACAGATCCGTCTTGATCAGATGGCTATATTTGGACAAAATCGGTAGGAGTAATATAATTTTTTTTGGGGGGGAACTCCCCTTTAGGCTAGTGGTTAAGATGTTGGCTTTCCTTGCGGGAGACCCGGTTTCGATTCCCGGGCGTTACATATATACTGTATGACCGGCCACATAATAGTACCTGACATCATCCATTTTGGCAAGCCGCAAAGCGATCTGGTGCTTCTCTGAATGGCACGTGTGTGTGTGTGTGTGCGTGCGTGCTTGCGTACATGCGTGCGTGTGTGAGCGTGTGTGTGTGTGTGTGTGTGTGTGTGTGTGTGTGAGACACTGTGTGTGTGTGTGTGTGTGTGTGTGTGTGTGTGTGTGTGTGTGTGTGTGTGTGTGTGTGTGTGTGTGTGTGTGTGTGAGACACTGTGTGTGTGTGTGTGTGTGTGTGTGTGTGTGTGTGTGTGTGTGTGCGGGCGCCCGGGCGAAGGTCCTCGCCTTGTCCTCGTGAAAGCTTTTAGTGTTTACGTTTTTGCGCTTGAGTGCCCCCAGTCAAAACAAAGGCATATTTCAACGTCAGTTTAAAGATGTGCTGAGGTTGCGTCCCCGCCGCGCTCTGCTCCCATTATCTGTCTGTGTGGAGCAGACCTCGACACGCCGGAGGTCTTTATCTGCCGTCAGACATCACCCACATCTACCCTCCCCCCCTCACCCCCAAATGTTCCAACTGTGGTTAAACCCCCCCTCACTTCAAATACCGGGAACAAACCGGGGAGTGTCATTTAAAACTGTGGTTCTCAAAACTTTTTCATCTAAAGCACCACTAAATTAATATGTATTTGGCTATGGACCCCCCATCTTAAAAAAGGTTTTGTGCCAGGGGACCACCATACAGTATTTTTTTGGTAAAATGATTCAAAGATATTCAAAATTCACAACATGTCGTGAGCTTGTAGATAGATAGGCTATTTTCAAATAGCTGACGTATATTGGTTTAACGTGGTTAAATCGATGCTACTGTATGTTGGGGACCCCCTGGAACCCCCCACAAGGGCCACTGGAGAGGACCCCACTTTGAGAACCACTGATTTAAAGAAGAATAATAAGAAAGAATTTAGCTGTCTCTGCTGTCACACTACTCTTAAATCTTCTACAAAATCGAGAATCCGAGACGGGAGGGAGAGAGACAGAGAGAACAGAGAGAGAGAGAACAGCGAGAGAGAGAGAGAGAGAGAGAGAGAGAGGCGATCCCTTTTTCTACCCCTTGTTTTTCAGTAGCGGGGGGCGGGGGGCGGGGAGCGGGGGGCGCCCTAGTCCCTACGTCACATCCTAGACGGATAGCTCCGCCCACACTGGGCGAGCGCTGTCAGTGCAGCGGAAGTCGATGCGCAGACGGCTTTGTTGTTGAAGCCCGACTGACGCACGCTCATGAGAAACAGCAGAAATGAAATCTGGCGAAAACAGTTGCGTGCATTAAACTTTAAAGGAAACATAATGTAATAACTGTAGTGGAGTAGAAGTAAAATATAACAGTTTATACTTAGGCTGTCGTGAAAGTGTAATATTTAGAGAAATTCTAAGTTTCAAACGCAAATCTTATTTTTAATTTAACCAGTAAAATCACGTTGAGACACAGTCGCAAAAGTAGTGGTGAGACAGCTGTTTCACTCATCTAATATAACCAGTAAAACCACGTTGAGACACAGTCGCAAAAGTAGTGGTGAGACAGCTGTTTCACTCATCTAATATAACAGTTTATACTTAGGCTGTCGTGAAAGTGTAATATTTAGAGAAATACTAAGTTTCAAACGCAAATTTTATTTTTTACTTAACCTTTATTTAACCAGTAAAAACACGTTGAGACACAGTCGCAAAAGTAGTGGTGAATTAGGCAAATGGATATTTATTATATATTTAGACTGCATGTTTCCTTTAAAGTTTAATGCACGCAACTGTTTTCGCCAGATTTCATTTCTGCTGTTTCTCATGAGCGTGCGTCAGTCGGGCTTCAACAACAAAGCCGTCTGCGCATCGACTTCCGCTGCACTGACAGCGCTCGCCCAGTGTGGGCGGAGCTATCCGTCTAGGATGTGACGTAGGGACTAGGGCGCCCCCCGCTCCCCGCCCCCCGCTACTGAAAAACAAGGGGTAGAAAAAGGGATCGCGAGAGAGAGAGAGAGAGGAAATGCTGTCTTCAGCAGTTCCTCTTCTTACAACTCTCTGTAATTAGGGGCGAGTGTTTGCGGACGCATCTCAGCCTGCGATGCTGCTGAATGCGATGGGAAAACCAGAGCGAGCATGAGATCACCGCTCTGTTCCTGGGCCTCTACTTCTGCCAGCTCTCTTTATATATACCTCTGACTGACTGACTGCGCTGCGTTTGTATTACTCACTATATGCACTAAATTTAACACACACACACACACACACACACACACACACACACACACACACACACACACACACACACACACACACACACACACACACACACACACACACACACACACACACACACACACACACACACACACAGCTCATTATGTACAGTAGTAGGCTACTACTACAGCAGTGAGCATTCTTGCTAGCTGCACGGTTTTAACCAGATAACTCAATGGCTTGGGTTTAAATCAAACTAGAACTTAATAGACTAGCAAATGCCTGTCATATATTAGTGAACCATTGATTCTAAACAATACAAAAAAAACTGTGAAAGTTATTTCACATTTGTTTACATTATCCAGTGACCAGTGGCCCTCAAAATGGGGTCCATTGAATACAGGGTGTGCTTTTAATCATGTACCTTTACTCATTCTGTGATCCTTTCTTCACTATTCTTTCCCTATTCTGACTCTTCTTGTAAGTGCAGTGTTGAGAACTCTTTTACACCTGCAATTAAGTGATGTGACAATAATGTTGATTCTGAATCTGAGAGGGTACTATGTAAAACATGGCATAGTTCCTTTAAAGTATTTTTTTTTTACCATAGACAAATGTATAATAATTACTTTTCACTCCACCAAAACCAATATACGTTATGTCATATATTATGCTAAATGATATACGACAGCAGGAATGAGCTCTCTGGGACAAACAGCTTCTTGATGCAAAGTGGTTAGAACAGCGGCTCCCAACCCAACTTAAAATTTCATAAGTTATGTTATCAAATAAGATCTTAGTGTCTTAATTGGGGGCCCACTTGCAATATCCTCACAGCCCAACGGTGGGCCCAGGCCCCACATGTTGGCCATCGCAGGGTTAGATAAAACCCTGCCCTAGAAAATACTATGTTCCGGGTGCCTTCATTTGCAGTGAAATAACTGAGCATTTTCATGGACCCTTGCAATCAGACAGAAAAAAAAAAGGTAACAACATAAACAATCTGGCCTGTGAAGAGCTGTGGCTATAGAGACAGACAAGGTCACTCCCAGGCTTCAGGGGGTTTAGTCAGAAAGAGTATCATTACTCATAATAACATAAACAGTTAATCCGCCAACACACAAAACGGTCCGCCTGCCTGCCTGTCTATCTGCCTTCCTGCTCATCTGCGGTTCTCACCGAAACGCCTACCTTTCTGACCTTGCCTGTCTCACCACTCGTCTTTGATGCTGCCTTAGCTTCTTAATTAGTTCCCATGTTTTGTTTGTTTGGCAGTCTGTCTGCCTCTCTGTCCTTTGATCATATTTTACAATTATATATCGTCGCAGTCAGGGGGAAGCCTTGTATGTCCAAATTCTTTTCAGGGAATGTCCAACGGATCCAATGTAGTTATTATTTAGTTACAAGCTCTCGTTAATACTTTTCATTGGATAAATATTTATAAAAAAAAACACAAACAGACTTGACCACTTTCAACCTGCATGGTGTGCATTTTTGGGGACTTTTTTTTGGTATGCTTTATTTCAGATAAGATTTACAATTTACAGCTCACGATTCAGTCAGTTAGCAGGCTACGCCCTAATCCAGAGCGACTTCACGATAAACAAGGTAAATAATCACATAAATAGAAGGCAGAGAGAACAGTGTAATGTCTCACAAAACTAAAATACCAGCTAAACAATGAACCTAGCATCTGTCTAAACAACACACTATCTAAATAACATTCTGTACACTGAAACTATAGACACAGTGAACAGGGAGACAGCAGAGACGGGATGACATCCAGTTAACCCATTGAGACCTGAAGCCGATTCTACATATATCCTAAATCCCAACAGTTTTCTGAAAAACGTATGTTTCTATGTCAGTGGTGCTCAATCTTTTTCATGTCAAGGACCCCAAATATAATATGTATTTGGCCACAGACCCCCATCAAAATATTTTGTTCCAGGGACCCCCAGAAGCAAAGATTTGAGTTAAAAATGTTCGCTTTAAAAGATATATATATATATTCAAAGATTTGCACGCATTTTCACGATTTTTCAAAAATAGCAGATATACAAGCTCATAGCGCGGCACCGAGAATAGCCCAAAGTGTAAAATAATGCTTTTTAGCTCAAACCTAAAAATGACACGGTTCCAGGTCTCAATGGGTTAAGTGCCTCAGATCTGACTTGAACTCATGCCGGCTGCTGGGAGGACTATAGCCTTATTCATGGTACAGTATGTGCTGTTCTTACTCAGCGAGACACTGATTTTTCTTTTAATGATATCTAAGTCCTACTGAAATCAAGGATAATCTATAGTCAATCAATCAATCAATCAACCTACCCATCCAATATATAACCTATATATCGAGATTTAAAAAAAAACATTTCACTGGTGAGTTTTTTACACAGACCTGAGATGAGGTATTCCTTCTTGCCGCTCGTATCCAAGGTAACGCCGCAGACGGCGGAGACAGGCGCTGTGAAGATGGACTCGATGTCGTCATTGGGCCCCTTGAACATCTGGAAAACACACAACAAACAGGGTCAAGGTCAAAGGGGACATAATCTGCGCACCAGCCTTTCCCACAAAGTATTAAGTACTTAGCCAAATCTACAAGCTCTTAGAGCGTCACATTGCGTTGCGCTGAGAGCTTGTAGATTGGCTATTTTCGGCATTTATACAGAGTATAAATGCAGGTTATGTGGCAGTTATTATCGAATGTAAACATCCCATTTTCACCCTTCATCTTCATATAACTGGTAATCACTAATGTTCATTTGTACCATGTCTATCTAATCACTCTGTGTCTCATTGAGGCTGTGGACAGTTCAGAAACCTGCCTATCAGTGCTGTCATATGTTGTATGCTTTATTTCAGATAGATTACGATTCAGGCATTTAGCAGTCTACGCTCTAATCTTATGATAAACAAGGTAAATGATCACATAAATAGAGGACAGTGTAATGCCTCACGAAACTAGGACACCAGCTAAACAATGAACGTAGCATCTGTCTAAACAACACACTATCTAAATAACATTCTGTACACCGAAACTATAGATACAGTGAACAGGGAGACAGCAGGAGAAAGAGATTTAACAAGCGTATAAAGATAAGGTTGAAAATGGATTAAGTGTTCCTTTAGCGGGCAGCGTGTAGATCCTAACCTTGATCTGTTTGATATCATACTGGATCCTCTTGATGGGGTTCCCGTAGATGTCGTTGCCAGAGTCCACCTCTCTCTCTCCCACCACCTTTGCACGAATCACTGTTGACAAAAGAGAGGAAAGTGGTTAGCATGTCGCCTGGTACTCTCTCAACCTCATAAAGCACTAATATGTACAAACACACACACACACACACACACACACAGCGGAGGCAGCCTAGATCATGGGTCTTCAACAGGGGGTCCGGGACCCCAAGGGGCTCCTCAGAGTAACAGGGGGTCCGCCAAATCTTTGTGTGATGGGGAACATTAGCCGAAAATAGCAGATCCACAAGCTCACACTGCGAGGCGTTGTGAGCTTGTAGATTGTCTATTTTCGGAGAGTCGGTGTAGAGGGAAAAAGAGCAGACCAAGTACAGAGCCAACGGTCAAGTTGACTAAAAATGTCAACTCATCTAGGGGTCCTTCGCCTGAAAAACGTTGAAGACCCCTGGCCTAGATTGTTGGCTGGATCACCATTATTAGTCTTGTGTAGCCGGACGATCATTGATAGTTCCTAGTTACTCAATACGTCTGGTGACTGGAAATGTAAAACGTAACTGTATTGCAGAACCAAAGCCAAGACTTTCGGGTGGTCCTTCATATTGGAACGGTACCGGGATCGGTTTTCAACAAAGTGGCCTTAGATTTGTCAGTGGAGAAAAGCACTCTTTTAGCCCACATTGAACGTAGAGGTCACCAGACTTATCAATGGCCGAATATCTCCCATAATCTGAGCCAAAGTGTTCAAAACTTCGAATCCCTGAACTTGATATAATGTTCAAAGAATCAATCAGAAAGATCAAAGAATGAGATCATTCTTTGATCACAGTTGGATATCAAAGTGATTCCAATTCTGCCCACAGGTTGAGAATCACTGGACTAGATCACAATAAACTGTAGGTGTTAAAGAAAAAGAAAAAAAAGTTGCTTTGGACCGGTGGTGTTGTTTTTCTAAACATGCCCACCCACTCTCTGAAGTGAAGGACAATGAAACAGACAAGAACACGCTAATATCGTTAAGTGCCAAGGTCCTGTTTTTAATTTGTCTAGTATCCACCACATCCCTGGCTAACAAACTACAGATGGATGACAGTCAAAACAGCCTCTACGGTCGCCTGAAGCGAACGAACACACCAGACAAAGCCAGACGGATCTATCGGTTTGGCTGATATGTAAAAGCCATTAAAGGAGATTAAATGTTCAAAAGATTTCAAACATTTTCAAAAATAGCAGATCGGCTATCACATTGTTGTTGTTGCTTAAGTGGTTAAACAAAATGTATGTTGCAATAGTCTCAAATAGACTCTTTAATCAAACTTTTGGACAAAATACCAGTCAAAACATAATAATAATCAGTGGTCTAGGACTCTGCAAAACTTGGGATCAGCGTCTGACACAAAACTCTGGCATCGGTCAGGCTCTACACAAGTGGGGTCCAGGGACCCTCAGGGTTCCTTATGGGGGTTCTAAATGGACCTTACAGGTCTGTAACTCTCAAGAGTTATGGGGGTCCCTGAAATTACACAGTTTGAGAACCACTGCTGTGCACACTATATGCAGGCAGTCACACTTCACATTATGAGCCACACAACACAGTGTTGCCATGTCTGTTGTGACTTATTATAAGTGACTTTGGGCTTGTTTTTCTGTAGAGTTGCTTATTTGGGCTTGATTGCAAAACAAATTTGATTATTATTTAAACCAGTGGTTCTCAAATATTTTCATGTCATGGACCCCTAAATGTATTTGTCCACGGACCCCCATCTGAAAATGTTTTGTGTTTTGCTTCAAAACTCTTTCAAATATTCCACATTGTATTCAGATCTACAAGCTCACAACGCGTCACATTGCGACGCTTTGTGATCTTGTAGATCGTCTATATTCAAAAAAGCCGACGTATACAGTATACTGTATACTGTATATACTGTATTACTGTAGGTTTAATGTGCTCATGTGGCATGATATAGTCGCTTCTTTTGGGCTTGTTTTCCTAGATCTGGTTGATTATTTCTCTCACAAAATCTGGCAACACTACTGCCAGAGTATAGGGCTTCAGGCTGTTAGCCCGCTGCTCTGCCCAGTCAATGGAAAGCCCACGGTGCCAACCTATTGGACCACCAGACACACTGCTGACTGGCCTGGCTGTGGAACACAGGCAACTCTCCATCCCCAACCAACAGAAACACCAGAAGGAACTCTTCAAAGAGACAGAAGTGCATTAAGGATACCACCAATAATGGCAAAGGCAGAGACGTTGAAAGCAAATACGAGGAGAAAGACGGGGGCCAAACCTATGTGTGAGAGTCGAGACCTGTGTGTGTGTGTGTGTGTGTGTGTGTGTGTGTGTGTGTGTGTGTGTGCGTGTAATTCTTTTTTACAGCCTGACTGACTACATCAAGCTTCAGCTATGCTTAGGGCATTTCTGCAGAATGGAAAATATGAGCAATACACACACACAAAAAAAAAACAGGAAACAAAGTTACTAACACACACACACACAGACACAGACACACACACACACACACACACACACACACACACACACACACACACACACACACACACACACACACACACACACACACACACACACACACACACACACACACACACACACACACACACACACACACACACACACACACACACACACGTGTACAAGCGGCTGCTGTTGCTCTTATACCCTTGGGTTCACTTTATGGCTTGGAGCAGACACAAGTATGGGGGTTCACTGCTCCCGGAGTTAACAACGTCTGTCGTCCTCTCGCACCCCCCCCACACTCCCCCCACTCCCCCTTCCCCCCACACGCCTGCTCCAAGTCGCATGCTTTTCAGCACATGTAACCACATCACAGCGTTTATCGCGGGGAGGAATGAACTCCGGATCAGTCTTTGATTCCAGCGTCCCGCGGCGTAGCTTTAACAAGAGTCCAAAAATCTACCCCCCCACCCCCCTATACCAAGAAGCAAAACTTCTGCTTTTTTATTCCACTCTCACTCTTAAAAAAAGTCTGATTTGTACATAGTCGTACTACAGTGTCCCGTGCCGGAAACAGCCGATCTACAAGCTCACGGTACGGTAGCAACGGCGATGTGTCGTGTGTTTGTAGATCGGCTATTTTGGCAGCGCGACACCAGCAAGTATAAAGATCTGGCTTTATGCAAACATTGCGAGAGCAGCCAGAGTACACACATAAACAAATGCAAATGCGCAACACACACACACACACACACACACACACACACACACACACACACACACACACACACACACACACACACACACACACACACACACACACACACACACACACACACACACACACAGTATACCTGGCTGGCACACTCTCCTCTACATTCCTCCCCTTTTTTTCCGTTCTCATTTCCTGGCTTCGTTCGGAGCTACGAACTAATGAGCTCAAAGAATCAGGGGAGAGAGGAGGACACAGTCAGTCACACAATGCTCACAGAAATCACCCTGCTATTATTAAGGACGGATCGCCGTCGGGAATCTAGCGAAAGGACGGCCGCAATGGGAGATTAATCTCTCCTCCTCTATTCACCCCCGGCCAGGCTGGCGGGCTTTTTGTTTACCTCTCGGCTGTCTCTCTCTCTCTCTCTCTCTCTCTCTCTCTCTCACCAACCGCGATAAAGCGAGGAGGCCGATGTTCCCTCGTAGTCTAAACAAACACACTATGAAAGGAGGAGACTGTACAAAAGGTGTAAACAACTACTACTACATGCTACCCACCTATCTAGCTACTTACTGTACCAACTACCCGTCTATCTATCTAACTACCTACCTACGTACCTACCTACTTAAGAACCTACGTAACTATCTATCTACCTATCTACCTACCTACCTACCTACCTACCTACCTACCACAACAACCACAGAGCCGAGTCCGGTACAGTGACCTGACGGCCGGGATTGTTACGGTTTCAAGCTGGGTGGCCAGAGTCCCGACAAATATCTCTAAAATATCCCGGTTTTCAACATTAACTACCAAATAGTCCTGGTTTTCACCACAGTTAAAATAATGACAGTTTTGTTTTGGAGTGCTTAGCTTACAGACAGTACATAGATGTTTATCGTGTCACTCATTGTGCTAAGTGATTATCCGCCCCATCCTGAAGAAAACACTGTGTAAAAATGTTATTGTAAATAAATTAGAAAATGTCAAAGAAATTGTTAAAAGTAGCGAAAATATCCGATCTACTAGCTCACAACAGAGCTGTAGATCGGCTATTGTTACTATTTTTGAAATAGGATTTAAGTCACTACGGGTCCCTTATACCATATATATATATATATATATATATATATATATATATATATATATATATATATATATATATATATATATATATATATATATATATATATATATATATATATATATATATATATATATATATATGGTCACTCTAGAGTCGGGCAATAGATTGATCTCACCCGCCGTCTGGTCTGATGACCACCAGTCTATCAGCCAACATGAGCCCCCCCCCCAGTTCCACAATCCCACAAACCACCAGTTGACCCACATTTCAAATGCCCCCCCCACCCCCCCACCCCCCCACTCCAACCATCTCGACACTTAATGACTTATACATGCGTATCAGATGCACTACGCAATGTTTTCCATGAAAAGTCCCATAAGAACACACAGAGCCACATCCTTAACCCATTAAGACCGGGAACGCATCTGTGTGTCATTTTAAGATTTCTTTGGGCTATTCAAAAATAGCAGATCTACAAGCTCATTGCGCGGCATTTTTTTTAAAAATCGTGAACATTTTTGCAAATCTTTGAATATATACGTTTTTTTTTATACGAATATATAACATTTTTAACTCAAATCTTTGCTTCTGGGGGATCCTACGAATGTCTTCTAAATCCTCCTAACAGTTTTTAAAAAAGTTATGTTGCTATAGTCAGTGGTTCTCAAACTCTTGCATGTCAAAGCCCCCCAAAATGATATGTATTTAATTCAAAACATGTTGTTCCAGGGACCGCCCTAGAAACAAAGATTTGAGTTAAAAATGTTCGCTCTGAAAATATATATATGTTCAAAGATTTGCACAAATCTTCAAGATTTTTCAAAAATAGCAGATCTACAAGCTCATAGTGCGGCACCGAAGAATAAAATAATGGTTTAAGTGGTTACAGAGATGCGCTCCCGGTCTAAACGGGTTAACTACCCCCGATTCACTGCACCGCATGACTGGCCCCTCTGTTTTCATACTCCAGTGGCCACCAAATCATCCCTGACTGTCCTTCCCCCTCAAGTCTGATTTATACTTCATTGTGCGTCTGTGTCATGGGCCCTTAAATTGCCGATCTACAAGCCCACAACAGGCCGCATTGCGGTGCGCTGTGGGCTTTTAGATCTGCTATTTGTTGCCAAATGACCCCCCCTGAATAAGGATGCTAGAGTTCAAGTGGTTACGGAATAATAGCAAAACATTTTGAGATCCAGTATACTGTTTAGCAATCATACAAGCAACGCGATGGAAGATTCTTGGGAGTGGGCTTGCAGATCTGATCTACTATTTAAGGAGCGCGCCACACCATCGGGGCAACACGAGACCTTAAGTAAGCGTTCACAGTGCAGCCATATGCAGGCCGATTGATACCCAACCTGTAATTCTAAAATGGGACAAATCTGCCCCAAAATGGGAATGCGTCCCTATAGGGGGCTGTTCGGCTGACATTTTAGTGGTTCCGAAGTCCTGACGTGGTGAGAACATCCACCAAGTCTCACAAATCGGTGAAACACTAGCCCGGACTGCTGGCGTAGTGGCCCGGGCACCTAGGCTCCAAAGTAGCCTGACAGTGTGTCGCGGGTTCGAGTCCCAATGCCGACGGCCTTTGCTGCCTGTCACCCCCAATCTCTCTCCCCATTTTCCTGTTCACCCATTAAGACCTGGAACGCATCTGTGTCACTTTAGATTTCTTTGGCTATTCAAAAATAGCAGATATACAAGCTCATAGTGTGGCATCGAGTGCCGCACTAAGAGCTTGTAGATCTGCTATTTTTGAAAAATCTTGAAAAAAAACTTTAGATTTTTTTCAAAAAACTGTTAGGATTTAGATTTTTTTTAAGAATCGCCTCAAGTCTTAAACTATCATTAAAGGCATAAAAGCCCAAAAATAAATCTTCAAGAAAGCTGTGAAACACTGATGTTGGTGGCGCCAGAGAAGAAGGCAACTTTCTCAATAATATCCCTGAGAGAAAGATTGGGACATTGGTCGTCCGTTGGTTATTGCAGTCAGTGAGTTCTCAAACCTTTTCACGTCATAGACCCCAAAACCAAATTGATACTTATTAGGCTGCAGAGTTCAATATGAAAATATTTGAGATAATATATAATATAGATAATATAGTCCAGAATTCTACAACTTCTACAATTCTACAACTGTCTACTCTATACTGTATCTGGGGAGATAACAAGTGGAGAGAGTGAAACCTATGATCTGACTAGTCGTTCTTAATTATACATATTCCCTGATTGGGTTAACTTCTAATCAGTGAAATAATAGGGAAATTAATTACTGGGGGGGCCCTGAAACCCTCTCAAGAACCCCTGGGGGTACTGGGACCCCACTGGTTTGTTTGGTTTATCGCAGATATATCGCATATTGCAAAAACTTCAATAATTTCTTGGAGCACATAATGCAGGTAATTCATCATCTGTGTCATCATAACAAAAGGTTGTCCAGCAACGTGCACTCATCTTCAGTAGACTTGAGTTGACTACTGTAACGGTGTCTTTACAGGTCTCCC
>NC_139951.1:42103207-42180707 GCF_963454915.1 Gymnoscopelus microlampas
CTGGCCCTCCGGTCCATGTTATCTCTGTGTCTCTCTCTCTCACTCTCTCTCTCTCTCTCTGTGTGTGCCACGTTGTCCTGTAAGGCCAGCCAGAAGCAGAGGAATGCTGAACCTAGCAGCTTTTTAATTCTTCTTTTAATTAAGTTTTAGGCTAATTGGATTTGGAGTTTAAATGATGACTAGAGTTTTTTTTATTGTCTTTGTTGTATGTTGTTTACACCGAGGCGGGAGGACCACTTTGGAAATAAGTGTTTTTTAAGTCATGCTTTTAAAGTGCTATCCTCTCTGGATGTCCTTGTCTCGTGTTATTGCTACAAGACTCTGTTGTTTTGAAGCCTGATCAAAATCTAATCAAAATACATTACGAGAGTACACAGTGATCCGTGTACTCTCGTCTATCTTGGACGTACAGATTAAACTACACGCTAGGTTTTTCCTTATTCATGCATATCAATGCATAATAGCACTTTGATGAATTGAATACCCAGGAGCACAATGGAAACAAGCCCCCTAGGGCTTTTTGTGTCGTTATCCTTTTAACAATAATGTAAACTGTAAAATCGTACCACTGTACTGTTTACAAACTGTTTATTAAGTATTCAATCAATCAAAAAAGCATCTGATCTTCAAGGAACCTGGATTTGAAAGCAGTTAATATTGTGTCTGTCTCCCTTAAAAAGGGATAGTTCACCCCCAAAATGACTTATTTTCTATCGATTACTCACCCCATGGAGACTTGAATTCGTGGAGATTTTTTTTGTCGCATTCCTAAGCCAATAATTTGATGCCCGGCGACGGCTGAAAGTGTCAACTTTGAGTCTCCTACCGGAGACATAAGCATCTTTCCGCCGGTCATCAAATTATTGGCTTAGGAATGCAACAAAAATCTCCATGAATTCAAGGCTTCATGGGGTGTGAAAATGATAGAAAATAAGTATTTTTTTGAGTGAACTATCCCTTTAACGTTCATCAATATTTTATTATTATTGTGCGTTCCAATGACAAACTGATGTCTCTCTCTCTCTCTCTCTCTCAACAGGATGTCAGGCCCACGTGACAATAATCTACCAGCCCTCCAACACCATTTGTAACTCTTGAGTGTGTGTGCAAATGGAACCAAATGGACCCTTACGGGTCCATTTGGTTCCATTTGCACACACACTCAAGAGTTATGGTGACACTCCAGATTTTACAGTGTGACTGAGAGAGGACCGCCCTGGCCTTGCAACATCCTTTAACAGTGGTTGCGTGGTTTGATGACTGTGATACGACATTATTTGAATGTAACCAGAGGTTAATTACAAACACGGAAGAGGAACAAAAAAATGTGCACAAGGAAGCAGCAGGTAAACAACAACAACAATAGTGTATGTGTGTGTGTGTGTGTGTGTGTGTGTGTGTGTGTGTGTGTGTGTGTGTGTGTGTGTGTGTGTGTGTGTGTGGGGGGGGGGGGGGGGGGGTGGTACTGCTGTGCTCATTACTGAAGGTGGTGGTAGAATAGGTGGGGGGAGGGTCCCTTGAGGGGGTTCCAGGGGGTCCTCAGTAAAATGTACTCTTTTTTTTTTGCCAATTCAAAATTAGCAGATCTACATAGATCTTCTACTTTCCGACCAATGTTGAAAATAAATATAATGTTAAAATAACATAACATATTTTTGGTCCCCCGGGCTCCTTGACAATTGAAAAGGTTTGAGAGTAACTAGATAATGCCTATAGTGACCACATAATAAAGATAATAAAGCCTATAAATACATTCATGCTCCACTACGTAGCACCCGAAAATAGCAGCCCTACCAGCTCCAGTGAGCTTGTAGATCTGCTATTCTCTATAGTCTTAATATAACGGTAATCATTGTCTCTTATACTCACCTACATCTGCGTTGCAGAACGCCTGTTGCGGATGGACGGGGGCGCAGCTGCAGGCTTCAGTCAGGTCCTCCACCCTCCACAGGACCACCAGCACCAGCACCGTGCACAGCATGTGACCCGAGGACCCCATGTTGAACAACCGTTCTTCTTCAATCCGTCCGGATTCTCCTATTAATAATAATCTCCTAGAATAATAAGCCTCTAAAAAAAATGCGTCGCAGCAAAGTCTCTCTCTCGCAGGGTCCAAGTGGATGTCTCTCTCCCTCTCTCTCTTCTCTAACGGTTATGGCAGTTACAATGTCAACAATATATCGGCTGCTTTTTTTTAGAGCTGATCTCAGCTCAGTTATGTCGGCTATAGATGTTTGCACACAGCAAGGAATATCAAGGAGCTTATTGTAGGACGATGTTAATGACGTCTGTACCTTCAAGAAAAGATGCGACGAAATGACGTAGTCTCTGGGTAGAAAGGCTGTATCCTCAGCGGTGTGACTGTAACTGACTGTTGTTATTCTCTGAGACCAAGGCGGTTTTATAATGACGCTGCCCCGCCCCCCGTCTCTAGACTCCTCCCACATCCCCTGGCTGGCTGTGTTGGAGAGGACCAGAGCCTTCTAGAGAGGACTATGGCCGCCAGGAGGCGCTAAATAAAACACCCAGTTGGTTACTGTTGCTTTTTGATTTATGGGTCAGTAGTAGGTCTGACTGTGACCCATTTACCACCAAATTATTATTATTATTTTTGGGGGGGGGGGGTCCCAAGATGATTAGCTAAATGTGCAACAGTGTTTTCTCACTGAACAGTAAACAAACCTAGTGTGTAGTTAGTACAGGGTATCTGCACATTTCTAAAGTTACAATTGAATGACTTTTAAGACCTTTTTAATACCAAATTGGCCAAATAGTCAAATATTATGTAAGAAAGAGGCTAACATCAACAACTACAATCTCACAACGCCTCGCACTGGGAGGTGTTGGGAGCTTGCAGATCGGATATTTTGATATTTTTAGACCATATCTGTGGAAACGAGTCAAACTAAGTGTAATGCCTACAATTCCAAGTGCTTGTCAGGGTGGGGGGTCCCAGTTCAAATATGATTATTTTGGTGCGGCCTGAACATTTTGGGATCCCTTGCCATATACGACAGTGGCCCCCTTAACTCTGACAAATGGAACCACAAGGGTCCCTTTGTACACTCTCATTAGTGACAGACCTGTAAAAGGTCCATTTGGAACCTCCTCAGGGAACCCTGAGGGTCCCTGGGCCCAACTTTGTGAACCACTGCCTTATGAAACTTTGTTGTTTTTCTTTTGCCATGTTATCTTAAAGGCATTCCTTAATCTTAAAACATTCACTCTTGAGTATAAACTTACAACGGTAATTTCAGTCATTTTGTGTTACTTATTTTATTACATCCAGTATTATCTTGCTACATTATTGTTGTAAGTCTTCTTATACGTCTTTTTGTGGAAGATGCCACAACATTTCACAGCTTGTAGCCGAAATAAAACCCCTTTCAATCTTCTACAAATAATATCAAGTCTATTATCATAATTTCTTTAAAGCTATTCTATAATCTTATTAGCCGTTTTGTGACTAAGCACATTTCACTAAAGGCATAATAATGAAGCACTGGCACAAAGTAAAGCTCAAGGTTTATTCCAGCATTATAACATTGTATATATTGTATAACATCATCACAGCATCATTTTCTGACTTGGAAAACCGTTGAGAGGCAATTCGATCTCACGGCAGCCTCCATTGTGCCTGAAGAGGGCAGTATCTCTCCATCTTTCTCCAGCCTATAAGGCTATGGCAGGACTATGCTGTCACAGCATACAAATTATTTCTTAAGACTTTGAAATGAATGATTCACCAGACGAGTGCATCTCAAACTTAATTTTTTAATTTCAAGGAACCCCCAGTTTGGTATTCATTAGACCTCAGACCCCTGACAGCGTACAAATGGAACCAAATAGATCCGTAAAGGGCCCATTTGGTTCCATTTTTAGACTGTCAAGAGTTACAGACCTATAAGAGTCCACTTGGTACCTAACTATCAATCATTATGCTGGGGACCCTCTTGGAATCCCCCTCGAGGACCCCTGGTCTTTGAAAACCACGGCACTGCACCACAAATGCCACATAAAACAATGCTTCAACAACCATTAGTCTTGTTTCACAGTAAACTCATTATCTGTTGAAACAGAAAACTGCAGCAGCACTGGCCCAGTCACTTAATATAGAAGGCACTGATTTGGAAAAGGAGACTTATGTTTATAAAGGCAAACGGAAACATCAATGGGCATAGTTTAAGAATCACAGTAAAGGGCCATGTCCACACAAAGTGTTTTTTTGAGCTGCCAGTGCCTGTCTTCCATGCATTTCTATGGTAAAGCGGAGCTGGTGCGCTCCTCTTCCCAATGCCGACCATCGCGCTTGAGCGCTCTCTATGCCCTGCGTTTCTTGGCGCAGCGACCTGGGCACTTCAAGGAGGAAAAAGTTCAACTTTTGGAGAGGAACGCCGGTCATTTGATCCTCCTGATTGTATGCGACAACCCGGTCATTTACAACCCGGCGGTGAACAGTTACAACAACCATGAGAAGTCTGTGTTTAAATTGTTTCAGCTAAAACATATGTGCTAATAATGCAGAAGAAAGGACGTTTGAGCAAAGAAATGGTTGATCGGTTAGAAGGTTACGGGTGTTAATAAACGCTGTGTGCGACATGGACATGATATCGTCTCTGTCGGGTGGAAACCTCATACGTCCAAAACTGTACATTTTCATGATTAAAATTCAAAAATAGTGTGACGCTGTAGTATGATCAAGTAGGGCGTTAATTTACGAAAAAACACAGAATATGGAGATAAGAGGTTTCTGCCCGACAACAACGATATCCAAAGCGCCCGACTCATCAATGGCTTTCTGTGGACACGGCCCCTAATGCCTAATGTATGCTCCGTTGTACGAGGGTGTTGCGCACTGAAAATAGCAGATATACAAGCTTTAAGATGTTCATAGACTGAAACCACTCCCTCAGCCAACTGTAGAGAGGTCCTGTTGAGAAATATCAAAATCTGTTGTGTTTTATACACTCAGAGCCTCGAACAAAGTAAATTGCGAAAAGGTTTGTGGTCGAGTTTTTGTTAGCTGTCAAAGTTGTAAACATGAAAGGTTCCAGAGAAGCTTTAAAATCTTTAATGTAAAAAACGATAAATCCTGTGGTTGGTTTCACAACAAGCGTCAAGCTGTGAACTTATAATATGTGCTATTTTTGGGACGCAACCCCGTCATACGACAAAGTATAAATTAGGCTTTGATAGGTGATAAGTGTTGCAGTTTAGCACCAAGCTGCTCTCTGGCAGAATTGAATATGGTGAATGATCCAGCAAAGCAATCCACTGTTCCTGAGGTAAGGTTTGGGTTCTCTGCAGGAGTACACAGTACACCCCCCCCTGGATAATTCCTCGCCGTCGGGGGGAAAACTTGTATGTCCAAAACCGTTACTTTTCAGAAAATGGAAAAAATAAGTTGTATTCCAATTGATAGGTTCAATATTTTTAAACCCCACAGTCACACTAAAATAGCTCATAACGTGATGCGTTGTGAGCTTGTAGATCAGCTATTTTTGCTAATACTCTTGTATCAAACGAAGTAGGGCATTCATTTATGTAAAAACATAAAAAGTTCAAATACAAGGTTTCTGCTTGACAGCGACGAAAACACTTTGTTTTTTGTTGAAGACAGTTGTTGGTTGACGACAGACCGTTGAATCCCACAACATGACAAGACTAACATGAACATTTTGAACTGTAACCACTTTAACCCTGGCTTCCCTATTTTGGGCATATCATCATAGGCAAAATCTTTCTAGGTGAACATTTGCACAAACTAAAAAGAAAATAATAAAAAAAAGAATAAATGTTTTGCGGCATGGCTCTGCAGGAGTCTAGCCGTCTAGAAGAAGGTCAGTCTGTCTGTCTGTGTGTGTTCAGAGCTAATATCGCAAACCGCTGGACTGATCAGCGGCTGTCTTGTGCACACTGCCAGTAGGCCACAGAAGTACCGCCCATAACTTTTTTCAAAAATGTTTTATACTTTTTTAAATGTTTAACTTAAATGTCATACTGGAAGTCAATGGGTTTCAGATTACATTGAAACCTTGATCAAATATTACGTCTTACATCATACATATATCACAGGGACGTCATACTGTAGATGAGTGACGTCACAGGCTGGCTGACAACTAACTCAGGAATCCACAATGGAGCCACGGCCTCTCTTTGTGGATCCCGATTCACATGATCTGATGATTTACTTTTTTCAATAATATTTGTTTCTAAAAACTCACAATTCATCGATGAAGGGCTTACAAGTGGTTAATTAATCATATACTGTAACCCCCTCAATCTATAATATATGTCTATATAAAAAAAGATAAACCGGTTTGTAACAATTTCACAATGTCTCCCAACAATTAAAAAAATAAAGGACCATTTACATGAGGACATCTGTGTGGTTTGGCATGCAGAGAAGGCTGATGGACTTCAGAGGCCTTTGTTGAAGTAGACATGTTGGACACGCTCTCCATACTGAGACATGATGGAGTCTCTTAACTCTGGCTCCAGCTTAGACACCGCCATGGAGCTGTGGGGAGAGAGAGAGAGAGAGAGAACAAAGACAGCATACATGGGTATGCAGAGACAGAGAGAAAGGAAATACAGAAAACATGCTCAGTCAGAACGTTTGGCAATTATAAATGGTTATGATGTCACCCTACTTGGTTAGAATTAGGTATGGAGTGATATGGACTAAATAAAATGTTCACTATGTTTTAACACCTCAGTACTGATATTGTGACAATATTGTAGGGATGACTTATTGGTGCGTTCAGAAACTATTTACAAAATGAAAATTTTGATCAATAACCATAAAGGCAAATAATAGAACCGCCAGAACGGTCAGGTAAGTTCAAACTTTAACTGATAGCCCAACCCTACTTGGGGTATGATGGAAAAGTCTTTCTGCTGTTATGTATGTATGTTTCTAAAACTAATACTTCATACGACCTTCAATCCGATTGGTCCCTGTATAAAATACTTGATAAACGCACACCTACTGTAGGGCTGCATAGAATGCATTCAACCTATGCATAAAGGTGGTGCAATATGCTGCAAATATGTGAGTGTATGAAAGTATTATGACAGGCTACTTACCATCTCTGAGGGAACAGCGAGCAGGCAGCAGGGACCATGAAGACCAGGCTGGAGAATTAAAACATCTTTAGTATAAACTGGAATCTCTTTCAAAAACACGTGATCTAAACATGCGGCCATGGTAATAAATGTGGTGAGGGAAAAGTTCATTAAAAAGCAACTTACAACCCTCCCACCAGCATCACTTGAATTGGTCCATGTAGAAATGTGATCCTCTGCCAAAGACACAGAAATGCTCGTTAACACACTCATTTACACATTCAAATTAAAGATGCAATCCGGAACTTATTTTAATGAATAAAACATTATTTGAACCAATATATACGGTAGAGTATGTTAATACAATATAACACAGATAGTACATCTACAGTGGAGGTCGTCTCCCTACTCTTCCATTGAGACATTTAGACCCTGGTCTACTTGTAGTAAGTAGACCAGACCACTGATTAGTACTGCCTGCAGCTCAACATCATCAGAACAATATCACCCCTTGACAAAAGGGGAGTCCATCTAGTCAGAGCGGTAGAACATTTGGTCTCCCAAGTAGGCTCTATACACAGCAGCCATATTGGGAATGAATTGGGTCCCTTCCTTACTTCCTTCACAGGTGTTACCAATGATACTAATTAAGGCTCTGTTCCATTTAGTGTGGCATAGTGGTTGTCTTCCTACCATAACTCTGAGAGTTACACACCCACCATAAAAGGGCCAACTGGGAACCAAAATGGAGTGTTTCTAGTGAGCCAACATGCACAATATCAGCACCCTGACCAGAAAGGAACAGAGCCTTCATTAGTATCATTGGTAACACCTGTGAAGGAAGTAAGAAGAGGCCCAATTTCTTTCCAATATGGCTGCTGTGCATAGAGCCTAGAGTGTGAAAATGGAACCAAATGGGCCCATAGATATCCATTATACAGTATATGAGATCCATAGGAATGGTAATAGTCTATAGTTTGAATACTTCATGTGAACGTCTCACCTGCATAAACTTATATTTCTCCAGCCTTTGCATCATAATGGGAAGGATAACTGGGGAAGGAAAGACGGAATGAGGTGAAAAGATTGATACATAGTGCTGTCCATCCATAATAACATTAATATCTCCAACAAACCACAGGAGACAGGATCCATTTTTGATACATGCTTGCATAGGAAAACATGATAATACTATATAAAATAAAATATATGAATTCTTCCTACTCATGCCCGGTGCAGCCATCGTGATCCTAGAGATGACCACTTGAGTGATGCCCTTAGCAGCTGCTTTCTACAGAGGGAACACAAATGTGGAGAAAATACATTTTGAGGCATTTCTTTTGGATATATTTCTGCTTATTATTAGACAGTACAATAAAGACAGACAAAAAGGAGCATGCATGTGTGAGTGTATGGGTGGAGGTAATGCACATTGTACAGCATTTTGGAAGGTGCTATAGAAAAGCACCATTTACCATAGCTAGATTCAAAGCCAAAAACATTAAAATGTACCACCCTTAAACTAGAGGCCCAAGTGGCTGAGTCACAATGGCGTCCACCCTTACGAATATGTTTTAAAAGTCACTAACCCCATCATATTTCAGCTGCTTACCTTAGATTGGCCCAATTTATTGCCATTCTCATCGGTCACAGCAATGCCATTCAGGATCTCCCTTAAGACAGATGTGAGAACGGGAGTTAGAAATGAAAAAGGACAGAGGAGGATCTAATATTCAGTCATTTCATCTCATTGATATTTGCTCTTTCTGCATTTGACTTAGAAAGCCTAATACTTCAGTAGTTGCTGTTGATCATGCACTAAAAGCAGAGTGTGTTACTTGCGTGCTGAGTCTGTGTAGGTATAATGTGTATATTATGTAATTATATGCATGTCAGTATATGCATGCATGTATGTACTGTATGTATTTATGTAAACAGATGTGCCATGAGGGGTGCTGTTGTTTAAGCATTTTTCAAGGTAAAATCCCAGGGGTATAAGCTTAGTGCTTCTCCCCATTCCTTTTTCGGACACTTAGACAATGCTGCAGTAGCAGCATGTGAATCTCTGGGAACTAACAAAATGTATTACACTTTTTATGTTATGTGTCCAATATCCGAAAATGAACTGAAGTGTAACCTTTGTGTGCTCAAACAATCAACAGACCAGGCCTCTTGTAAAATAACAAGACAAAGAACAACCTATAAAAAAATATACCAGTGAAAACTGTTAACGCGGGCAAGACTGCTGAAAATCATTTCCACAAAAGGCTCATACACACATTGACCTTTTATTGCTCATGCTCCAAATGTTCCAAAATAGCTCTGAACGCCGGCACTGGTGCCCTACAAACATTTATCGTAGGCAAGAGACAAACAACCTTTTGACCAGAAAAGACCTGACAAAGACCTTCTCAGGATGAGACATTGTTAGTCTTGTCTCTTGTCTGTAATAAATTTCTCCGGAGCACTAGCAGACAGCGTGTGCGTGGGCACAGTTTAGCACCGGAAAAAGCAAGCATTTTGGCTCGGAACAGCTTTTTTCAAAATGGCCACCAGAGATGTTGACATTTCAGCACACCTCTGCAATAAAATCCATGTGACACAAAGCAACTCCTGCCTGGTCTTACATTATTCTTGTGCTTTGCTAAAGGCAATGTGCAGACAAGCAGCCCATATCAGATTTTTGGCCTGAATCAGATTGGAATCAGATTGGTTTTATCAAGTCTGAACAGAAAAAGAAAAAAACACATGGAAACTGATTGTGAAGCACATCTGAACCACATTCCTAAGTGGTTTGAAATGTGATTCAAATCTGATTTCTAAAGATGTGTCTCACCATCTCAGTCTGGATACTTTGACACTGAAGCACGATGTATACTTCATCGTATGACGGTGTCACTCCTTGAAAATAGCCGTTCTACAGTACAAGCTCACAATGTGAAACGGTAGATCTGCCATTTTGAGATTAAGGTTGAGATTTGAGAATTAAATTTGCCTCCAGTCTTACAAACTTTACTTAACAAAGCCTAAAGCCCTGACTCTAGCCAAAGGGGACTCACTGTTGTCTCATCATTGGAATGTTGACGCAGTTGGCGGATGCCACCGCTGCGAAGGGGACCCAGCGTGCCACCAGGGGAGGGGCTTTCTGCAACCACAGGATGGATTCAAACAAAGCAAATCACAAGAGAAGAGAGAAAACATAGTTAAAATAGTTTTAAAATATTTGATCATTCAGCATGTCCTAATATAGATGAAATATGAACAGATCAAATGTTACAATAATACATGCGTTTTAAAGTAACTTGTATTGATCCCTGGGGGCCATTCAGGAATTTTAAAGCAAAATAATTTCATGTCAGTCAGACTCAAATTCAGTGTCATGATGAGTACACAACCGCAAATCATTTCTTATTACTTCATTATGTGAATATTTATCCTCTATTTAATTACACACAAATCATCATTCAAAACAGCAGCACTCTTTTGGAAAGACTACATCAACACTGTTTGTGCCCGACTGATAGATTAGTTTGGCCGATACATCGGACATTATTTGACTTTTTTGAGGACATCGGTATCGGCATGCGGTCGATGTGTCCTCATTTGAACCACTTTTAACTGTGTGTTAAAAGTTGTTAAAACAAGAACTCCAACGTCATCCCCCTGAGCACTGGGCTCTCCCCTGGGCTGTGTTCTGAGTCCACTGCCGTTCACCCTGACGACCCATGACTGCTGTGCTTATGGTTCAGTACCAAATCACATGGTGAAATACGCGGACAACACGACAGTCGTGGGCCTCATCATCAGGGACGACAACGAGAACGCCTACAGGGAGGAAGTGAGACAGTTGGTGGGCTGGTGCAACACACACACACACAACCTGGTCCTGAATGTCAACAAGACAAAAGAGATCATTGTTGACTTCAGACGGAACCAGCACAGCCACACACACACCACTCCTCATAAATGACACCGCAGTGGAGGTAGTGAGTAGCACCACACAAGTTCCTGAGGGTACGGGTCACGGACAGTCTGACATGGTCCTCAAATACGGCCTCTCTTGTAAAGAGAGCACAGAAACGCCTTTTCTTTCTACGCCGGATGAGAACAACATCAGGACAGACCCAACCCACTAGTGATGTGCGGGTCGGGTTTTTTCATGACCCGCCCCGCCCCGCCACGGAACCCAACCCGCCTCAACCCGCCCCGCGAACCCATTTATAAATCTATGGCTCAACCCGCCCCGCAACCCGCGGTGAAAAAATCATGAAGGAAAATAATCTTCAAGTATACACCCCAAGTGTATTCAAACTGTTTTATTGTTATTATTCTTATTCTTATTAGGAATAAAGACAAAACAAGAGCATGTGATTTTTTTTTTTTTTTGCGTGTGAGAGCAGCTGACCCGCTCACCCGCAGCCCGCATAATTTCCTCTGAAATCCTGACTCGACCCACCCGCGCCGCGGGTTACGGGTCGACCCGCTCATCACTACAACCCACCCACATCATGGAACCATGTTCACTCTGTTGCCCTCTGGCAAAAGGTTCCGCAGCATCCGGTGCAGAACAGACAGATTTTGCAAGAGTTTCTTTCACCAAGCCATCAGACTTGTGAACTGTAAAAAAGTGAAATAGTCCCCTATAAGCGCAATATCCCCCAACCTTTCTCCTATATGCTGCTGAGGACTCCTTGCTGTGCAATATTTCTGTCTCAATATGAACTGACTGTGATTGTATTTATTAGTGGTGATTTTAGTATTGTAGTATTTTAGCATTCTTTTAACTAGGAGTAGTTTCAGATTATAGTAAGCCAGTGGAACACAATTTCGTTCAATTATGCATTTCATGTATTATTGAATGACAATAAAGCTCTATATCTACCTATCTATGTTCCTATTTTGGAACTCATTATAGGTGTCAAAATCAGCAGATCTACAAGCTCACAAAGTGCGGCATGTTGTAAACTTGTAGATCAAGTTTACAACTTGATCTACAAGTTAACTCATTCACTGCCAGAATAAATAAATGAATCTTAAAGTTATAGGTGGTCTAGGACTATCAAAATTGTGATCTTTGCTAAAATCCCACGAACAGATCAAATCTTTCTACCACACCTATGAAGGTAAACTGTGGAGAGAAAGACGACTGATGATGATGATGATTGATCGTGACTTCTGCCAGCTGATTACTGCAGCCAGTAACTATTATTCATCTGTGGTATTGATTCACAATATAAGGGTCATTTTTTGGTAACAAGACAAAAACAGAAGAATGCACAGAAATACTGCCCACTGAGTGAATGACTAGGCTGTTCCAACTTCTGTTCACTCCTGACCTAATAACTGAGCCAACATAAACCCATACAATGACCTTTAAGTCATGCACTATGAGTGTGTGTGTGTGTGTGTGTGTGTGTGTGTGTGTGTGTGTGTGTGTGTGTGTGTGTGTGTGTGTGTGTGTGTGTGTGTGTGTGTGTGTGTGTGGATTAGAGTAGACATTTACAGATGAGATATAAAAGTGTTGTGCCCGTGTCGTGCAGCGAAAATAGCCGATCAGCTTTAAGATTAGTGTTAATAGGTTGTTTTTATGTCATTCATCATAAAACCACCGTCCTAAAATATTCATGTCCTCACAAGTATAGTAATACAAACGTGCGTGTATGTGTTACTTTTTACCTTTGTGTAGAGGTTAAGTCCCACTGCTGTTGCTAAGGCTGTGCTGGTTGCCGTAGCATACGCTACTCCAATCTGCCTACGATGAAAAAAAAAAACACAATTAATTATATATTTCAGTATATGTCAGTTCTGTGGTTCTCCATTTTCATATATACATTATATTATAATGAACAATATGAAACATCAATACGTTGAAAATATCCTCATCTTAATGTGTCTTTCCAACAACGTAATGAAAAATACCCTAAATCAGTTCAAATGTCTCTGGAATTTCCAGACAGTGTTGTGCAGAAATCTGTTTCATCTCAAAGAGACCATTACTTGGCCAATATCATACTTAAATCCATATAAAATCGGCCTGCACTGGTGCATTTTGAATGTTTCTTTCAACCAGCTGCATTCTGCTCTTGATGTAAGCAGTGGGATGGAGAACACAGGCTCTTACTTGGGAGTGATGGGAGAGGCAGCGTTACGGTTGGTGTAGTTAACCAGAGCATTGAAGGACTGATTCACCCACTGCCAGAACACCACCGCAGGGACTGTCCTACAGAGACACAGGGAGACAGAAAGACAGAGAGAGTGAGGTGAGGGGGTTAAACACTAAACAATTTCACTGTTAAAAAACTGGGTTTTAAAGAGCAACTAGGGGCCGCTAGGGCCTGGGTGGCTTTTAGACTCTTAGGAGATGATTACACGAGACACATTACTATAAAAAGGCACAGATGCTTCAGAAACGCCTTGGTAAAAAAAAGGGTCTGTGACAGCCTTGGATGTGTTTGTTGGCAGAAAGTGTAGCAGTAGTGGCTCAGAGCATCTGCCTGAAGACCACAAGTCTAATATCTCCTCCAGTCAAGGGGTCAAATTCCCCTTTAGGCTAATGGTTAAGATATTGGCTTTCCACATGGGAGACCCGGGTTCGAACCCCAGGTCGTTACACAAGCACTAACACTGTACTTAGCACTCTTGGTTAAACGCATTTGATGAGACATCAAATGCGACTCAATTCCTCGCATTGACACGTAGAGAATGTTTTAACTTTTATGCACATCTAGAAAAACACTAGAAAAAACGTGTGACACAGCGCAAGAGAGGAGCGCACGCCTGGTGCACTGTACCATAGGAAAAGTGGCTTTGCTGGCGACACGTTTGTAGTTGCACGTCTCGATGTGATCGCCCCCTTAGGCCTCTAGTTTTACGTGGTAAACAACATTTATCGACAGTACAATTGAAGCTTGTAAAATGTTTGAAAGATTTTCAAAGATTACGCCTATAATGACACGCCCTAATTAGGGATGCCAGTTTGAAAGTGATTTAAAAAATAATCGGGACACATCGGCCGCATACTGACGTCATGAGAAAGATCTAATAAGGCCCTAAATACGACATTGAGGGTCGGCCACAGTAAAAACACGGGTGTACCGGTAGAACTGCAGCATGAAGCCAGTGATGGCCATCCCTCCGGGGACCTGGAAGGACATGCGACCGATGAGGTTCATGCGGTCTCCTGTGTCTGGGTGGAAGGCCGAGTCGTACAGCTTCTTGGCGTAGTGGAGCTGTTCCTCTGTGGTGCCTGGGGGAACGGAGCCCGCCCTGCACACAACCGTTCAACACACACACACACACACACACACACACACACACACACACACACACACACACACACACACACACACACACACACACACACACACACACACACACACACACACACACACACACACACACACACAATACTTGTGAGGATATCAACATTTCAGGACGGCAATTTTATGAGTGTCATTTTTGTAATAACTTATTATAATAATTTTTAACAGTAAGCCTAAAGCCGAAAAAATGCAGATCTACAAGCTCAGAACGTGTTGCAGCTTGTAGATCAGCCATTTCTTGATGCACGACACACAAGTTAAACATAAATCATGATTAACTCTAATTCCAACCCCCCTAAACTCTAAATGTCCAATCCTAATCTGAATCTTGTCCTAAACGTATCTCTAAAAATATATATTTACCATAAAAAACACTTTTTTTTCCAGTCAATGTCATTTCTGTGTATATTGTTAAGTTATTTGTTATTATCTGCCATGTGCAATTTTGTGTTGCAATTTCATGATGGTGAAAAACATGACAAAACTGTTGGTCTGTCCTTCCTTAGGATGGAAACTACTCTGTAACTAATCACTGAGACAACATTGAAGACACTAATGGGTGATTTATACTTAGTCGCGTGCCAGACAGTGTCACGCACCAAAAATAATGTCACGCTGACACAAATCGAACTAGTAGATCTGCTGCTTTCGGTGCACAACACCAGTGCACAAACAAGTATAACGGGCCCTCTAGACTCGCATGATGAAATAGCTGTCAGTAACAGGTGACACGTGGTTAACGACACTGGAAGCAAACATGTTGTTAAGTAGGTCTGTGTGAGTTTTGTACCTGCAGCTCTCTACCAGGGCTTTGGCCTCGTCTAGGCGTGCGTCGGGCAGGGCCACCGTTCTCCAGTCAGTGATGTTGGCAAAGTGTTTCAGTCGGCCCATGAACGTGGACTGGTCCCATCGTGGTGCGTCAATGTCAAATGAACTCATGGTGGCTCCTTTAATGTCCTTTACAGTCTAACTAATGATAATGAAGCTCAATATAGTCGAGCGGTCCGGGCCCTGTAGGGTAGCCTCTGTTAAGTCCTGCTCAACTGCTATGATCCCCGCCTGAAGAGAGAGAGAAAAAAATAAGCATAGTTATGCCATTATTACAAATACAACAAAGAGGCTGTGGGTGTTGGAACTTGTAAAAAGGAAATTCTTCAAATTGTAATCGCTTTCAACAACCCAAACACAAAGTATCAGAATTCTTTGAACAGCATGTCCCCCCCCCCCCCCCCCCCCCCCCATGTCCCCCCCCCCTCCAGCGACTAACTAACTAATCCCTCTGCTGCTGTCCCTGGTTCAACCCCCTAACCAGTCTAGTCTGGTTTAATAGATGTTTAACTAGAGAGGCCTGAGGTATGGCACCTTTTAACCCTTTAAGACCTGGACGCATCTGTGTCATTTTTAGATTTGAGCCAAAAAAGCATTATTTTACACTTTGGCTATTCAAAAATAGCAGATCTACAAGCTACATTTTACACTTTGGCTATTCAAAAATAGCAGATCTACAAGCTCATAGCGTGGCACAGAGTGCCGCACTATGAGCTTGTAGATCTGCTATTTTTGAGAAATCGTGAAAATTTGTGTAAATCTTTGAATATGTATTTTTTAAGGCGAACATTTGTAACTCAAATCTTTGCTTCTGGGGGTCCCTGGAACAACATATTTAGAGATGGGGATCCGCGGCCAAATACATATACATTTTGGGGTCCTTGACGTGAAAAAGTTTGAGAACCACTGACATAGTAACATACGTCTTTTAAAAAACAGTTAGGATTTAGAAGACATTTTGTATAATCCTCAGGTCTTTTAACTCGCCTGTTGAACTGATGATCGGCTGATTGTTTGACCAGATCCAAAGCCACTAAGAGAATATGCTTTAGGCTGTGGAAACCAACTGTTGATGAATTGTATTGGTGCTTATCTCTCTGGAAGGAGCTAATGTCTCGCTGGGTTGCTGATGGAACTCCACTTAACCAAGGGCCTTGTCGAGCCTTTTTATACTGTTGGCTGCGGCCCTAACGTCACTGCGATGATGTCAGGTAGTGTCAGGCATCTCCATATATGGAGCGGCCTATGTCAGTTATGCCCAAATCTGGGACTATGATGTCACAGTCCTGGACGTTTCGGTTATCTCCATACATGGGAGTTCCGGGAGGGGTTCTCTGATGTCAGAGCTAGGCATGCCAGGTATCTCCATGTATAGCCGTCTAGGAGAGTCTATGACGTCAGACTTGGGGAGGTTGATTGTCTCCATCTATGGGGATCTCCATATATGGGAAGGTTAGGATCGAATAGGTGTCACTAAAGGTCGGGACTGAGAAAGTCATTCATCTATGGCCAATACGGGCAAATATGCCCTGAATGTTCTTTACATCGCCCATGCCTGTATCTATGGGCTTACTGACCGACTTGACTGACCGTGTGTGTGTGTGTGTGTGTGTGTGTGTGTGTGTGTGTGTGTGTGTGTGTGTGTGTGTGTGTGTGTGTGTGTGTGTGTGTGTGTGTGTGTGTGTGTGTGTGTGTGTGTGTGTGTGTGTGTGTGTGTGTGTGTGTGTGTGTGCAACGTCTAAGAACTTAGGCTAAGTTGTGACACAATAAACACACAAAAGGCCCCTGTTGACCCCTCCCACCGCCCAAATTCTCAAGGGAGAAATTAGCTTTTATAATCATTGCCTAACATTTCATCTACCAGTTTATAGGCCCACAGGCTCACAGCTTGATCTGCGAGACCACGGCATTCCTTTCTCCACTGACTAAATAGCCACAAAGAAACAACAGCTGGCCTGGCTGCAGAAACACAGTGCGTTGCTACATTACAGCTGTATCTGCCCAGTCTGTACATAGCAGCCTCCTGATTCACCTGTGGTAATGGAACTCTATACTGTTTCAACCACCAGCAGCCCAAATGTACCCTTACCGTTCTGAAACTGTGTAGTGTAGTTTAGTTCAGTGCTTCTCAACCATTTTTTTATTTTGAGGACTACCAGTTTGATATCGTTGCTGTCGGACAGAAACCTCTTATCTCCACGAACATTTTTTGTGTTTTTGTTAGTAATCAATGCCCTACTTCATCACACTACACTACAGCGTCACAAAAAATATCAAAAATAGCAGATCTACAAGCTCGAAACGTGGGCTTGTCGATCTGCTACTTTTGTTATTTTTTTTATTTGAATGCTGAAAAAAAGTAACAGTTTTCGACATATGAGCTTTCCACCCGACAGAGACGATATGCATTATGCCACAGACTCCCAAATGATACAACACGGGTGACTCTCTGGGTTACAGGCCCGTAAGGGTCTCCATTTGGACCTTTATACAGTCTATGATTTGGACCCCTGGTAGGCCTTGAACAATGTACAGCACAATGCACTGATAGTCTTTTTGCACCTTAATGTCGAATATCATGTACAATATACCTGCTGCTATGTCCATGCACCTTATAAGAACTCGCTCCAAAACATGCTTGCCCCGGGTTAAATCTGGCGACCTCGGAACGGTCGCCACTCACTCAGGTATTCCTAAACGTAACCTCAGTAAAACAAATATATGTCTGAACCTAAACCTTATTCCTAAATGTAACCTCAGTAAAAACTATGCTTAAACCTAACCTTATTCCTAAACGTAACCTCAGTAAAACTACGCCTATAAACCTAACCTTATTCCTAAACGTATAACCTCAGTAAAACTATGTCTAACCCTAAACGTATTCCTAACCTTAACCTCAGTACAAACAAATACAAGACACGCTGGGGGTGACTGGTCCACGAAAAATAATGAGGGTGGTGTGTTTTGTGACGAGCATTCCGGTTACCACTGTAACAGCTGGATATGTACTGCATTGTAGATATGTTTTTTCTCTCTGTTTGATCTCCAATGCTGCCAGATCAGGGGAAAGAAGTGGGAACGAGATCAGGAGGTTCAGTCTAGCGTAAACCTAGCCTGAACCTTGGCCTGGCATGCCATGGCCTGGGCTGGCCTGGGCTAGCTGATACTGGGTTGGGTGCAGCTGCAGCTGGAGCTGTTTGTTTACAAAAGCCTGGTCAAGGTCTGTGGCAGCATGGGGAACATTGGACACAAGCCAGCTTTGTAAAAAAATGGCCTTCATAGTGTCAAGACAATATGATTATTAACACATTTATGATTGAATAATGTGCATGGGTGAATACATGCAAACGATTAATGAATTTACTATTGCTGAATAGTGTTAAAAGGGTGGGGAAAAGGGTGGGGAGGGGGCATGGTGACGAGGAGTAGCCTTCTAGAGAGGTTTTAGGTTACACTTTGAGAATGAGGGGCTGGTTCTTTTAATCATGCAGTCCCAAAGCTTGACAAACTGGATCTAAACGCATGCACAGTCGCACACACGTGGGTTAAAGGAAGCAAGAAGTAACATAGCAGCTGCAGTCCTACAGCATATGCATACATGACCTGAACTGACCAATCTAAAATCACTTGGATTACCTGGACCTTGAGAGGTGATTGGTCGAATATGGGTCTACACACTCTAGAGCAGTGGTTCTCAAACCTCTTCATTTCAAGGTTCCCCCATAACTCTGAGAGTGTACAAATGTAACCAAATGGACCCTTTAAGGGTCCATTTGGTTCCATGTGTACACTCTCAAAGTAAGGGTGCATGGAATGCTGAGGGTCCCTGGACCCCACTTTGAGAACCACTTCTCTCTAGTCTACAGTATATAGGATGGCATGCTGGCATCATCATCACCCTTGCAGCTAGCCATGGATCACATAACGCTCGTCTGTCACGACCGTCATGGATGAACTTCATCCTGGTGTTTGCAATTTCTCCATTTACAGCCCGTACATCTACATAAACGTTCAGATTTCAAATATAAAGTGCTTACCCCTTGGCCACGGATGTTACAATTCTACCCGGGTGGGTATAAGTACCCGTATAATCCATATTGTTCAATAAAAAGCATTTTAATCCGATTGGTGGCCATTTTCTCATAGAGTTATAATGTATCAAAGTGCAATACACCTCCCAACCGATAGGGTCACAGTCGAAAGCATATGGCAAAAATTCGGAGAATATGGCCACCAATCGGATTAAAATGCTTTTTATTGAACAATACGGAACATACAAGTACTTCTGATGGCCCGAACATAATTTTAACATCCGTGGCCATGGGGTAAGCACTTTATATTAGAAATCTGAACGTTAATGTAGATGTACGGGCCGTAAATGAAGAAAGTACAAACACCAGGTTGAAGTTCATCCATGACAGCCATGTTTCAGGTCTACATTGCAGCAAGCACTACACCACAACAACAGTCCTCTCATCACACCCACTCTGATCAACGTGTGTTAGTCATTTAAACCATTGGTTCTCTTATGGGGGTCCCTGGCATATCTTTTGAAATGGGGGGCTAATAAGTGTCAATTTGGGGGTCCGTGACATGAAAAAAACACAAGCAGCAAAGAGTGATGCAACTTAGGAGCCAAGTTACTCGTATAGCAGCTGTGCTGCTGCTCTGCAATAATAATGACATTATAAACCCCGCACCACAAGATATTATGGATGTATTAGCGGCTGAAACAAAATAAATAAATACGCACCTTTCCTAGGATTGCTTGAGTAGTATACAGGGAGGATAAGGCTGTCAAGTAATATCACATTCGGCCGTGTGGCGTGTGGCACTGCACCGCGTCACCAGCAGTGTTGCCAGATTCGGCGAGAGAAACAAGCAACCAGGTCTACGAAAACAAGCCCAAAACATATAGGCCACATGAGATTAGACATGAGAAAATAGCATAACGTGAAAAAAAAACAAGCTCGTAGCTTGTGGATCTGCTATTTTCTAAAAACTTTTTAAATATATTTTTAACATTTTAAACACACACATCTTGTATGAGGTTCCCTGGGACAAAATATGTTCAGATGGGGGTCTGTTGTTGACAAATACAAATTAATTTGGGGGTCCTTCACATGATAATAATTGAGAAACACTGGTTTAAACAACAGGCCCAACCAAGCCTAATAAAATAAGCAACTACACTTTAGAAACACGCCCCCCAAAAACACAATATTTACAAGCAACTATACAGAAAAACAAGTCCAAAGTAGCTTATAATAAGGAGACATGGCAACACTGGTCACCAGCGCCAGGTGGAAAGCCTGGTTTCTATTACGAATCAACTGATATGATCCGGACTTACAGCCCTCCTACTGTATCCGGTCATTTGCACGCACACATAATACTAAACAAGCTTTCGTATCCGGTCTAGTCCCCAGACCGGACCAGCAACCTGCAAAGCGACTTGATCCCGGTCTGAAAATACAAGCGTAGTAAGGGGAGGAGCTGCTGTCCAATCACAAGCCAGGGCAGCTCTGCTGTTGTCCAATCAGAGGCCAGGGCAGCACCCGCCTGATATACTCCTTCGTAGGACGGTGTCGCTTGCCAAAAAGAACAAATCTACAAGTTAATAACCAGTCAAATAGTGACGGCACCTACAGCTTGTAGATCTGTTCTTTTTTTTTTAATCAAACAACAACAAGACATTAAACTGCTATGGTTGTATTTTTAAAGCGCTGAAGTTTAACATCACATAACGACATATTCAAGTAAAGTTAATACAAAAAAAAAATGTATTGCATTATTTTTGGGTTAATTCTGGGGATGGAACACATGTTTTAAAGAAAGAAAATAGAAAAAATAAAAAAAATATGTTTAAATGTCTGTGAAAAATAATTTCACCTACTCTTTTCCACTTGTAACCGTGTGATGTGACAATAAAGTTGATAAAGCTGATTCTGAAATAACTTGAAACAAGTGCAAAAATCTAGGTGACCCCAGCTTTCTGACTGCACCCCAATACTGGAATACAAGAAACCAACCACATTTGGTTACCTATCCAATACTGTGACTTTGTAGTTTTGTCAACATAATCGGGAACAACATTCAGTAAGTCACCAATCCCGGTGTAACACCTATCTCTGCTGCCCGTGTGCCCGCTCGTGCGACGTGCTGCGCATGCGCGTGTGACGTCTGTGCGTGCGTAGTGCGTCATCCCCCCTGGTTACCGTCGGCGGCGTCTTGGGGAGACAGAGATAAAGCAACAAGATGGTGAGTTGTTTCCATCTAAAGAAAAAATGACATAATTAGCCTCACATTTAACACATTAAACTGTAAACCTAGTGATGTTTATGCACCGTTTGACCCTCTTGTAGACAACCCTAACAATTTAACAATTTAAATCCGAGGCTTTTTGCTTTGTGTGTGAAAAGAAATCAAAGATCCGTTAAAGGCTACACACAGCAAAGAGCCTGTTGCCTGGTCCAGTTACCACGGGAGATTAGCCTAGCACGTTAGCAGCGAGCTATGTTTAGCTGCTGCTGCTGTATGTTGTTATTATTAGCTAGTTCTTCACGTTAGAAATGAGCCAGAGCGAGGCTAGTTCTCATCAGACGATGAATTGAATACACAGACAGGAGGACCCCAATGGAAACAAGCCACAGTGCTTTCTTGGGTTTAATCCTTTTAGCTTCCTTTTGTATAGAACTGTACCTCTGTGCTTTTTTGTTGTTGTTGCAAACTGTATTTGTTGCAAATAAAGTATTCAATCCATCAATATAGAGCAGGGGTCTTCAACAGGGGGTCCGTGACCCCTAGGGGGTCCTCAGAGTTACTACAGGGGGGCCACCAAATCTTTGTGTGATATGATTTTTATGTTTTACATTAATCACTTGAACCCTAGCATCCCTATTCTGAGGAGAACTTTAGCCAAAAACAGCAGCATCTACAAGCTCACAGAGGCGTTGTGAGCTTGTAGATCGGCTGTTTTTGGCAAAGAGTTATAGGTGTAGAGGGAAAAAAGCAGCAAAAGTTTATCTGAAACTCAATTTTATACAATATAGAGGCGGTCCCTGCTTCATCTCTCTCTCAGCTAGGGGGTCTTTGGCCTGAAAACGTTGAAGACTCCTGATATAGAGAGAGAGGCTGTGCGTCCTCCAAGTCAAGGGACCACCAAGGGTCCGAGGGGACCACCTTTATTACATGAAACAAGCCCTTTTGGGGGGGGCTTTTTTGTGTTATCCTTTTAGCATCATTGTATAATCGTACCACTGTACTGTTTGCAAACTGGTAATAAAGTATTCAACCAATCAAAAAAGGGGCTGCAACTCTGAGGGTGTATTTGGTTCCATTTGAACACCCTCACACTTACATTAATACTGAGGATTTTTTGCAGTGGATTTGACACGGTGTCGGTGTGCAAGCTCCATTGTTTTTGTTATTTTTCAGAAACAAGAAAAGAAAATAAGAGGGAGGGGGGCATGGGGGCAGGGAGAGCAAACAATCTAAATAAGAATCATGTTGTAATAATGTATATCAAACTGGTGGTCCTTGAAATTAAAACGGGTCGAGAATCACTGCTGTAGCTACATGAGATGAGAGCTAGTGGGATGTATGGATGTATGGACGGACGGGTGGGATGCCATTCTAAATGGTGGCTGGCTTGCTACAATGCCCTCCCTGTTTGCCACCGGCGGCTATCATCACATGGGGTGTTTGGAGTGTGTGTGTGTGTGCTGTGCTCACCACTCTCCTCGTCCTCGCTGTGTGTTGCGTTGCAGGGCCTGCTGTCGATACTGCGCAAACTGAAGAGCACCCCGGACCAGGAGGTGAGGATTCTACTGCTGGGCCTGGACAATGGAGGGAAGACCACCCTGCTCAAACAGCTAGCGTCCGAAGACATCAGCCACATCACCCCCACACAGGTACGGTGTTGTGGAGCAGTGGCCCGGGGACCACCAGTGGTCCTGGAGGAGGTTCCAGGTGGTCCCCAGCTAAATGATGGAGAGTTGGTAGCCAAATGGTGTTAAATTATTGTTAAACATGTGCATTACTTAATTAAATAATTGTTATTTTGATCAACGTTTGCCTGTCATCTCTCCTATGGTACCAACATCAATACAGCATGGACTTGTGGACAAAATCTTATCCAACGATAACAAAATATTCTAAGTCTTGAGTCTGAGAGGCTAAATCTCATCAAATGGTGGTTCCGTGGCTCAAATGTCGAATAAATAATGGACCTTGATATGAAAAGGGTTGAAAAAAAAACACTGTTGTAGAGGACTGCTTCTGAAAATATTTCAAGTCAAGGAAGGAGAGGGTGAGCAAGCTATCCGTGTACGACATTAAACTGTATCAGTATCTGTGTGTGTATTGTATGTATCTATGTCTGTTGTTCATGTTTGTTCGGATCTTCGGAATGATGACAATTTGTAGTTATATCGCCTACCTTTCTGAAGAAAAGAAAGGAGCTTGTACTGACTGATACCTAACTGTTCTGTCCGTCTGCATGTTTGCAGGGCTTCAACATAAAGAGCGTCCAGTCTCAAGGGTTCAAGCTGAACGTGTGGGACATCGGAGGACAGAGGAAGATCAGGCCCTACTGGAGGAACTACTTTGAGAACACGGATGTGCTGGTGGGTGGGCAATTAACCGAAAATAATATCAAAACCCAAATTTAGAACCAATAACCGACGTAATCTTGTGCATGTAGTTAAACAGGAGTTTTATAATCTACTAATTCGATTAGTCTGGTTAACCACGACCCTGTTCATTGTACAATGGTGGGGAACAAAACAAGTGCAAATAGCCAATCTACAAGATTGTATAAAATAGGGATAAAGTGGATAAACCGATTGTGATGCTATATTAACTAATGTTGCTCGGGATCCCCTGGAACCCCCTCAAGGACCACTGGGGGTCCCCAGACCTCTCTTTGAGAACCACTGCCCTAGCACTTCTCTTTCCTCGTGTTCCATCTTGTCACGTTTTTGTTTTTAGATTGATACAAGTTAAACCATGAAGATCTATGTTGGTTACGTGTTACATTTTTGGGGTTCTTTTTTGCGCATTAGTTTTGTTTGACCACAAAATGTTAAGAATTACACAATTTAAATTATGACATGCCTTGTGTTTCAGATTTATGTCATCGACAGCGCGGACAGGAAAAGGTTTGAGGAAACAGGGCAGGTAATTAATTATCACATCCTTTTTGTACTTTTATCATACATTCATGTACAGGAAAATAATGTGAATATGCTTTTTGTGTTATTTAACCCCTAGTGTCCCTATTCTGTGCATGTTACAATAGGTGAACATTCAATGAACATTCTGCAAAAAATTGCTGAGCTACAAGCTCAAAGTGCGTCGTGATCTATAAGCTCACAAGCTGCGACGTGTTGTAGCCTATTTTTGCCTTTAGGCTTACGGTTAAAAATGGCAAGTAATTGTGAGAATGTGCATTCATAAAATTGGCATCCTAAAATGTTGAGGTCCTCACCAGTAGAGTTGTTCCGATACTACCGATACCAGTAACGGAAAAGCTGCCGATACTGCTTAAAATGCTGGTATCAGTATCGGCGAGTATGCCATTCCCATACCACATAATTTATCACATGATGGTATCTAATTTACAATCATATTTTGAATGCTTCAGTTGATGTTGCACGACTGTTTTATACTCTTACTGTGCTATTTACATATTTTACTAACTAACTTGTAGCTGCACTTTTATAATAATAATTATTCATGGAATTTTTATTTATTCTTAGATCAATGGTTATGGTTCCATTTGTACGCTCTTAGGGTTACAGACCTGTAAGGGTCCCTTTGGAATCCCCTCAAGGAACCCAGATAGTCCCCACTTTGAGAACCACTGTCTTAGATCTTTTGAAAATTACACACTGCTATCGAATCAGTACTCGGTATCGACCGATACGCAAGTTCGCTATCGGGAAGGAAATAAATGGTATCGGTACATCTCTACTCACATGTATAGTAACACAAACCTGTGTGTGTGTGTGTTCCAGGAGCTTGCTGAGCTGCTGGACGAGGAGAAGCTGAGTGGGGTTCCAGTGCTGATCTTCGCCAACAAGCAGGACCTGCTGACGGCGGCCCCGGCCTCCGAGATCGCCGAGGGTCTCAACCTGCACACCATCCGGGACCGCGTCTGGCAGATCCAGTCCTGCTCCGCCCTCACTGGTGAGGGCATTCAGGTAAAGAAGCGTCTATACTTCAAGGACCCCCAGGCCAGGGGGTCCTTGCTTGAAGGGAAATGATTGATTGTTTAGGTGTAACGCAGTGTAGATTGGGGTCCAGAGAGATCAAAATAGTTTCAAATGGGGGTCCGTAGCCTAATAATGCATATCAAAATGGGGGTCCTTGCAATGTTTGAGAATCACTGCTACAAAAGTAAATATCATGAAAAAGTTTGAGAGCCACTGGTCTATACATACACACACACCTTTTTGATTTAATTTGATTTATTTGACGTTAGGTTTAAAAGAAAACACATGACATAGTAATGTGTCTCAAAAGAACGTCAAAAAAACAATAAAGTAAGAGATTTGTGGTCCTCCTTGGTCTCGGACAAACGAAACACAACAACAAAGAACAAGGCTTCTAACACACACCAGATGATCATCTACGTTTTACTGTACCAGATCCTGGACACAACGCTAGTATGTCGTACGGACCTTTTGATGCTGAGTGCCAAGCAGGGAGCCATTGGGTCCCATTGTTGTAGTCTTTGGTTATGAGCCGGTCCGGGAATTGAACCTCCCAATCTCAGGGTGGACACTCTTAACCCATTAAATCCGGGAAGTAACGCATTCCCGTGTCATTTTAGATGTCTTTGGCTATTCAAAAATAGCAGATATACAAGCTCATAGCTATGCTGTTTTTTTTTTAAATCGTCAAAATCTGTGCAAATCTTTGAATATATATTTTTAAAAGCGAACATTTATCAAATATTTTTGTTCCAGGGACCTCCAGAAGCAAAGATTTGAGTTTCAAAAATAGCAGATCTACAAGCTTGTATATCTGCTATTTTTTAATAGCCCAAAGTATAAAATAATGGTTATACAGTAGCTAAAAATCTAAAATGACACAGTATGTATTCCCGGATAGAATGGCTTAACAACCAGGCCACTGAGCTGATTTATTTGCGACGTCCCAAACCCCAGACAATATCTAGTCTCATATCACGATATCGAATATTGATATTTAGGCCTAGTTGTAGTTCTCGATAGTCCTTGTGTGCTCTGCTTTTCAACGCCACTTTATTTTCTTTCCCTTTTCAGGAGGGAATGAACTGGGTATGCAAGAGTGTCAACGCAAAGAAAAAGTAGCCCCGCCTCCAGTCTTCTACTGCTCATGGGGAGCAGTAGTAACACACACAACACACACACAACACACACACAAACACCGCACACACCTTCAGTGAAATGGGATATACTACCTGTGAATGTATGCACACTACTAATACTACATGGACTTGAAGAGAGTTTTTAACCCCCCCTCCGACGCCCGTGACGCCCCCCCACCACATCAGCAGAGTTCGCTAATCTACAAACACGACCTCCTCGTCTGTCCCGGGACAACACCGGGGCGGTCGGTCGGTCGGCTCTTCAAGGGGAAGCCGTGGCATGCCGGGGCGGCGCCCCGCCCCACCCGCCCTCCCTCCCTTTGCCGGAGAGGAGAACCACCCCGGCCATTCCCCAGTCTTTCCATCGGTTAAACCTCGTCGGAAAACCTCAGACATTCCACTTTAACTGCTGTCCTTCATTACGCCTGATTTACGCTTGGTTTCCGTGTGTCGCTCGGCCGGAAATGGCAGATCGAGCTTGATTGGTTAGATCGGGCTGTTTTTCGGCGCGCAGCGACACCGGCACGCAACTAAGTATACATCACCCTTTAGAACAGTGGTTCTCAGATGAAAAGTGACTTTTAAGACCTTTAAGACCTTTTTAATACCTCAAAAAGAAAGAAAAAAGACCATTACTGCATCAAAGGTCATCAACAAACTATACTGTAAAACTGGTCAAACATTGGCCAAATTGTCAAATATTATAAGAAAGAGGCAAACGTCGTGAAAATAGCCGATCTACAAGCTCACAACACCTCTGTGAGCTTGTAGATCGGCTATTTTCACAATATTATCTGTGGAACCAAGTCAAAATGCCTCAACTCCTACAATTCCAAGTGCTTGTCAGAGTGGGGGGTGGGGGGGTCCCCGGTTCAAATATGATTATTTTGGGGGGTTCCCCAGTTGAAATACGATTATTTTGGGGGGTCCCCAGTTGAAATATGATTATTTTTGGGGGTCACAGCCTGAAAAGGTTGAGAACCACTGCTTTAGAACACCACCACGCCTGTCCTCTTTGAATTCCCATTTTACTATGCTGTCCCGGTAACCAACTGTACCCCCTTTTCTGTCCGTTTTCCTCCATCTCTCTTCCCTTCTTATTTATCTCATCTGTCGTTCAAACAGGTTGACATGTTGTGTTTGTTTTTGGTTTTTGGTTTTGTACTGTATCATTCCACAATGGCTGTAAGCGCTTTCCTTGCTATGGCTCTGTTTTTGAAGTGAGGTCTATTTTTGTAATTCTTTATTTATGGTGAAGTAGAGTTTTAGGGCGCTTCCAAACAACAACAAGTGGCATGGTGTGTGTGTGGGGGGTTTCTAGCCAATGGGTCTTCAACAGGGGGTCCGGGACATCTAGGGGTTCCTCAGGGGGCCGCCAAGTCTTTGTGTGATAGGAACTTTTTTATCAATCAACTACTTGAACTCTCGCATCCCTCTTCTGGGAGGAACATTCGCCAAAAATGGCACGTCTACAAGCTCACAGTGTGTCACGCTGTGACGTGCTGTGAGCTTGTAGATCTGCTATTTTCGACGAAAAGGTTGTTGAAGGGAAAAAACTGCAGAGCAAGTACTGGGCCAAAGATCAAGTTTACTGTATATATTGAGGGTTTAAGTGGTTTAAGTGGTTAAATACCCATTAACATGAATAGAAAAGATAATGTGTAAACAAACAAACAAAAAAATATTTACACGACACTGATGATAGTGCTGTCAAACAAGTCTGTCTAATCTATGAAATCTATGAAAAAGCAACACAATGTTATACAATATTTATACAAAATGAATCTCTCTGCGTTAAGGGTCCTTGGCCTGAAATACGTTGAAGACCCCTGATCTAGGATGTTGGAGGAATATTGTCTGTGCTCAGCTTCCCCTATAAAAGAATGATACATGTTAATATGTATAAAAAAAAAAAGGGAACATAATGAAATGGTTAAGAGACACTACATTTTTATTGTATTAACTGTAAATATGTTGGCCCTATGTTTGTATGTTACATTATGTGCACGTTATAGAGTATCTGTTACCCGGGCTGTACACTGTAGTCTATAATGTTTTGCATATTATCTAATATAGGCTGGCAGATTTTTAACAAATATATATGTGGATGATGCAATGGCATTTGTTGTTTTTTTGCTTCACGGAGGTACTGAGGGAATTTGCCCGCAGGTGTTTCCTTTTGATATTCTCGAATGTCATTCCATCCAAAAGCATTAAAGGTACGTGAATAAAACGGTTGTGAGAAATAAAATGGCTTCCCAAAGAACATTATTTAAGCCTGATTTATATACTTTGTTGTACTGCGGTGTCGCGCGGCGAACCTTGATGATCTACAAGCTCACAATTAAGGTTGGGAGCCGGATCCAACATAGAGGAATCGGTTCCATCACATTTGGAACTGTTTCCGGAACTGTTTTTTCACACTGTCGGAGCCGGTATATGGACTTCACGTCTGCTATACAATTACAATACCGGTGGCTTAAACTTTTATTTCAAGGACCACCACAACTGTGAGAATGTACAAATGGGACCCATGTGTACACTCATTTAAACTCAGTTAAAGACCTGTAAGGGTCCATTTGGAACCCCCTCAAGTAGGTAACCCAGATGGTCCTTGACCTCACTTTGAGAACCACTACAATAATATGTATGCAATACATCATGTATGATTGAATTTGTGTTTAGCAAAAAAAAAGATTATAAAGGCCAAAATTCTATAGATGTTTTTTTCTTTTAAATATAGGAATCGTTAAAGGGAACTGTTAAGGAATCCGACTTGTTATCGGAGTTGTTAAGGAACCAGAATTGTTCAAATCCTAAAAAAGGATCCCAACCCTACTCTCAACGCCTCGCACGATTGGATATATTTTTTTAAAATCTCCCCACACTGACACACACACACACACACTCAGGTGGGTCAGCTGCTGGTGACAGGGACAAAGCCAGCCTGGAGATGTCACTGTGGGAGATGACAGAATGTGCTTGTGTGGGGGAGTGGCTTTAAGAAGGCATGGCCTAGGCATGCCTGTTGTAACTACCTAAGTACATACTTGAGTATGATGTTGAGCTACTTTTACTTTACTTGAGTATTTCCATTCTTTTGATACTTCTACTCTACTTAAAGGTAGGGTAGGTGATTTGCAATTATTCAAATAATTGCAAAATGGGTCTATGTTCTGATAGTGCTCGTTACTATGGAGTGTCCTGTCCATATAAGGAGTCTCCAATGTCTCTCCAGCTCTTCATTAAACAGAAAATGCATTTTCAGAGCTCTCTCCTGACTGGCTTAAAATGTGTCACCTACCTGAAAATGTACTATATTCTGTTTACTAAAGAGCTGGAGAGACCCCTGTGACCGAACTAAGGCTCTGTAGCAATGATTAATATCAGAATGTAGTACTTGAACCTTTAAAAAAAAAAAACACTTTAACCCATGAAAAGGCATCTGTGTCATTTTAGTTAAAAAGTAGTTAATATAGCTTCACAATCATTTTAACCACTTTAACCATTACTTTATACTTGGGCTATTAAAACAATCGTGAAAATGTGTGCAAATCTTTGAATATATATACATTTTGAAGCTAACATTTTAACTCAAATCTTTGCTTCTGGGGGTCCCTGGAACAAAATATTTTGAGATGGGGGTCGGCGGCCAAATCCATATAATTTTGGGGGTCCTTGGTTTGAGCACCACTTTCTTTCAGAAAACTGTTGGGATTTAGAAGATTTTTTTAGAATCAGCCTCAGGTATTAATGGGTTAAGTGGTTGACTATATTGCTCATATGTGTGTGCACCCTAGCTTAGAATAGTCTTATGTGCTTGTTAATGTTCATGTATAACGCTCTCTCTCTCTCTGTGTGTGTGTGTGTGTGTGTGTGTGTGTGTGTGTGTGTGTGTGTGTGTGTGTGTGTGTGTGTGTGTGTGTGTGTGTGTGTGTGTGTGTGTGTGTGTGTGTGTGTGTGTGTGTGTGTGTGTGTGTGTGTGTGTGTGTGTGTGTGTGTGTGTGTGTGTGTGTGTGTGTGGGGGGGGGGGGTCTATTTCAAGGATGGGGTGTGATTGATTCTGAGGGCCTCTATATGAATCTAAGATGGCCTCTCTTCTCTTTACAAAGATTGTCATTGTCCAGACGTCCTCTCTCACACTCAGAATGAACAAGTATTGTTCCTCACTTTCGTTGCTGCATGCCGAGAGAGTTTGCAAGCAGTGAATTTCATTCTGACAAGGCATTACGGAAAATGTGATGCTGGCGGAGTGAATCACACTTTAGAAACACAGAGGCAGTTTATGGATTATTGCTTTGAGGACAATGAAAGCGGTATGGGGGGGTGGGGTGGGGGGTGCATTGCCTTGCAATGAACTGTAAAGAGCCAATTTTCCTTTGGTTATAGTGTCTTTAATCTCCCGAAACCTCTGAAGGAGAGAACACACAGTTCTGTGGTTGTTTTATCAGTGAATAGCAACCCCCCCCAAACCCACACAGAGTGTGTTTGAAGGAGCCAGACTGCAGTGTGTGTGTGTGTGTGTGTGTGTGTGTGTGTGTGTGTGTGTGTGTGTGTGTGTGTGTGTGTGTGTGTGTGTGTGTGTGTGTGTGTGTGTGTGTGTGTGTGTGTGTGTGAGATTCATATCACAGACGTAGGCGACAGGATAACTACTTCTCTCTCTCATGGACCAGACAGCTGTTTAGCAGCTGTGTGCACAAGTGTGATAAAAATGTGTGTGTGTACTTTGTATTACTATGCTTGTGAGGGCCAAACGTCCCCACAAGTATACTGTAATAGAATCTGACAAATGGACATTGTGAGAACCATTTTCCTGGTCCTAACAAGAATTATGGGACTTACAATTAGGAAAAGATCAGAGACCAGATTTAGGGGTTAGGGTTGTTGAAAGTTATGCCTGAATTATACTTTATATACTGTACATGCCACGTTGTGAGCATGTAGATCGGCTATTTTTGGCTTTAGTTAAAAATGGCACAATCATAAAAGTCCTAAAATAATGAGGTCCTCTCAAGTATAGTAATACAAACGTGTGTGTGTGTATGTTTGAGAGGCAGAGAGAGAGACAGAGACACAAAACAAGTTAAGCCATTAAGACCGGGTACGTTAAGACCGGGAACGCATCTGTGTCATTTTAGATTTCTTTGGCTATTCTTATGTTGCTATATATCAGTGGTTCTCAAACTTCTCCACGTCAAGGACCCCCAAAATGATATGTATTTGGCGCGGACCCCCCATCTCAAAATATGTTGATCCAGGGACCCCCCAAGAAGCAAAGATTTGAGTTACAAATGTTCGCTTTAAAACAAAATATATACATTCAAAGATTTGCAAAACAAATCATGATTGAAAAAGAAAATAGCAGATCTAAAAGCTCATAGCACGGCACTCAGCTTGTATATCTGCTATTTTTTAATAGCCAAAGAAATCTTAAAATGACACAGAGATGCTTACCCGGTTTTAATGGGTTAATTTATGCTGCACCTCTGACACCCCGGTTCTTGGCTGCTTGTCTCTGCTCCGCAGAGCTTTGCTGACGTGATTGAGGCCACGCATCATATCACGTCTCTCCCACCGTCTCCAGACGGGAAGGGAAGGGAGAGGGGGGGTGGGAGGCACAGTTTAGGCAGGGGAGGAGGAGCGTGGTGCAGAATCCTTAAAAAATAATAATCATGTATGCACAAGTACTGCTCTGGGAGATTCTATTTCCTGCAAAAGCTGAATTAATGACTCAAACAGACAGGTAATATAATATACTGTATATGTATGTATAAGTGGTCCCTAAACTTTTTCAACTGAGACCAAAATATACATTTAGTGTCTCCCTGAGACCCATATGTACAAAAGCCCGATTTAATAGTGAAGATAGCCGATCAAGCTCACAACGCATTTGTTTTATTTGATTTTTTCCATTGGAAATTTTTGTTTTTTAAAATGTACAGTAGGTAGAAAGGGGATATTTACTCGCGACCCAAGAATCAAACAACTTAAAGGGGAATTTTGCCCCACAGTTTTCTTACCTTTTCTATGACGTTATGATATCCTAGGATGAAGGGTACAGTAGAACATTTTCATAACTCCATCCCGGGTCCGCCACAGCTAAAAACGCGCGCCTATGGGGCTTGCGCTAGATCGCATATTTTGATATACATTTTTTTAGATCTGACGTGTTCATAGTGACAGAACACTATGCAACGGGATTGTCTTGAATGTGCCCCACCGGAAGTCTCACTAGATGAGATTGAAATCCGTGGGGAAAAATTCCCCTTTAAATGGAGAGGCAAAAGTGTCAACCTCTTCCCTTGACAGCCTACACGCACTCATTCTGATCTGTTCCCCTTATATACTCTGCAGACTCCACCCTTCCACTTCTAATCAACCAACCACAGTACAAGCAATCCACCCAAGATGCTCCCCGTGTTCTAATCACCAGGCACCCCTCAATCAGATCCTCAGGCACCAGACAACCAACTACACAGCTAGGCTTAAACAGGCGGCAGGCCACTCCCCCATACCAGCTTCTTCCTGTGCAGATAAACAAAAACATATTAAGAGAGATTTCAGTCACAACAGAATGTGCACCTTCTGTGGGACTGGAAATATACAAGTTACAAGCATAACATACATTTCGATTATGAATGAGTACGGCTGAACATAAGAGAAAATGAAAATGATATACGAGTCAGTTTTGCCAAAAATGTCACATGATGTCATGTCACACAAATGTGCTCCAAGCCCTCGAATATATTAATTTAAATATGAGGATATATATACTGTATATATTTCTTACATGAATGTGTTTATATCAGTTATATTATCAATACAATATTAGTGTTATGTTAGTTATTTTACCCCAATAACTCCAACAATGGGGGTCCATTGCGCTTTTGTGCACATGGCCCATTTTCACTTTAATCCGTCTATGTTTCCTCCCCACACACATTTGAGTGTTGTCACTGCTGTTGTATCCTACCGACTCACCTGCCAATGAGGAGCATTGAAAACCACTGCTCTATGGGACTGAGGCCTGACCTGCTGGGTAGTGGAAAGCAGCAACGCAACATGCCTCATCAGGCTGAGGGGAACACACACACACACACACACACACACACACACACACACACACACACACACACACACACACACACACACACACACACACACACACACACACACACACACACACACACACAGACAGAGTATAGTGTCTCTCTCTCGTTGAATGACAACTCATCTGGGTCCTCCTCCTCTGCTTCATCCTGTTTTGTCCCACAGGCCCCCTCCCCACCACCCCCACATGTTCTCACATGCAGGGCATGTTTGTATCAGAAACTGTGCTGTGGTGTTTCCATTGCTGTATTGATGATGAATCTGTGTGTGTGTGTGTGTGTGTGTGTGTGTGTAATCTGTGTATATATATCGTCTCTGTCGGGTGGAAACCTCATACAGTATGTCTTAACTTTCAGGATTCAAATGAAAAAAATAGCAACATTTGCAGATCTACAAGCTCAAAAAACGTCACTCCGCGCCGTGTTTCGAGATTGCAGATCTGCTACTTTTGATGCTTTTGTGTAATATCTAGTAGGGCATTAATTTATGGAAAAATAAAGAGATAAGAGGTTTCTGCCCGACATCAACGATATATATAACTTTGTGATGGGGTGATGTATTGTGGGTGCGGTACAGTGGGAGGGTTTCATTTTCTCTTTTGTTCATTTGTAGACTAAAGCCTGATTCATGCTCGCGGGGGCCCACGTCACGCCCCGTGAGCTTGTAGATCTGATATTTTTTAGGCACCAAAGCAAGCGTTAAAGCAAATGACTGTGGGTGCATGTCAGCAGTACTGGTGGGGGGGGGGGGGGATATGGGAAGTCCTTTGACCACCATGCAAACAGATCAAATCACCTGGGATGTTGTTAGATTCTACATTCTGCAGAAAACACAAAACAAATGTACGAGCGGTGTTCATTTCATCGACTAAAAAACTATGACCATGTTTTTGTCGACTATGCTATGCTAAGGCCTTTTCTTAAATTTGACTGCCACTTTTGTTCTATTTGACTATATCTGTATGTATTTTGTGCCACTTGCTTTATTCTCTGATCGTCCGTAATAGCTTTTATCCAAAGTTTTATCATGATTTTTATTTTTATTCTGCTCTGTAAAGCACTTTGTGACTTGTCTGGAAATGTGCAATATAAATAAATTCATTATCATTATCATTATGACTACCTTTTTTCATAGATGAAAACTAAATAAAAAATGGAATGAAAACTAAGCTATTAGGACTAAAACTATGACTAAATATATTTACAATTTTGTCAAAAAATAGAAACTAGACTATGATGTCAGGGAGGACTAGTGGAGAAGAGATCCAGAAGAACATTTTATGCTTGGTTGTGTGCAGTTGTCGCAAAATAGCAGATCTACAAGCTCACCACGCGTCACGTGGTGAGCTTGTAGATCGGCTATTTTCGGCAAGCATAAAGTATAAATCAGGCATTACGATGCAAACATGGCCCACCAAAATAGTTTTTTGTTTACGAAATCAACTTTAGATTTAGTGGTCTATAATCTTATATTTAGTCGACTAAAACTAGATTAAAACTGAACCATTTCAGATGACTAAAATATGACTAAAACTAAAATGGAATGTTATTCAAAAGACTATGACTAAAACTAAATCAAAATGTGCTGTCAAAATTAACACTGTGTACAAGTGAGAAGTGTGTGAGAACATGTGATTCTGACACAAAGTAAACCAAACAGAACGGACTAGTTTAAATTTATCTATTTATTTGGAACCCTCATCCAAATGACATGTCCATCTTATTTTCTTTTCCTTTTTTTGTCGTCTTTTTTTTCTCTCCATTTCACAAAATATTTACAAAAAAAGATACTTCCGTATTTTTTCCCGTTGTTGTTGCGACCGTTGTTGTTGTAACAACCCATTAGTTAAGGATGATAGCCGTCGGCTACATCATAGCAGTCCAGTCTCGGTCTTTAGAAAAAGTTCATGAAAAAAGGTCATCCCGCCCTACTTTGATACAGTTTTAAAACTCCAGGGTTGTTTTTCCTTTCTTTTTTTTTTTTACCCCCGTTGTCTTTCGTTCTTTTTGTTGTCGTTTTGTGTTTTTTTTCCGTACTGCTTAGAAAACTCTTCCCCGCATGCTTACAGCTGCAAACAGGAAGCCAGGGGAGCTAGTGTGCTTGTCAAGAGGAAGTGACATCGTTGCCCTGCAGGAAGTAGCATCGTCAATCCTCCGGATGCTTGCGTTGATTAGTTTGGTCTGTCTGTCTGTCTGTCCCGGTGTCTTCTTCTCTTACTCCCGTTTGTCCACGAGTCGAAAAGTTGTCTTAAGACAAAAACATGGGACCAAACTGATGTAGTAAGTAACACAAAATGCAATAATAACTATTCAATGGGAAACAGTCTCTCTCAGACGGAGGATTGTAAAGTCCTGTGGGAAGCCTGACAGTGAGCAGGAAACGGGGTGGGGGGGATTACATCCCCCCCCTCCCTCCCCTCCAGAAGGGGAGCGTTAGGAACAGGAAGTAGATTCCCAGAACTCAGAGGACTGGGTTCCAATCAACTATTGGTTCTCAAACCTTTTGGATTTTCTAGGACCCCCATAACTCTGAGAGCTCTCAGAGTTACAGACCTGTAAGGGTCCCTTTGGAACCTCCTCAAGGAACCCAGAGGGCCCCCAGAACCCATTTTTGAGAACCCACTAGGAGCTAACCACTCATACGAAGCAGCTCATATACATCCTCCTGTGAAAGTTGGCCTCTGTAGTAGTCCAGGCATACCAAGGCGGGTCCCCCCGCCCTTCACCCCAAGTGCATTGTGGGTGTTCCGCGCGGCGGGGAAGAACATGGAAGAGCGATTTTGTGTAGAAGCCGTACGATACCTCCCTGAACTCGTCAAAAGAAAAAAGAAAAAGAAGAAAAAGAAAAACGAGGCCCACAAGTGCAGCGACTAAAATTAAGCGACTCCAGAAGGACCTCTGTCCTCTTTTTAAAGGATCTTTATCGGACCTAGCCTACCGGTCCGACGGGGCAGAAGGAAGAAAAAAACAACATAATTATAATAACGGTAATAATAACATAAGGCAATCAACCTCAGTATAGTCAGGAGGGCCGATAACACAGGATAAAATCTCAGACAGTGACTAAAACCCAAGGGCGGAGACTAATCCCCCCCCACCACCCCCATCCCCCCTGACCTCAGCCCCCCCCCCCCCCCCCCCCCTTTTTACGGGAAAGCATTCACACACATAAGAATACATTTTATGCGTTTTACATTTTTCAGATCTTTTAAAAAGTGTTCATTTTTCTATCAGTCCGTTCTCCTGCTTCTTCTATAAATAAAACAAGGTGGTCTCGTCCTCTCGTACTCTTGCCCCCCCCCCCCCCCCCCCGTCGCCTGGCGCCCGGGACTCTGCGAGTCTACACCAGGTGTGCCAGGTGTGTGCCAGAGTGAACGGAACCCGACACTTTTAATGTATAATACACCTCATGATTCACCCATGACAACAAATAAAAACAAAAACAAAAAACGGAAATTAAACACAGAAAAGATCGACCCTGCCCCCGAAAGAGTGTACGTGTTCTACGGTTTAGGTGTGTGTGTGTGTGTGTGTGTGTGTGTGTGTGTGTGTGTGTGTAGCTGTGTTCAATCGGAAGGGTGGTTGGGTGTATTAACCACTTAAAAAACCCTACAGTATTTTGCTTCGTTGACCGGAGTCCCCCCCGAGGGGTCTGTACTTGGCCCCCATCCTATTCTTCCCAAAATAGCGATCTACAAGCTCACAGCACGTCGTGCGCTTGTAGATCGGGTAATTTTGTGCCAAATGTTTGCCTATTACGACAAGGAAAAAGGGACGGTAGGGTTCATATGGTTAACCTGTCAATAAATGCTGCGAAGTTGTAATATTAGTGTCTGTTTCCATCTACTGTAAGTGTGTTTGTGTGTGTGTGTGTGTGTGTGTGTGTGTGTGTGTGTGTGTGTGTGTGTATTACTATACTTGTGAGGGCCACATGTCCCCACATGTATAGTAGAATGTGTGAAATAGACACTGTGAGGACACATTTAGTTAGGCTTACAATTAGGAAAAGATTCAGTTTAGGGGTCAGGGTTATGCCTGATTTATACCAGCGTCGTGCTCCGAAAATAGCCAATCTACAAACCTTGTAGATCCGCTATTTTTTGGCATTAGAATTACGTTAAAAAGGGGAAAAAAGGCATTCATAAAACCGGCGGCCTAAAATGTTGATGTCCTCACAAAGTCTAGTAATACACATTTGTGCGTGTGTGTGTGTGTGTGTGTATGTGTGTGTGTGTGTGTGTGTGTGCGCGTATGTGCGTGTGTGCGTGTGTGCGTGTCTAGCGTGTGTGTGTTCATGTTAACTGGTGACGTAGTGCTTTGCCGAGGGCTGCCCGTACAGCCCGTAGAAGTCCGCGTGTCTGTGCGTCTGCGACGCGTCGATCCAGTCCCGCACCGCCAGGCCCTGCATGGAGCCGGAGGAGCCCAGGCCGGGGGGAGGCGGGTAGTCCTGGGCGCTCACCCAGGGGAAGGAGCCCGAGCGCGGGTACGGCGGGTGGCCGCGGTGGCCCGACACGGAGGGCACGCCGGAGCAGTAACAGTTGTCCATGGTGCACACCAGGATCTTGCGGCCGCCGTACTGCGGCAGCACGGCCTGCTGGGAGGCGTGCGACGAGCCGCTGCCCCCCGGTGGCGGCGGGGGGAAGTGGGAGGAGCCAAACACCGAGCCCGAGTGGTGATTGGCCAGCGAGCCGCCACTACTGCCACCGCCGCCCGTCCCGCCGCCGCCCTCGCTTATGTGGGAGGGGCCGCAGGGGCCGCCCCCCAGGGGCTGCTGCTGCTGATTGGCGGACGACTGGCCCTCGCCGGAGGACGAGGAGGCGGAGCCGGAGCCCAGGTAGGGCTGCTTGGCCAGCGACGAGGCGGAGGAGGAGGAAGACGAGGAGGAGGAGTCTTTGAAGGCGGCCGCCGAGGTCTTGCCCACGCTTTGCCCGCCGCTGCCGTCCGGGAAGGCGGTGGCGTGTTTCCGCTTCTCGGCGCCCGAGCTGGAGCTCTGGCCGCTGGGGTAGGCCGGGACCACCTGGAGGAAGGTTGAGGGAGGGGTGAGGGGAGCTGAGAGAGAGAGAGAGAGAGAAAGAGAGAGAGTTCGGGAGAAAAACAGAGATGTGGGTTAACCACTTAAACCCTCAATTCTTAGTAAAACAGTAAAACCTGAGTTGGGTCTGTATTTGGACCGCTTTTTTCCCCCCTCTACACCAAAACTCTTCACCCAAAATAAAACTGCTGGGATATATAAACAGGGTTCCCACACATTTTTACCAATGAATTTCCAAAACTTTTCCAAAATATTTAACCCGATTTCCGGGTCTATATAGAGCACTGAGGTCTGACGTAATTTCTGAATTCCCATAGACTTGTATAATATCGCATCAAATAAGAACTGTGTTCCAAACATAAACAAATGATCCCGGCGGTTTGACTCATATGATATGAGTCATATCAAGGATATGAAGCATCAACTGGTGAGAAAACGCTAATGTTACCGCTGCCGAATTAGTTACATTTTCACCAGAAACAGACTGTATCAAATATGAGTGACTGACTATCATAAACGATACAGAGCCACCTCCCTGACAATATCGCCGGGACAATGTGTTTATTTTTGGATCACAATTCTTATATGAGACGATTCTAAGATGACCCAATGTTATTCTCCATGGAGAAATTACTTCCACGACCCAAGGGGATGAACAAGTGACATTAGGGTTATGGTACTCCATAGCAATCATTCAGCGCAATATTGTATTTTGTTTTCTCAAAAAAGTTCAATTAATTGAAAAGTAACGGCAATGAATTGATAGTCGATTAATTGTTCATTCCCATCATGCGAGTGAAGACGTTACGTGACAAAAGAACAAATCTACAAGCTTACAACGCATTGCGCTGCAGTTAGTTGCGAACTTGTAGGTCTGTTCTCTCTTTCATATGACATGCGGTATACATTTAGGCTGCAATCACGCAGCCCGTTTGGCACAAAACTACTTAATTATGTTAGATATTTCATGTAATTTTAGACATGTTTTGGAACATGTTTTTGATTAACAGAATCAATAGCCCAAAACAATGCATAGCCAAATATTTTTCCAGACCACGTGATAAATTCCAAACCATTTCCAGGACTGGAAAACAGTCTAATTTCAGAATATTTCCAGGAATTTCATGACCGTGGGAACCCTGTATTAAGTAATCAAGACGGTCACGGTGGTCAGGATGTTTGAGCTCTCCTTACCTTCCAGTGTTCTCCTCAGGCTCTTCTCTCTCTTTGAGAGCTCAGACAGGAACAGCTTGGAGTTGAGACTCCCCACTTTGTAAGGGGGGAGCGCACTGCCCACACACGCCTGGGACCTGCAGCCAAGACACACACACACACACACACACACACACACACACACACATACAAGTTAAAGGACGGTGTGATGAACATCACTTACAAATTAATGTTAAGGAAAACCGAGGAGACTGTGGTGGATCCCAGGTCTATAGGAGACCACACCACGATCACCATACATGGTCATGACATCAAACAGGTCACCTCCTATAAATATCTAGGAGTACAGATTGATTGTGAAATGAGCTGGCACGCTCAAGTGTGTGTGCAAAAATACGCCAGCGCCTTCATGACTTCATTTTCTCCGTAGGCTTAGACTCTTCGGTGTACGTAGAAACATACCGCTGATCTTTTATAGAGCTAGTATAGACGAATCCACAGAGTGACAATCATAACTGCGGTGTCAAGCGGGTGCCGCTCCACACCACGACACCGCAGCTACAGGCAGCGCTCTGTGGATTTGTCTATAGCAGGGGTGGGCAAGATTTATTTCCAGGGGGCCATACTGACTTTGACAAAGTGAGTGAAGGGCCACACTGTACAATTGAAACGCATAGTGCTGAATTATGTTAAAACTGCATGAATTTGGTAGACATGCCAGACTTTACAATAAGGTACTTGCTTTAACAACAAGAATTTTCAGTTACAAAATGTTGTTTTTTACTGCTGTACTGTACTGTATCACTCCGATGTACTCTGGCCTTACAATAAAAACAGAACTTGTCCGTATCAACTTGCATAAAACAATCCAAGTCAATGCCGTATCAACTTTTAAATGAGCCTATAAATGTATACAGTATCTTATCTGATATGCACCACTCCATAGGTCACTGATCAAACACATTGCATTATGTTATAAATATGGACTCAAGGTTGACTGTTTCACTGTTACAATATAAACATAAAACATTTGAGTACATACGGATGGAGGAATGCAGGTACAGTATAGTACTCAAATGGTAAATATGAATTACTATTAATTGGAGTCGAGTTAAATTCATTTTTCTCAAAACCATTAACATACGGCAGCCTTTTAGAATGTACATTATTTGGGGGGGTCATTTTGTTGTTCTTTGAGGACTTGGCGGGCCGGATTAAGATGGTCAAAATGCCGGGTCCGGCCCTCGGGCCGTATGTTGCCTATGTGTGGTCTATAGAGTCAATTGTAAGATATGGTATCACCAGTTGGTTCGGAAACCTGGTGGTAAAGTATAAATCTAAGATCCTTAGATTGGTCAAAATGGCAGGGAAGATTATGGGTTATGTCCACACCCCCCAGGTCATTTTTGAGCAGTCCATCATTGGGCTGGCTAAGAAGATTGTGTCTGACCCCTCTCATGTACTATATCCTCAGTATAGGTTACTGCCGTCGGGTAGGAGGTACGGGGTCCATGCGTGGAGCTATAATAGGTACAAGTACCCTTTTGTCCCTCTGTCAATTACACTCCAGGGCAGACCGCGGGGCAGAAGGTTTTGAGGTGGTGCTAAGGTGCAGCTCTTGTTGCACTATATGCTGGTTGGGGTGTTTATTTATTATGCTGGAGGGTGATGTATAAGCCTAAATGGGTTGTACGTGTCACTGTGTGCCTTATTGTTTTTGTCTTGTACTTTATGGTATTTTGTGTGTGTATGTATGCTGCTGGTCCGTGTGTCCAAGACAAATTTCTCCCGAGGGAGACAAAATAAAGCAACCTTGAACCTTGAAGTCACCCCGTTGGGAACATGACTTACACGCCGCTTAGCCAAGTGTGAGAGGCCACTTTTGAGGATGTAAAATACACATTGGTGGGCATCAGAATGGATAGGTTAGCAGAACCACACCCAGCATGCGCCGCTTGACGAGTGGAGCTGGATGAATGTGGAGTGTTTAAGATGACCCTATCTTTAACCTGTCTGTATGGCAGAGCAGGGTTTCTCAGAGCAGGGTGGGTGCCGTGTCTCAAATCCAGGGGTGCCGCAAGATACTTTGATCATATTTGGAATTGATCAATATCACTTCAGTTTAACCACTCAGACCCTCTATACTTAGTAAAACAGACCTAAGTAGCGCTGCACTTTGTGCGTTATTTTTCTATCTATCTACAGTACCCCAAGTCTCCTTGCCAAAGATGGCTCAGGGTAAAGGACAGAGTACAGCAACTTGCAATGGGCCCGGTCTACAAGATACACTACACCTCAAACACAAAGACACCCATGTACTTGTCAAAATACCTCAAAAACATCAATGACGTCCATAATCACAACACCAGAGGGAGCTCCACAAATCACGTTTTGTTAGAGCTAAATTTGACTCTAACAAGGGATTACATTCGTTCTACTGCTATGCCACAAAAATGGGGAATGCCCTACCAACAGTTATAAAAACATGGGAATCCTTAAGTCTCCTTCAAAACCGCTCTAAAAGAGCACTTACAGGTGGCTGCAATTTCGGAACTGGCCCCTGTAAAAAGTCAAAGCCTACATCCCTCTTCCCCCCGAACTGCGTACTGTACATATCTTTATTTCTACTCGTTTATATGATGTTTTTGCATCGTATTGTATATTTGTCTGTCATTAAATGTTTCGATGAATTGAGTACAAAGGACCCCAATGAAAACAAGCCATAGTGCCGTCTTGGGTTTAAAATCCTCTTAAACAGGCCTTGTATTGAACTGTACTTCCCTGTGCTTGTCTTTGCAAACTGTAAATAAAGTATTCAATCAATCAAACAAGCCCACAGCGCCTCGCATTGTGACGCTGGTAAATCGGCTATTTGTGGCGAATGTTCCCCCCAGAATAGGGATGCTGGGGTGGTCCAAGTGGTTAAATGTCAAGTATGAAGTTATTTTCAATTTGTCCTAATGGAAATAGATATTCTCTTGAAGTTTTCCTCATGATATACTGTATCTTAGCGGGGGGAAAGATTTACATATTTGTGTGGCGATCCGCTGAAATAAATCAGGGGTGCCGTGGATGGAAAGGTTATTTACAACGGTTCTCTGAGCCCAAACAGGTTTGAGAACCTCCCACTCTCCCACTCACTTTGCCAGCCTAGGCTGGCTCAGGGTGGAAGACAGGGTTAAACAACTAAAAATGGGACTGGTCTTCAAAATCGTAAATGCAGATTTGCCCGAAATGCCCCCTATACCCGCATATCTGTCTAAATACCTCCAAAAAGTTAGTGACACCCACAGTCACGAAACTAGAGGGAGCGTAGACAACAATCTGGTACCACCCACCCATAAAACAAACATGGGCAAATTCTCCTTCTACAGCACGGCCACCAAGGTATGGAATAGTCTAACCCCATCCCTCAAAAAATGCAGTTCGCTGGGCTCATTTAAAACAGCCCCAAAAACTCATCTTTCTGGAGGCCATAAGAGGAGGTAGTACCAGTTTCCCGGTAGACAGACGACCCCCCTCCCCTTTTTTTGTATATCTTTTTTATTTTTCTTTGCTTGCTTTTAGACAAAAGTATTATAAATGTAACTGTGCTGTTTTACATTTTTTTTGCCTAATAACAATTTCAATCAACCAATGTGATTGGAGGTGGTCTCTCCCTGCTCTTCTATTGAGATGTAGACCCTGTGGACGTGTAGGACCACTATTGGCTGACAAGGGTACTTCACAAAGCTCAAAATGTAATATCTCCTGTGCCCAAACGGACATCAGACTCTAGCTGATGTCAGTCATGTTGTCAATTAGCTTTAGTCGGGCTGTACCAAGTAGTGAGACCAAGACGGGGGGTGGTTGGGAGTTTATTTTGTTAAGTTTGGCTTTGGTTTGGTATTTCCACCCTTCATTGTGCATTTGTTTGAACCTATATTAGGTAAATGTGTCATGTGTATTGTGTCTAAAAATATTAGAGCTGTTATAGTGTGTGTGTGTGTATATATAGTATATTCTAAAGTTATTATGGGAGTGTCACAGTGCCCTTCACTGCAGAGGTGCTGGTAGAGTCCTGAGCTATATATACCAGGTGGAAAAAGGATGCAGGATGTCAGAGAGAGAGGGGCACAAAATCTGCTGTTACCTGGGACAGTGGCTCTCAAACATGTTCATGCCAAGGACCCCCAAATTAATTGATATGTATGTAAGCCTAATGCATTGCATACTACACCAGAACTGGTGTCCAGTAGGTAATTTCAGTTGCCTTGCTCAATAATAAATTGAAATATATTTTTTCACTTGAAGACGGAGTGCCTTGGATTATTTTCCTTGTTGGTCTGCAGTTTATACACAAAGCAATACCTATTGGACTTTGTGTATGTATTTGTACACCAGAACTAATTTGGGGTGTTCTGTGATTGGTCAGACGTTCCGCATTGTTTTCGCATACAACCCAGCTTCAAGTTCATTCTGTCGGCAGAGTGAAAAGCAGCAGTAGTTTGGAGGAGACACAAGCGGACTTCACACCTCGGCTCGTGTCTCCCACCTCTGAAATCTCTCCATGACCATTCATAGACACAACCTATCGCTAGAAAGGGCAAAACCCGTGACACATTTCCCACAGTGCATTGTGATATCCACAGTGCTGCACAGAATCTGTGTGTGTGTGTGTGTTGTGTCTGTCCTCAAGTGTGTGTTTATCATATCATATCTTCCACCTCGAAACCTTACATTTTACGTTAAATCCTATGGATTGCAGCTTTAACCCACCGCCGGGGCTTACGCATCTGTATCTCTGAGAGAGAGAGTGTATGAATGGAACCAAATGGACCCGTTAACATTAAACAGACGGGTCCTTGAAATGACAACGGTTGAGAGTCACTGCTTTAACCTTAACCACCATCTACTGACTGTATCCTGCAATGCATCCTGGGTATCGTGGAGCAGAACCGATTCATTGTAACCCATTCGCTATTTTTGATGTGTATGAAAAATGTTGAATCATTTTGAATTTTTTAAACACAAATCTTCTCTTCTGGCACAATTTTTTTTCAGATGGGGGTCCGCGGCTATATATATATATATATATCAATATGGGGGTCCTTGGCACAAAAAAGTTTGAGAACTACTGATTTAGAAGGCATTTGGTCTAGTGATGCCAACCACATCCCCAAAACAAAGAAACGCACCTGGGGTGACAGGGCTTTCTCAGTTACAGTCCCCTCTCACTCCCACGTCACATCACCCTTGCCCTGTCCAAAGCCTCTCTCAAAACCCACCTCTTCAGACTCACTTTCCCCGCCTAATTAAAATCCCCCTTTCTGCAATTTAATTGTTTACATGTTTTTTCTTTGCTTAGTTTTTAGCCTTTAACTAGTTATTCTCTTAATAAAGTTGTTTCTTTTATTTGTTTTGTTGTAAAGCGACTTTGAGTACCAAGAAGAGCGCTATATAAATTGGATGTATTATTATTTGTAGCATTGGCCTCAGGTCTTGCAATTTAGGCATTTAGCAGACGCTCTTAATCCAGAGTGATTTACAGTAAGCAGGCAAATACGAGGTAATACATCAAATGCAAAGAAATAGTAATCTAGGATCATAGGTAAACCAAGAACCTATCATCAGTCTGAACAGTATAATATCAGACAATATTTCATGCCAGGAACCCACTTACAAGATTTGTGTTGCTAAATTGTTTATAACATGTTCAGGATTTTTTGAAAATAGCAGATCTACAAGCTCAAGAGATGTGCTATTTTCTTCTTCTCCTTTAGCTATTTGAATTCGGAAGAATGCTCTGACTGAATCGAGGATCCGGATCTTCAAATGGTACATGTAAATGCTGTACCGGGTGATGTTATACAGTATATTGTCAGAATCAGCGTTGTCTGTGTTCGTTTATGTGCTAAAAGAGTGACTTCGAGAGCCGTTTCACCATGAAAAAGAAAATCTGTACATTGAAACTATACACACACACACTATAGGATACCAGGTCTACAAATGATCTGGCATCTGTCTACATCAGTGCTACAAAGTATTCAATCAATCAAACAAGCTCACAACACATCTCAAAGTGGGGTCCGGGCACCCCCAGGGGTACTTGAGGGGGTTCCAGGGGGTCCCCAGCTAAATGATGGATAGGAACCAAATGGACCCTTATGTGTCTGTAACTCTGAGACTGTACAAATGGAACCAAATGGACCCTTATGTGTCTGTAACTCTGAGACTGTACAAATGGAACCAAATGGACCCTTATGTGTCTGTAACTCTGAGACTGTACAAATGGAACCAAATGGACCCTAACGGGTCCATTTGGTTCCATTTGTACACTCTCAGAGTCAAATTAACATTGATTTTACAATATAAATTGGGGTTCCAGGGATAGAAATGCCATTAAATGGGGGTCCGTAGCCTAATTCATGTCAAACTGGGGGTCCTTGAAATTATTCTTTTTTTACGGCTAGAGCCGTAAAAATCATCTCTTATGAGGGTCCCTGGCTTATCTTTTCAAATGGGGGTCCGTGGGCTAACAAGTGTCAATTTGGGGGTCCTTGACATGAAAAAGTTTGAGAACCACTGGTCTACATAACATGCTATCTGAATCACATTTTAGCCTTTGCATAAGCCTGCAAGGTCGTCAAGGCTAGTGCTACAGTGCTACAGGCTACGGTGGAGTCTGAAGAGGTGAGTCTTCAGGTTACGGCGGAAGATTGGGAGTGAGTCTCTCTCTCTCTCTGTCTCTCACCTGTCCATGAGGATTCTGACAGGCTTGGTGTTCTTCATGAAGCTCAGCTCCTCGGCCTTGTTGAAGGCCGTCTGCACGGAGCTGAGCAGCTTCTGGGCCTCGTGCCGCTGCTCGCCCAGCGCCAGCACCTGGGCGGCGTTCTCCTGGCAGAAGCGCGACTGGGCGCGCTCCAGCACCTCCAGCGTCTTGCCCAGGTCCTCCTCCAGGAGCTGGTGCATCCGCTGGTACTGCAGGCGCACCTCCTCCTTCAGCTCGCACACCCGGTCCTGAAACAGGCACACGTGTACGCCGGGGTTATAATAGTCAGTTTTATACTACGTTTTATGCTTCGGCTATTAGAAAATAGCCGATCTACAACCTTGTGAGCTTTTGCTTAAGTAAAAAGTTATAGTTAACTAAAACTAACAAGAAATAACTATAAACTAGCAAACTCGCTTTAAAAACGAATCAAAACCAAACCTGAAATTGAAAACCAAAGTTAAAACCAAATAAAAAATAATGAAAATTTCAAAACTATAATAACCTTGCTGCACGCACAAATACGTTTACATCGCAATGACACTTTGGCATAGGTTTGGGGTTGTGCAGTAACTTTGTCATGATGCAAACTTAGTGTTTTTCAAACTCTTTTCATGTCAAGGACACTCAAATTAATGTATTTGGCTGCGGATCCTGGCAAAAAATATATATTTTATGCCAGGAACCCACTTACAAGATTTGTGTTGTTAAAATGTTTATAACATGTTCAGGATTTTTAGAAAATAGCAGATCTACAAGCTCACGCAAGCTCAAGCTTGTAGAGATGTGCTATTTTCTTCTTCTTCTTTAGCTATTTGAATTAGGAAGAACGCTCAGACTGAAACCGGATCTTCAAATAGTACTAATGTAAATGCTGTACCGGTTGATGTATTATATATTGTCAGAATCGTCTTGGTCTGTGTTTGTTTATGTGCTAAAAGAGTGCCTTCGAGAGCCGTTTCACCATGAAATGTAGCTAAGTCAATGAGGAGACTATTTTTGGTACATCGATTTCTAATCGATGGAGCAACGCAGCAAGATATCTCACCAACTGGACTGGTTACATAATGACAAGGAAACTACACAACCCAAAGTGGTGTGCATACACGAAAAGGAGCACGACTATGTGCAGAATGTAACACTCAGTGTTCATTTAACTCTGAGGGCGTACCAAATGGAACCAAATGGGCCCGTGAGGGTCCATTTGGTTCCATTCGGTACGCCCTCAGAGGAGCACGACTGTACCGTGCAGAACGTACCTCCACCACACACTTGTCCGAGTCGAGTTTGCAGAGCTGCTCCTCGATGTCCTGAACCCGCTCCTCCACGCGCTCCTGCTGCCTCAACAGGCTTTGCTGTTAGATGAGAAAAGAGGGAAAGAAAGAAGAAACAAACACAAAGAGATTAAGAAAAAGAGAAATGAGGGGGGGCCTATGCCTGTGATATTACGCTGCGTTCACCCTGCCAGCTACAAAGTAGTCCATACCCGCTATGCACAGATTACATCACTCTAAGGTTAAAATGAATAAAATGTATCTGACTGTTTCCGTTACTTGTGACAGATGCAACATCTCCAAGTTGGGTCACACTTTCTGGTCCTGCCCAAGGATTGTTTTATTCTGGCAAAACATTTTTGCTTGGTATAGCAGAGCATACGGTTTTCAGATTGAACCCGATGCACTATTGCACTAACTGCCTTGTTTGGTTGCTCCGAAGCGTCTCTCGCTCTGCCGTATACTCTGTCCAACAGCCTCTTATGCTTGGTACACTTGTAGCAAAGAGAATTGTTTTTTTAACAGAGTGGAAGACTTCCATCGCTTCTTGTTTTACTAGATGGCTTAATGAGTTTGTATCACTGATACATCTGGAGAGGCTGCGTTTGCAACAAACAGGACAGTTTAGCAACATTCGTGTACAACTGGGGTCTTATCGCGGGACATCTCGACTCTGCTGTGTGACTGCTCTGTTTTGTATACAAGCCCAATTGCTAACGTGTCCAATTGTTGTATTCTGTTTGCCTATACAGTACCTCATTATGATAGGTTAATTACTCATGTTTAACATGCATTATAGTCTGGTGTTTGTTTGTCTTATTGTTATGTCTTGTTGATGTCATGTCTTATAAAAAACGTATCCAAATTCATATATTTAAAAAAAAACAAATCCATACCCGGCAATGTGCGCAGCCAAACTAAATTATAAGCAGACTTTTTGGTTATGCGCTCGTGACTATGCATAGTTTAAGTTTTGGGGAGTAATTTAATCCTGTTGGTGTGTGGTGTGTGACAACCCGGTCATTTACAACCCGCCGTGGAATCGTTGCCACCCACAATGTTGATGTTTACGCTGTTTCAGCTAAGCTATGTGTGCTAATAACACAACCTGGATTCGTCCATTGCACGTGTCAATCTGTGTGCTAGTGCTATGGAGATGATATCCAAAGCGCTCTCCCGCTCATAAAACGCTGTGTGTGGACACGGTTTGCAGCGTCTGTGTGTTCTGCCGTTGTCTGTGTGGCGGTGTGTGTCTCTAAGCCAAGTCTAGCCAGCAGCTAAGAGATCCCATAGCCTGTGGGGGCATGACAACAGAGCCCATGAGCGTAACCATGACAACAGATCCCATAGACAGAAAAAAAAGGAAAAAACGCTAATAGACAGCTTACATTTTGGTAAAGTGAAAAACAGGCTTCCTCACTGTCTGCATAATTATGCTAATGGTCAATGCCCGTGTGCATGTACAGATCAATAGCTCAATCCAGGATCAATGGTTTCCTTAATATATAGTAGGATAGGATGGGAGCCAGTGACATGAAGTTACAAAGCTACATGCTACCATTCATTTTCGATGAAAGCCAGCGACATACAAAGCGACGCCCGACGTTTGTAGTAGCTACAGAATCTACAAAGCTACGATCCAAGTTGAGCTGGCTTCAACTGCAGCTACAAAGCTACCAAACCACCAAGTGTTTCGACTCATCTCTTCTCTCTTCACACAAGTCCTGCTTGTAATGGGGGGAAAACTAATTATGACTAATTATATGTTCTTTGTAACCCCAGGCTTTTATATTTTCCTTTATATTTTTTTGCTCGTCGCACGCACGCTTGACGTCAACGAGTGTGTCGATCCAACACTTCAACAGCGACTCTGCGACAGACACGCTGTCGCTTTGTAGTTGGGTTATCTTTTGTTAGCTAGCCAGTGTGAACGTAGCATTAGGAGCCAGCTAGGGAACCAAGCTAATTCCGTCTCTGTCCGACCAACACACAATCCTGGCGGGCCGAGGGAGGGGTGGGGTGGCTGTCATAGCAACCAAATGCTATTTTGTGTTTGCATGAGTGAGGGAGAAAATAATGGAAAGGGGGGGGGGGGGTAGATAAATGGGCAAGAAGAGGAGGAAGAGGCAGAAAAAGCAGCATCTCTGGACTGCTAGAACACTGGGTGCTCAAACATTTTTTCATGTCCAAAATTGTTGCACTCGGGTTTTGGTGCACTTGCAGATCTGCTATTTTCAAATAGCCAAAGTAAGTTAAACTGATAGTGGTTAAACTGATTGTAATGCCATATTTACTTGATTTTGCTGGGGACCCCCTCAAGGACCACTGGGCGTGGTTCCCGGACCACACTTTGAGAACCACCACTGCCCCAGAAGAACTATTCCTTCCCCAGCATTCCACACATCTAATCAACCCCCCGCCCGCCCACCCACCACCACCCAGCCCATCGTTTCTCTCCGCTCCTCTCTAATAATATGCACATGTATTCACACACACACACACACACACACACACACACACACACACACACACACACACACACACACACACACACACACACACACACACACACACACACACACACACACACACACACACACACACACACACACACACACACACACAGGGTCTGATCTTGTGAGTCATTGCAGTGTTGTGACAACAACGCTCGTTAATAGCGGGACAGTGACAGTAGGGCGAAGCGTGCGGCTCCAGGACGTGGCTCTCGCCTGGCGGTCCCTCGTGTTGCCACGTCACACTGAACCACTCTACCATGTATCTCTAGATCTCCTAGAGCAGTACTTCTCAAACTTTTTCATCTCAAGGACCCCCAAATGGATATGTATTTGGCTGCGGACCCCCATCTGAGAAGATTTTGCCAGGGACCCCCAGAAAATAATATCTATGTAAAAATATTATTCAAACATTTTCGATATTTTTCAAACATTTTCAAAAATAGCAGATATACAAGCTCATAGTGCGGCACGAAGTGGCGCGCTATGAGCTTGTAGATCTGCTATAAAAAGATTTGTGTTAAAAAAAAACGTTTAAAATACATTTAAAAAAAGATGTAGATCTGCTATTTTTGAATAGCCAACATATAAATGGATAAAGTTGTTAAAAATGAATAAGACGCTATATTAACCACTTTTGCTGGGGACCCCCTGGAAACTCTCCTCCCCCCCCAAGCGTTGAGGATATCCTCCGTTTCAGTGGTCCTTGACATGAAAAGATTTTCATGTCAAGGACCCCTAAATTGATATTGACATTATGCCGTGGATCCCCATTAGGGTTGAGGATCCTTTCGGAATCTAACGATTCCGGTTCCTTAACGACTCCCTCTTAACGGTTCCCTTTAACGATGGCCACTATTTTTCGCCGAATGTTCACCCATAGAATAAGGACACTAGGGTACAAGTGGTTAAGAGATGAGAGCCTTTAAAACCAGGAAGGCATCCGTGTCATTTTAGATTTTTGCGTTGGATATTAAAAATAGCAGATATACAAGCTCACAAGATTTTTGAAAAATCTTGAGTGTGAGAACTAATGATTTTAGAAGGCATTTGTGGAATCGGCCTCAGGTCTTAACGGGTTAAATCGTGATTCATATTTTCACTCACTTTAATATAGAATCCCTCATGGTTCTACACCGAGACGTCGTTGTGGTTCAGTGGCGATGGCGCTACACAGAGGAAGTGCAAGACGTTTTGGTACTTAATGCCAACCTGATCCACATGAAGCATGTCAAACCCATCCCCATACACAAAGACATGAAGAATAAATAATAAGTCACTGGGGGCTCGGTGGTGAGTCTGGGATTAGAGCCCAGGCAGAAGGCAGGGCTGAGTGGGGCCCACTAATGGGAATGTTTCACTCCCTGTAGTTCTGTAGTCATTAGTCCTACAGGTCAACGCCCCCTGGATCATGTGCACGTGTGTGTGTGTGTGTGTGTGTGTGTGTGTGTGTGTGTGTGTGTGTGTGTGTGTGTGTGTGTGTGTGTGTGTACGCACGCCCGCATGCACGCGTTTATATTACTATACATGTGAGGACATCAGCATTTTAGGACGGTGATTCTAGCCGAAAATAGCCGATCTACAAGCTTGTGGATTGCAACGAAGTATAAATCAGGCATAACTCCAACCCTAACCTCTAAATGTGTAATCATAACCTGAATATTTTCCTAATTGTGAGCCTAGTCTAAAAACAAAACAAAAAATATTTCGACCATTTCTCTAGTGAGGACCCGGATAATTGTCCTCACGGTGTCTTGTTTCTCAAATTCTACTATACTTGTGGGGACATTTGGCCCTCACAAGTATCGTAATACAAGTACACACACACACACACACACACACACACACACACACACAGTTGGCATGGCTAGATCCAGGCAGTGTTGCCAGGTTTTGCGAGAGAAACACGCAACCAGGTCTATGAAAACAAGCCCAAAAGAAGCGACTAGGCTACAACATGAGCCCCAGTTTAAACCTATATACATCACCTATTTGAAAATAGCCCATCTACATGCTCACAACGCATCGCAGATGTGAGCTTGTAGATCTGCTATTTTCAAACAAATCCTGAAGAAAATGTGAAAAATGTGAAAAAGAACCACTGGTTTAAACAACATTAGGAAAACAAGCCCAAAATAAGCAACTAGACTTTAGAAACAAGCCCAAAAAAAACGCAACCACCGAAATTTACAAGCAACTTTACAGAAAAACAAGCCCAAAGTCGCTTATAACAAGCAGACATGGCAACACTGGATCCAGGACTGTGACCTGGTTGCGATGATTGAATTAGGCTCAGTCTAGAGGCCGGCTGGAAGAGAAATGGTTGGTGGAGAGACGTCGGTTGGTCGGTCGGTCGCTTCCTGGAAAGGTGGGGGTGGGGAGGACCGAGCCAGCGGCCCAGGCAGGGGTACCTTTAGGGGGGGAGTGGCAGCCCAGTGTAAGGAGAGGGGGAGGAGGGATCTATTTTAGCTGTCATTTCAACACATTGTCTTTTCCATCAGGAGCACCAGAGCAGGAGAGTGGAGCTGGAGGGGAGGGGAGGGACCCAGAGGGAAGGTCAGTCCCAGCCTGGAGTGGGGTTGGGTTGGCTGGCAGATGATGATGAGGAGGGGGTTTTAGTAGGGCTAACAGACAAGTGAATAAAGCACTCACATCCAGGGATGGGATCATATGGAAATGTCACTATTATTGTGGCCAAAACAGTCGCATCTGTGTCATTTTAAGATTTCTTTGGCTATTCAAAAATAGCAGGTATACAAGCTCATAGCGCGGCTATTTTTTGGCAAATCTTTGAATATACGTATATCTTTTAAAGCGAACAATTGTAACTAAAATCTTTGGTTCTGGGGGTCCCTGGAACAACATATTTTGAGATGGGGGTCCGCGGCCAAATACATATCATTTTGGAGGTCCTTCACATGGAAAAGTTGGAGCATCGCTGATATAGCAACATACTGTTAGGATTTTCAAAAAAAATGTAGGCACTCTGTGAGTATATCTGCTATTTTCTAATAGCCAAAGAAATCTAAAATGACACAGATGCGTTCCCGGATTGAATGGGTTAACGATATTATCGCGATAATCAAAACAATCTTAAAAAGGCCACTTTTGTTAACCACTTGCACGACCAGCATCCATATTCTGGAGGGAACATTAGCTAAAATAATTGCAGATCTACAAGCTCTCAATGCGTTGTGAGCTTGTAGATCTGTTATTTTTGGAGCAGACATTCGATGCGGACGGAAAAGAAGCGGTCCAGGTACAGAGCCAACTTCGTCCAGTGTATGACGAAGGACAAATTCACAGCAAAGTGATTATTGTGAGCGTTTCTTTTTATTCGCGATTAACAATAACAACCATTATCATCCCATCCTTACGCACATCCACAGTCTAAAAAGTCAGGCGCCTCAATAGAATTGAGCGCACACACTGGCTATAGCTTCAAAAGGTTTTTATTATTACCATCCAGGTGACGTTTTGGGCCTGGTGGCTCCTCCTCAGCTCTAAGTTTTAGTAGGGCTGTCACACATTCATGACATTTTACAGTCGGCGGTTTAACTGTCATAGAAATGATTGCGATTCATGACGTAATTGTGGGCTTAGAAATGTCATTTTTAATTATAAGTTCCCACGTTCAGTTTTCCCTTTTAGGCTTCGTAAACGACAATTGCACAAGGCTGCATACACTTAATAATGTAACACTTTCAAAAAGAAAAGAAAAATTGTGAAAATAGCCAATCTGCAAGCTCACAACGCGTCGCATTGAGAATTCACGGATGCTTTTCAAATATTAAGAAACATTTTGGAATGGAAAACGACTCTAATGATTCTATGCAAAACAACTGCAATTATGTTAAATAATTGCGAACGGGCCATTATGCAATGATTTTGAAAGGGCCTAGGAGGTTTTAGTAGGGTGAATATGGATGACAGGGCCTAGGTTTTAGTAGGGTGAATAATATGGAGGGGCTTACAGAGGAGGTATTGGGGGGTGGTGGGAGGTTGGTTATCGTAATCAACATGGAGGACAAATAAGGGTTAAGGCCTCAGTACAGATGATCCATGTCAGATATAAGGAGAAGGTAAAAACATCTACACACTGGTTTTAAAGCTCCCCAATTATTATTTTTCTTAATGGCGCAACGTTTCGAGTCTCGACCTTATAGGTCATCATCAGGCAAAAAATAACCATAATTTTTTGCCTGGTGAAGACCAATAAGGTCGAAACGTTAAAGAAAACATTTTTTTGGGAGCTTTAAACCAGTGTGCGGATGTTTTTACCTTCTTCTCCTTGATATTTGCCTTTATGTCCAGCACCTGGCCTAAATACAAGAACAAGCTGTGCACACAATCTCTCCTACATGTGAACCATGTCAGATACAGACCGTTCTGTAATAAAACCGGAATTGGAATGTAAAGTATTTATAGCCAAACACGCCTATGAATTAAGACCTAAAGATTACCTATACTGTATAAGGCCCTTCCCCGGCCTGAAGGAAGTTATAAATTACACATGAGCTGAGTCACACACAGAGCCCTGTCAGGAAATACACCCTAAACTCGTCCGAGTTGACACCCAAAACTGGGCGTTGGGCGTGACAAATGAGTCAGTGCTAAAGGACTCATGGTTTCCCTGCTGACTAAAACCCATTCCCAGCCCACCTACACACCCACTCGTAAACAACACATCCGCTCCAACCATCCTACTGGTTTCTATAGAATACAGCACTAAAAATGCTTTTAGTGCCGTATCATTAATAATAATAATAATACAGTATATATATCAGGGTTTCCCAAACTTTTCGATGCCAATGACCTCCAAATAGCCATAGCCTCGGGGCTGTGGGCCCACTATAGTGAAATGGCTTAAAAATAAGCCAAATAAAAAATATTTGACAGTAATGATATGCCCAAACAGTGACTCCAGGCTGAAAGTGGTTAAACTGGCACACTAACCTTATGCATTTAATTTAATTCAAAAACAACATTCCTCTCCCGTCTAATTGGCCCCCCTGGTGTCCCCTGGGTTCCCCCCTGGGGGCCTTGCACCCCCACTTTGAAAACCTGTGGCATACATCACTAAATACAAAATTGATAATAATAATAATAAGGGTAATAATAATAATAATAAGGGTAATAATAATAATAATAATAATAATATACAGTATAAATAAAGGCCCATAGAAACCATATAGAATCTAGTGACGAATCACTTTAATTTCACCGCACTAGAGCCCTCCCTCACCGCGGCCTTAAGCCCCCCTCCCCTCCCCGCCCCCCCCTCTCATGACCGGCGATCCCAAGCAAGGATGCACCTGTGCTGGGGAGATAAGGCCGGCTGAGAGCCTCTCATTGTTTCGCCCTCCACTACATTGTTTGTCATTCCAGCAGATGAGAATGGGCTGGAATGGATCACAATTGAAAATGTATAGACTCGAAGATAGACTCGCAGTCACACACACACACACACACACACACACACACACACACACACACACACACACACACACTTTACACACTATACACAAACACACACAATATACACACACAGATACACATGTAAATTTGCTTTGGGTAACACACTGCTGGAGGGCGTTTCAAAGTGGTTTTCAAAGGTCTACCCTTAACGGCGTGTTTGTCTGCAACCAGGCTAATGGCGTTAAAACATGTCCTTTGTTGTGCGTTTGTTTTCTTTAGGAATGTGCAATAATCACCACTCACTGACTTGGGTAAATGCTGTTTTTCGAATACACTGACCCACGAGGGGGACAGCTCATTTGCATGTTAAAAAGGTGTTAAATCACTTTCCTGATCATTCATTCACACATACAATGTGCGTCTGATCAAAGGCCGTCTTGACGGCAAGAAACCGAAACCAGTTGCGATTCTGCGTTTTTGTCATGAAGCCTGTTTCAATGTACAGATTGTTATTTTGATAGTGCATTAATTTGACTGATAAGGATATGGATAATTCCTTTTAACAGGTCGTTCATGAAAGTCCTTGCAGTCTTGTTTCCAATGAGAACCTGTGAGCAATTAGGGGTTAAGAGTCTTGCTCAGGGACAAATTTCATTTCATCGACACATATGCTGACCTGGCCTGGAATCGAACCTGGGGCAACCAGGGCCTCTGGCTCCCTAGGCGGGCTCACTAACCATTCAGCTATGGCCGCCCCAATGCTAGGTTCTCGGTTCACCTGGGATACTAGTTAGTCACTACACAACGTCTCTCTGCATTCTATGAATGTGATTATCTTGCTTATTGTGAGGTACGATCTGGATAAGAGCTAAATGCCTACATTGTAATTGTAGTTAGACTCTGACCCTGCTCTATAGAACAAGATGGGAGTGTATGGATTATTTCATGGATATAAAACGTGTGTGTGTGTGTGTGTGTGTGTGTGTGTGTGTGTGTGTGTGTGTGTGTGTGTGTGTGTGTGTGTGTGTGTGTGTGTGTGTGTGTGTGTGTGTGTGTCTGTGCTCGTGCGTGCGTGGCGTGACTGCATGCGCGTGTCCTTACTCTGATGTCGTTGCGCCTCAGCTCCACGTCGGTGACGGCGTGCCCGTGGCTGGGGTGGCAGCGGGCGAAGCAGCAGTACTGGCAGACGGCGGTCTGCTCGGCCTCGCAGTGGTACAGCCGGTACTCGTCGTGCTGCGGGCAGGTCCATGCCTTCACGGCCTCCGCCTCCACCAGCAGGTGGCCCAGGGCCGAGCATGGCTGCTGCAGGTGCGTCTGGACGTGGGACTGGCAGCACGGCGCGTTGCAGCGCAGGCACACCTATATGAGGGGGTTGGCACGATCGTTGACATTTTTTTTACTTGACGAATAGTTACAGATTAATGATTTCATTGTGTTATTTTGCGGGAGGCATTGAACAGTGGACCATGTTAATTAAAATGACATTTCTAGTTTTGGCTTTTAGGGTTCGTGAACAAACTTGCACGTGGGCAGGTATGACAAATAACTAAAGAAATGACTGAGATATTTAATAACATTTTAAAAAAGTAGCAGAAATAGCTGGTAGATCTGCTTTTTCCACAATTTCTTTTGAAAATGTATGGAAATGTTTCAACATGGAAACAATATTGACTACTCTGACCATTATGCAAAAACAATTACAATCATCTCAAAACAATTGCTAATCGGTCGCACCTTGACAGCCGGTAGTGGCGGGCCGCGGCGGCACAGGATGCACTGCGGCGGCGGCGGCGGCGGCTTCTCCACGCTCAGCGCGTTGTACTTCTCCACGATGTTGGACAGCTTGTGGTTCTTCTCCAGGCTGGGCTTCTGCGAGTACGCGTGGTTGCACTCGGGGCAGCGCGCCATCGACTGCTCCTTGGCCCAGGCCTCGCTGATGCAGCCCCGGCAGAAGTTGTGCTTGCACGGCAGCTGGATGGGGTCGGCGAAGACGTGCAGGCAGATGGGGCAGATCAGCTCCTCCTCGAAACAGTTCCTCCAGGTCTCAGCCATCTCGGAGGCCATCATCGTGGCCGGGGCGGCTGGCATGCACCAGCGTCCGGTCCTCCTGGGGGTTTTAGTTAACCCGGTTTGGTTTAGGTCTACCTATTCGTTCCAAACACTGGGAACTATCAAAGCCTAACCAGGAAGTGCTCTGACAGCGGAGTGAACAAGATTGAAAAAAACTAATAAGATAAAAGGGGAACTGTCACAATCCCCCCTCCGAAGAAAACAGCCCACCCCTTGAGTCTGTGAATACCAGGTCCAGGTGAGACTGACTCGACTCCCCTGACAGTAGTTGCTTATTGCTGCGACATGAAGGCAAATTCCAGTGGATGACCAGGGAAGGCCTCGGGCGACGATGACAACACCTTTTGTGATTACAACACAAAGTAGGGGCTGACGTTACGCAGATGATTTACCGTAAATGGTGCTTTCATTTCCTCCACAGCACATGCATGAGGGGCCTGCCTGCTGTGTGTGTGTGTGTGTGTACTGTGTACCTATACAGGCCTACTGGAAGCAGCTGTGGCCTAGCTAGCTAAGCTTACATTCTTGTCAGCTACAGGTAAACGATGGAACGCAAACAAGGCATGGAGAGAGAGCCACCATGGAACAGGGTTTTTATAGTTGAAGATCTACAGGCCTGCTCATGTGATCACTATACTGTACATGGGTGACAATGGTGAATCAATCTCTGTGTAGCAAATGAGAGACACTTGATCCTCTCTCTCTGTCTGTCTGTACAGGCCTTTAAACTTAAGGTTAATGAGCCTGAATTCCAGGTTTATGATTGATTCAAAGAATCAAGAGAGCAGAAATGAACACAGAACCAAAAAAAACAAACAGAAACAAGACTGCGTTTCCTGGCTGCCTTCTAAATCCACACCCTGAATGCTTATTTATAGAGATCTTTAACCTGAATCGATGTTATCATCAGTACCTCAAGGTTGCATTTAATCCAGTGACCATATAATGCAGCCTTTATACAACAGCTTGTGTCGGTTTGACCAACAATAAATAAGACTATTATTTGTTGGACAAAAAATCCTTCGCAATAGAAATTCGATTATACAGCGTCAAATGCTATATTTGGCAGCCCCAGTCGGGGCTAAATAACACGCAAAAAAAAAGACTATTTGTACAGATCAGATCCGCATGACAAGTATCTTCAGCCCTTCAGTAGATGTCTATGACACGACAGCGACATAGTAATAACGCTGTGCAACAATGTATCCTTAATAGATGTAGATACTATGTATCTATGTGGCACAGCGGCTATGATCGACGCTCTTCCTCGCATATCTGTACACAAGGCCTCGGTCTCTTTTCCTCTCTCTCTCTCTCTCTCTCTCAATAGTCTTGGGTTTTTCCCCCTCGTATGCCTCGACAATAATAATGGCCTTTTATGATGATGATCGCACTAAAAAACAGAAATCACACCCGGGCCAACCGTTTCATCTGGAGGCCCGTGTTACTGCATAGTTAATCGTTTAATAGCCGAATGATCCAGTTCATCATGCGCACAAAACAAAGGCTTTTAGAATCCACTGGAATGTTGGCCGCTGCTTGTTTGAAGCCTTTTTTGCTTTTCTCTCTCTCTCTCTCTCTCTCTCTCTCTCTCACACACCGACACCATCTATCATATTATGTCTCTGGAAAACACATAATCTTATCCCAATGACCACTTTTTTAAGCCTCTTTTTTAGACTTTAGCTATAGAATATAGACGTTTTGTCACTTGTTTTCAAGCCGACAACATTATTTATCTTACTTCCCCTCAAAGCTTGATTTAAATGGTGTAATTATCTCAGACGTCACCTCACCATTTTCAACCAGCAGGCAGCCAGGTATAAATAAATAAACCTCTACAGATCGAGGTTTATTTTCGAACCATCAAGCAACCACCGCCAACATACATGGTCATTATTATTTATAACAGTCATTATTATGATATATAATTGATATACATACAAAAATATATACCCCCCTCCTCCTCGCGATCTCTTAAAGGGGCCGTCGCCTATATTCCTTTAGTCCTTGTTAGGGGTATAGCTGTCATCAGCCATCTTGCAAATCCTCATTTAGAAAGAAGGGAAGGAAAAAAAACACAGAGAGATTCGGTAGGGGGTTTTAAATCCCATAAACCCCCCCGACCACAGCACGCTGACCTACACGGGAATCATGGGGAAAAACTCCCATAATATATGTATATAAAAAAACACGCCTTTTGGGCTTTATTGTAAGTCCATTTACTAGGTTTGTATTAATAAACCTTTAGTCGCAGCTGCGTGCGAGCTCTGCTCTAGTCATTATTGTGTCCAAAGGCGAGGCTGATCCTTCGATAGAACATACATCCAACACGCCTTTGAATAATTATTGGTGTTTTTCTCTCCTTTTCTTCTGGACAGAGAGGAGGAGGAATGAGGAGGAATGCAGGCAAGCTGGACTAGAGGCTCTATCTCTGCTCCAGCGTTGCCAGGTCTTGTGAGAGAAACACGCAAACCGGGTCTACGAAAACAAGCCCCCCCAAGGAAGAGAGCCAGCTGTAAACATATTATTACGTTGGCTATTTGAAAATATAGCCGATCTACAAGCTCGTAGATCTGCTATTTTTCCAACACAAATCTTGTATGGGGGTGACGTCCCTGGCGTAAAATATTTTAGATGGGGGTCCGTAGACAAATACATATTAATTTGGGTGTTCTTGACTTTAAAATGTTTGAGAACCACTGGTTTAGGAAACAAGTCCAAATAAGCAACTACACTTTAGAAATAAGCCCAAATAAGAAACTTCAATTTAGAAGCAAGCCCAAATAAGCAACTACACTTTAGAAACAATAAATAAACAACACTCTTTAGAAACAAGACCAAATAAACAACACTTTAGAAACAAGCCAAATAAACAACTACACTTTAGAAACAAGCCCAAATAAACAACAACACTTTTTAGAAACAAGACCAAATAAACAACTCTTTAGAAACAAGCCCAAATAAACAACTACACTTTAGAAACAAGCCCAAATAAACAAATACACTTTCGAAACAAGCCAAATAAACAAATACACTTTAGAAACAAGCCCAAATAAGCAACTACACTTTAAAACAAGTCCAAATAAGCAACTACACTTTAGAAACAAGCCCAAATAAGAAACTACACTTTAGCAACAAGCCCCAAAAAATCGCAACCGGCAACTACTGTATCAATATTTACAAGCAACTAAACAGAAAAACAAGCCCAAAGTCGCTTATAATAAGCGGACATGGCAACACTGCTCTGCTCTGGAACATCAGCTCTGATCTGCTCTCCACCCCCCCACCTTCCGGATCACGTGACCTGTCACACAACCGATGTGTGTCACTTTTTTTTCCTCCTCCCCCCCTATCAAAGTATTTGTAACTTCCTGCTGCTGCTATGAGGGGCTGGGCAATTATTAACCGAAAATAATATATCGAAACCGATATTTAGAACCGATAATCGACTTCACCAACTGAAATTAGTTTCACCTGTAAACCTGATATGTGACAATAAAGATAATTCTGATTCTGAAGATAATGAGAAGCAAGTGTTTTTATATATATATATATATATATATATATATATATATATATATATATATATATATATATATATATATATATATATATATATATATCATTTTCTATTTACATTTTTATTGTAAAAGAAATTGATTTTTTTTCATGAAAAAATCATCAATCATTTTATTGTAAAAGAAATTGATTTTTTTTCATGAAAAAAATCATCAATCATATGATTGATGATTTTTTCATGAAAAAAAATCAATTTCTTTTACAATAAAAATGTAAATAGAAAATTCTGATCAACCACTTAACCCTATATACTTTGTGATAATTATACTATATCGTAGAAATAAATATACAATCTATAGCTCACAGTTGAAACGTGTTGTTAGCTTGTACATAGGCTAATTTCACAATTACAAAATAACAATCGTTCGAGGCAAAAGTTTGTAAGCCTATAGCTTCCACCCATAACGATAATTTTGAAAAGGTACTATTAATATATAATTTAATGTAATGTATGTAGTCTAAGTCTATGTATTGTTAATGCTACCACAAACCCCCCAAACCCCACCCACATTTATAGTCCCCCCCTACCTTTACACTTACCTATACTTATTACTGCTCAGTACTGTATTATAACCCCATTACTATGGGCCAGGGGTTCTCAAACTATGGCTCAGGAGTCAGGACTCAGGACCCACTTTTGGGTCAAGGATTCAGTTATAGGTCACACATATTACTATTGTATTTTTCGTATTGTTATTTCATTTTTGTCTCCACCAGGCCGAAGGCATGACCGAGACTATATTCTGCACCCTGTCCGTCCGTCCGTCTGTCTGTGAACAGCTAATCTCCAGCACTGTTGGCTTGATCGCAGCGAAACTGTGCACACACACTCCCAGATGCCAGAGAAAAACCTATGCCCCACATTTTTCACATGGGCCTGTTATAGCACCACCAGGAGGCAGATGTTCAGTACATCAACAGATTTTGTCCAAACATCACGCAAATCGGCACACATTATCTCTATATTCATTAAACAAAATGTATTTTTTCATATTCCATCCTGATTGGAAATTTTGCACGCACATTCCCACTAGGCAGAGAAAGAAATGCCACTTGAAAATGTTCAAATCAGCCTCATGGTGGCGTTATAACAGGCCAATTCGTGTTTTTACCTATAACTGCAACGATCTGTGTAAAACTTGCCCTGCATTTTTCACATCTGCCTTTTAAAGCGCCACCAGGTAGCCGATTTATCTAAAAAAAATGTTTATATTACTCGGATCAGTTTGATTTATCATATTCCATCCTGATTGGCTGACTGATGTACTTAATAAGTAAGATTGACATCTAAAGTTTGCAGGAGTGGCCCGTTTTTAACAAAATGCCGCAAATCATGAATGCAGTGTCCGATTGCAGTGAAACTTTTCACGTCACATTCACACTACGCTGAGGAACAAATGCCACTATGCCATTTTGTCCAAACGCAAATCGGTACACATTATCTCTAAAGTCAAGTGATCAAGACGGATCCGTCGGATTTTTCATATCCCATCCTGATTTGCGAATTCCGAACATTGCTGGCCCACAATAACCTACCTGACCTGGCGGACACCTGTGCTCTTTTTCTAGTTATACCTTGCTTTTGTGTTGTACATTGTTGTCATGGTCTGGTGGAGCATGCGACACTAGCATTTCACTGCACATACTTGTATGAGCATGTGACACTAATAAAGCAGGCTCTTGAATCATAATGGGGATGGTGTTATGCATCTAGGTATATTTATTTTGTACACATACAGTATTATACATATTTGTAATTACAAAACAACAATAGTTTCACATAAATGTATAGATACCTTTTATATTTTTGACAGAGTGCATGGACTCTAGAGTGAAATTATTATTATTATATTGTTGTTGATGGCAGGGGCTTTTGAAAGTTGCCTGTAATATGCAAGTGTATGTACCTGTACTTTTCAATAGGCACATTCTCATATACATAATATAAGCTATGATTTGAAGGCATACAAGTACCCTATGCATTGTGGAGTGGAGAATGGGGAGAAAAGAATCATGCTGGTCACTGGTGGTGACTGTGATGTGCTGCCTGCAAGAATAATACAAAAAACAAAATTACATTAAAACATCAAAATGAAACCATCACACACACACACACACACACACACACACACACACACACACACACACACGCCAACAACCTTTTGAAAAATCACATTCCAGCAGCCTAGCCCTGGTACATGACAGGTTGTCTATACTGTGGTTCTCAAATAAAGTGGGGTCCAGGGACTCTCAGGGTTCCTTGAAGGACTCTTACAAGTCTGTAAGGGTCCATTTTGTAAGGTTTCTTTCATTTGTATACTGTCAGAGTTAAGGGGGGGTCTTAAAAGTTTGAGAACCACTGGTCTACTCTACTCTGTTCTGTTGTCTCTCCTGGCTAATCCATTAAGAATTCTCCACGCAAAAGCCAGAAAGGTCTGGCTTTCTGACAAAGTGCATGGGCTAGAGTGCAATTATTATTATTGTTGTTGTTGTTGTTGGCAGGGGATTTAGAAATTTGACAGTAATATGCAAGTGTATGTAGGCTACTTGACAGACACTTTTCAAAAGGCGCATAATAATATACATATAAGCTATGATTTTACAAGGCATAAAAGTACCCTATGCATAGTAGAGCGGAGTGGAGAATGGGGAGAAAATTAACCTCGGTCCCAGCCTCACTCATCTGCGAAAAGAAGAGGGAGAAAATAATCATGCTGGTGGTGACTGGGATGTGCTGCCTGCAAGAATAACAATACAAAACAACACCTTAAGTGTATGACCTGTGAAATCACATTAAAACATCAGAAGGAGACCAGCACACACACTCCCAACAACATTTTGAAAAATTGTATTCCAGCCTATAGCCTAGCACTGGTACAGGACAGGTCGTCTGTCTACCACAGTGGTGTAAAGTAACTAAGTACATTTACTCAAGTACTGTACTTAAGTACAATTTTGAGGTATTTGTTTACTTTACTGGAGTATTTCCAATTTTCAGTACTTTTACTTCTACTTCACTACATCTCAGAGGCAAATATTGCACTTTTTACTCCACTACAATTATTTGAAAACTTTAGATACTAACTACTTTGTAGATTTTGATAATTATTACAAAACATACATTATAGCCACTTCAACCCTATATATATACATTTCGGCCACTTGAAAATAGCAGATCTACAAGCTCACAATGCGTCGCATTGTGAGCTTGTAGATCTGCTATTTTCAAAAGATTTTCATACATTTTATACATTTGAAAACTTATGAAATGGGACATTTTTACATAATGAATACTTTCTACTGTTGGTACTTTAAGTACATTTTCATACCAATACTTTTTGTACTCAAGTACATTTTGAATTCCGGGCTTTTACTTATTTCTACATTGCAGTATTGATACTTTTACGTAAGAAAATAAGTACTAGAGTAATTTTTCCACCACTGGTCTACTCTAATCCAGTGGTTTTCAACCAGTGGTCCGGGGACCACCAGTGGTCATTGAGGGGGTTCCAGGGGGTCCCCAGCCAAATTAATAGTTAGGAACCAAATTGACCCTTGTGTCTGTAACTCTGAGAGTGTACACATCATAACCAAATGGACCCGAGTTAAATAAACACTAATGATGATGATACAGTGTAGATTGGGGACCCCCAAGAAATCAAAATGGTTGCGTCCCTGGCATATCTTTTCAAAAGGGGGTCCGTGGGCTAATATGTGTCAATTTGGGGGTCCTTGACGCGAAAAGGGTTGAAAACACTACTCTAATCTGTTCTGTTGTCTCTCCTAGTAGCTAGCTGCTCCATTAAATATTCTCCACACAAGTCAGCCAGAAAGGTCTGATAATAACTAACGTCGTCGAATTTCGCGGACCCAAATACATGTCCGTAATCCTCTACTTGTCTACTTTCACCACACCCACACCACGCTACATGTCCTCAGTAGAAATACACTTTTTAGACGTAGTTAAAGAAGAGCATTAATTTCCCCACATTACACGAAATCTCCATTGTAACGGAATCAAAGATGGCCGACACAGACGCGTTCGTTGTTTACCAGCGTCAGATACGTCATCAAAGTGCGTCATCGACGTCACGTCGACATGTTGGGAAGTGAACACAAACCCTTATATAGATCATTTTTTATCTTTCGTCAAACATGGGTGAGTCCCTGTATTTGTTGTGGACTTTGTAACTGGTTGAGCTACCTTGATGTTCTATGTGTAGTCGCACAGCATAGAGCTTCACAATCTGATTGATTGATTGAATACTTTAGACAGAAATGTAAACAGCACGAACAAGGTACAGTCAGACAGACATTTGAGCTAAAAGGATAACACATAAAAATCCTGGTACTTGTTTCCACTGTGGTCCTGTTACAATGGCAGATAATAAAAAGCAGAAAAGCTTCCAGTTTGTGGTCGTAGGAGGCGGCATCGCAGGCGTGACGTGCGTGGAGCAGCTGCTGTCCCGGTTTCCCTCTTCCGGCGTGGCCCTGCTCACGGCAGCACCTCAGATCAAGACGGTGCAGAACTTCAGGCAGGTGTCCAAGACGCTGGAGGAGTTTGACGTGGCCGAACGGCCGTTCAGTGTCCTGGAGGAGAAGTATCCCAACCTCACTGTCATCCAGTCCGCTGCCACGGCCCTCTACGCACGGAAACACACGCTGCGGACCACGGATGGGCTGGAGGTGAGCTACGAGAAACTGTGCATCTGCAGCGGAGCCAGACCGAAACTCCTGGCCAAGGACAACCCCTTTGTGCTGGGGATACGAGACACGGACAGCGCCCAGGAGCTCCAGAAGCGCCTGTCCAAGGCAAAGAGGATCGTCGTCGTTGGTAACGGTGGGATCGCCTTGGAGTTGGTGTACGAAGTGCAGGGCTGTGAGGTGGTGTGGGCCGTGAAAGATAAAGCCATTGGGAACACCTTCTTCGATGCCGGAGCGGCACGGTTCCTGATCCCCTCACTGGAGGCAGACAAACCCGAGGGGGGCACGACTACCTGCAAGAGGGTCCGTTACACAGTAGAGCAGGCCAGTTACACAGTAGAGCAGGCTAGACCTGGACCTTCGCACCCCGCAGAGCCTGGCAGTGCCCTGGGGCCAGACTGGCATGGAGGCATCACGCTGAGAGGAGCAGAAGAGAAGAAGGCTCACAGAGTGTCAGTGGAGTATCAGTGCGAAGTGGACAAGATCTACACCCGCGAGGAGCCGGAAACGCCCGTATCATCTGAGGCAGGATCCTGGCCGGTTTACGTCCGGCTGACCAATGGGAAGACCGTCGGCTGCGACTTCGTCGTCAGCGCCACCGGCGTGGTGCCGAACACCGAGCCGTTTCTCCAAGGCAATAACTTTGCGCTGGCGCACGACGGCGGCTTGCGAGTGGACGACCACATGACCACGTCGGAGGCGGACGTCTACGCGGCGGGCGACGTGTGCAGCGCGAGCTGGGAGCACGGCCCGCTGTGGCAGCAGATGCGCCTGTGGACCCAGGCCCGTCAGATGGGCTGGTACGCGGGCAACTGCATGGCCGCGTGTGTCCTGTCGGAACCGATAGAGCTGGACTTCTGCTTTGAGCTCTTCGCGCACATCACCAGATTCTTCAGCTATAAGGTGGTGCTGCTGGGGAAGTTCAACGGCCAGGGGCTGGGGCTCAATCAAGAGCTGCTGGTGCGTTTCACCGAAGGCCTGGAGTACGTCAAGGTGGTCCTCAGCGAGGGCAGGATGGTGGGGGCAGTGCTCATCGGCGAGACGGACCTGGAGGAGACGTTTGAGAACCTGATCCTCAATCAGATGGACCTGACGCCCTACGGAGACGAGCTGCTCAACCCCAACATTGATATAGAGGACTACTTTGACTGAGTAGTGGTGGAAGGAGTACACTGATTTTATTTTTACTTAAAGGAGCGCTTCACCCATTTTCAACCTTATCTTCATATAATCGGGCCTCGCTAATGCTCATTTTAAGATGGCACCATTTCTGCCTACTCACTGTGTCTCATTCTTGGGCTGTGGACAGTTCAGATGGGAATTCCAAGCTAGTAGACACTACAGCCTTTCTCTGTCTGGACAGTTCCTGTATCATGCTGAAATAGAAGCCATAGCATATTAATATAAAATAAAATAAGTTTTAAAATCTTGTTTGAAATTACCAAACCTGCCTACCAGTGATGTCACTGTTACGGGCAGGCAGGTTTCTGAACTGTCCACAGCAGAGTAGACAGAAATGGTTCCATATTATAATGAGTGTTAGTGAGGACCAATTATATGAAGATAGTGGTCCTTTAAAGGACCACTTCACCCATTTACAATCGAATTGTATGTTTCCACGCATCAGTTATTGTTTGAGTGAGATTTGTGATGCAATTAGGGATGTTGTACAGCTCAGAGCACATGAAGCGGTAAAAAAAAAAGGTGATTAAAACAACAATGAATAAAGCTGAATATATTAGCACAAAACATTCTGTACAGAAGAAGATTGTGCTGCGGACCACATGCATTAACACCTGATAGCTGATAGCATCCCTTTTCTGGGGCTAGCATTCATCAGAAATAGTGGATCTACAAGCTCACAACGCGTCCATACGTTGTGAGCAGATGTACAAGCTTGCCTTGTTATAACTTAATATGTGCAGACCTCATTAAGTCTCAATCAAATATCACTGTTTTATTATGTCAATCTATGTTGCCTTATTTCATAGTCAGGTTATGTGTTAGTTTTAATTTATTTCTATATTATCAGTCTATTTTGATCATTGAAATACCCAAAGCATTATGGATGTTTTTCAGCAATGTTCATTAAAGAATTGTAACTGAAAAGCAAAATGAGTAGATTGGAAACTTAAATAAAAAACTTAAATTCACCCTAACAGCTCAATGTGGTTGGTTGTGGGCTATGTGGGTACAGGAGAGGTTCAGTAAAACATCCATCCAACCACCGCAGAGGCACAGGTTGGATTTGCTTTGCTTATGGTGCAAAGCACACTGCATTATACTTTGATATTATGATGGTACAACACACACACACATGGGGTTCATTCTGAAACCGTCACAGTATCAATTACATTTGGGAACACTGTGGCATCAATCTCTCAGTTGTATAGTTGACTAATTTGTCAACTGACTGACTTGTTGATTTAATCAACAAATATGTAAAATTGTTTCCCACATGAATCATGCAGAGACCAACCGTTCAGGTTTCAGGTGAGAACTCAACATGGTTTTGGTTCCACAATAGTTATTGGCCGTTGAAAGTTATAGACTGAGAATTTAGCGTAGACTAAAAATAAAGTGTCTCCAATGTGGGTCAGTCTATGACGTCAGTCATCTATGATGTATCTATGACTCCACATTTCTGGGCAAGGTTTAAGCCCAACCCATTTACTTCCCGTTAGTTGTCATAAAATAAAAGGCAAAACTAAATATATCTGGTCTACTGACACAATAAATGTGGCCCTGATGGATCCAGCATTTTGTGAACCCAGCCCCAGACACACAGGATAGACAGACCACCCTCTTCTAGACAGATCGTGTCCTACAACAGTGGTTCTCAAAGTTGGGTCTGGGGACCCCCAGGGGTCCTTGAGGGGGTTCAAGGGGGTCCCAACTTCCCTACCAAATGGACCTTTACAGGTCTTTAACTCTCAGAGTTATGCAGGTCAGTGGCCTAATACAAACTTAAATTAAAAAGTTTGAGAACCAGTCTTACAAAGCGATTCCGTACAAAATATCGTATTCAGCATGGAACAAAGCATAAAGTAGATTATTGACAACGTTTTGGTCGACTTAAGACTGGACCGAGCGGAAGCCCTAGTGTGCAACACTGTAGCGGGCTACACTATTCAAACAAATACACTCTCTAACCTAGCTATGATTCCATTTGACCTAAAACCGTGTAACTATGGAGTAACAACTAAGACCGTCGCAAAATGTGGAAACCTCATTCATGCCATCTAATCTGCTCTTTGAATCTAACTGGGACAAAGGGCCTTGATGCCAAGAGAGGAAGCGGACTCTTATTTGGCAATCGCTGCAAGATGGCATTGCAGTAGGGCTAGTGCCACCGCCATTTTCAAGCAAACGTTTTCATCCCCTATACTACTGTTGTCAGGTTATAAATCTTCATTCCTCCAGACCTGTGTACTGTAGCTCTGTTACGTGTGGGACTAGTTTTAGTGAACCTTATCACAATAGAAATTATACTGTACATCTATAACTTATATTTTCATACAATGGTACATTTCATGTTAAAAAGAAAATATACAGTATTTATGATAATAATATAACCTTTATTTTAAAATACTTAGTACAAACAATTTAATAGAACAACATATGTTAAGTTAGAAAAAAGGCATTCCCTGGAGTCCCTGCACCCAATGACAGCGAAGGTATGAATCCTTTAACAGCGAGTTTACAGGAGAAAACTAATTTTGTGTCGAGTACAAAATACCTTTGCTTTGTGCCTATCTTTTGTGAAGTGGCTGATCTGTATGATTTACTTGGCTTGGCTTTAGATAACCTGAGGAATGAAACAAGATCAGATTTAATTAACCCTTTTAATTACCCTCAACAACAAGCTGCACCCTAAACAATAGATACCAGGCCTGTGCCTTGGCATCTTGACTCTTTGATATTCAGAACATACAGTATAAGGCAAAAGGTGAACAATATAACATTATAACGGTGTAATTCTACCATAAATCTTCCATAGGAGAAAGGTGCTATATAAATGAAGTCCATATATGAAGTCCATATAAATGCATGGAGTGTTATATGTATAAATAACTAAAAAATCGACCAAAATATAATAGCTTGACTCTGTAAACTAAATAGAGTATTCTCCTGATCCAGTATCCAATACACCCATCTATTAAATTGTTAATATAAGAGATTAATGAGAAGATTTGTAGCTGCTGCATAGCAATGAGTCAGGGCAGGGCACTTTATGGAGGAAGCAATTGGAAGAAGGATGAAAAATAGCAAGACTAATGAGAAATACAGCAGGGTTGATCATTACGACTGTCCGGATCAAAATGATCATTAAACATTGAAGCCGTGTGCCCCTAATACAGTGGTTCTCAAAGTGGGGTCCGTGGACCCCCAGGGGTCCTTGAGAGGGTTCCAGGGGGTCTCCAGCTAAATTAGTTAATATAGCATCAAGATTACTTTAACCACTTTAACCCTAAACAATGGCTATTTGAAAATAGCCGATCTACAAGGTCAACGCGTTGCATTGCAATGCGTTGTGACCGTGTAGATGTTATCTTCAAACAATCTTGGATGTTTTAAAATCTTGAAACATTTTAACAGCACAAATCTTGTATGGGGTTCTGTGCCCCCACCCGGTTATGCGATACCCATGTCAGAGCATAGTTTATTTGTTATATTATTTTTTATTACTTTTATGCCCATAGGGAGATTTCTGTATCTGTCCCCGTCCCCATATATGGAGTTCCGTGTCAGGCATGCCCAAATATGGATTCCAGGCCAGTGTGACGTCAGTACTATGAGGTCATAATGATGACGTCATATTGATGACATCAAGGTACTCCATATATGGGGATTTGTGGTTTGGTTCTATAGATATTCTTTGGAGATCTGCTGATAGCGGTCGGATGGGCGGTTCAGAACAACCGCCCATCCGACCGAGGCCGGGGCACGGCACTCCCTCGGGTCGCATTTGAAGTCAGTCGGTCGACTGATGGTTCTCGAGATACATGAACTACAGACATGTGCACACGGCACGCACACACAGGCAGACAGAGATTTCACGCACTTACTGTATAGTAGGATTATTATACCTCGGTATATTAGCCCTTTAAGACCGGGAACGCATCTGTGTCATTTTAAGATTTCTTTGGCTATTCAAAAATAGCATCTGCTATTTTTTAGAAAAATCGTGAAAATGTGTGCAAATCTTTAGTTTGAATATATATATACTTTTTTTAAAGCGAAAGTTTTTAACTCAAATCTTTGCTTCTGGGGATTTTACAAATGTCTTCTAAATCCTTACAGTTTTCTTTCTTTTTTTTTTTTACTTATGTTGCTATATTTTCAATGGTTTTCAAACTTTTTTATTTTGTTCCAGGGACCCCCAGAAGCAAAGATTGGAGTTAAAAATGATTTGCACAAATTTTCAAGATTTTTCTAAAAATAGCAGATCTACAAGCTTATAGCGCGGCACTCGGTGCCGCGCTATGAGCTTGTATATCTGCTATTTTTATATAGCCAAAGAAATCTTAAAATGACACGGATGCGTCGCCGGTCTTAAAGGGTTAGATTACCCATCAGGAAACGTGACATGCTTTCTACATAACAGGACATTCAGTGCGTTTAAAAAAAAACCTCACATGTTCTTATCTAACCACATGGGACGTGTAATGTGGTAGGAATCATTGATACTCCACATGGGATTTAGACATCCTCACAGAGTGACACATCAGTACATTATTACAGTAACCCTATATGTGTACTGTACATACAGTACGCTGTACTGAGAACAATAATGTACCCAAGACTAGGGTCATGTTTCCCACCCACACAGGTCACCGCGCTCTCACTGAGAACTGGCATATATCACATACACAGGACATAGAAAAAGAACACCAAAACAACAACGATTTATAGTTAGGAACCAACAGGTCTGTAACTAAGAGAATGTACAAATGGATTCTCAGAGTTAAATTATCACAGAGGATTTTACAGTGTGGACTGGGGTCCAAGAGATACCATTTGTATCAACTTGGGGGCCCGTGTGGCCTAAATCATTGGTTCTCAAAGTGGGGTCCGGGGACCCCCAGGGGTACTTGAGGGGGTTCCTGGGGGTCCCCAGCTAAATGATGGAGAGGAACCAAATGGACCTTATGGGTCTGTAACTCTGAGAGTGTACAAATGGAACCAAATGGACCCGTTAGGGTCCATTTGGTTCCATTTGTACACTCTCAGTAAAATCAAATGAACATTGATTTTACAATATGAATTGGGGTCCCAGGGATAAAAATGCCATTAAGTGGGGGTCCGTAGCCTAATGCATGTCAAACTGGGTTGAGAATCACTGCTAGAGCCGTAAAAATCTTCTCTTATGGGGAGTCCCTGGCTTATCTTTTCAAATGGGGGTCCGCGGGCTAGTAATAAGTGTTAATTTGGGGGTCCGTGACATGAAAAAGTTTGAGAACCACTGGCCTAAATGCATAATCACACTGAAGAAGACCTTGAAATTGGTGGCGAGACACATAGAAAGTTCAATTCCTGACTTTTCTTTGTGCAAGTGTAGGAAGCCCCGCCACGAGGCAGGGCATGACTAAATTAGTCGATAATCATTATGTTCCTTATGTAAATGACGAAAGATTTATATGAACTGAAGGGAAACAAGAGTGTACTGAAAAAGACTGGAACAGAGAGACACACACTCGGTTCTCGACAAGGCCATTTTAGACTGAAAGAAATGGAATGCTTAGATCAGGGGTTTTCAACTGATTATGAACCAGCTAGGACCACCACCCTGACTGAGAATCAACCTGGGGACCACTGTTGTGTTGGGAGGGGGGACATGGGCGTGGTGTGGGGGGGAGCTTGAAATTAAATAATGACTGTTAAGGGCTTAATTTAATTTGTTAATTCGAGGTGAATTAAATCAAGCCCTTAACAGTTATTATTTAAGTGAGATATGCTAGTGGTCCAGAGCTATACAAAAAGATTGAGAACCACTGATCTATTCCTTTCCCATGGTTACCCCTACTCTGTTCTCTTAACCTTCCATATTAAACTCATGTAAACTGATTCATTGCAACTTATGTATGAGCGAGCAGACACCTGGGATTGATCATTGGCACATGTCCTAATAACGGTGACTCAACCAGGCAATCCGGTTTCCCTTGAGATTCTAACTGTTTTCTGTAGAAGTTCTTAATTGACATCCGACTTCCCAGTAACTGACAACATTGATGCGTCATTCATCATACATCACCAGGTAATTTACTGCACTGTTTCTCAACTAGTGGTCGATAAAATAAAATACAAATCTTCACTAAATTACATTACTAAATGCATGGTCAGGGACCACCACATGCTATACCTTCACGGACCACCAGTTGAAAACCCATGGCTTAGGTCATTCATGAACCCTGACCAAAAGGTCCCATTCTGTGTGTGTGCGTCATCCTATCCTGTTCAAAATAAGAGGTCAAAATAGGGTGCCATTCAGTAAACATCTGGTATCTGTTGTAGATCCTCTATTTTGTGGGAAACAAACACAATTCAGGGAGTCATTTCTCGTCGTCGTTTCTAAAAGTGTTATCTATCTGATTACATCCATGAGGTAAAGGTTATGTACCTTCAGTAGGAAAGACATTAAATGGATTTTGTTTCCCCAGCACTATGATGTCAATGATGTAATTCAGTATGAAGTGATCTCAGCAGCGGTGGAGTAACTTAAGTACATTTACTCAAATACATGTTGTGTGAGACACACACACACACACACACACACACACACACACACACACACACACACACACACACACACACACACACACACACACACACACACACACACACACACACAGATGATGATAGTGTTAAAACGGATCTCAGGTAATCAGGCCGTTTGTTCCAGAGAGGAGGAGTGTTTTATTATACTGTAGTACAATCAGGAGACAGGTGTGTTATGATATGAGAGGTCTGATTGATTTATACTATTATTTAGGTCATTGGTTCTCAAAGTGGGGTTCAGGGACCACCAGGGGGTCCCCAGCTAAATTTGTTAATACAGCAACACAACTAATTTAACCACTTTAACTATATTTTATACTTTGGCTATTCAAAAATAGCAGATATACAAGCTCATAGCGTACTTGCACCTAAATAATAAAATGTGTGCTATGAGCTTGTAGATCTGCAATCTTTGGGGGAAAATGTGTGCAATTTTAATCTTTGAATACAGTATATATATATCTTTTATTGTTTTAGAGCTACTATAGCTACTATAGGGGGTCCGCCAAATCTTTGTGTGATAGGATTTCGTTTTTTTACATTAACCACTTGAACCCTAAAATTCCTTTTCTGAGGGGAACATTAGCCAAAAATAGCAGATCTACAAGCTCTCAACGCCTCGCAGCGCGAGGCGTTGAGAGCTTGTACATCGGCTATTTTTGGCAAAGAGGCTATAGGTGTAGAGGGGAAAAAATAGCAAAAAATATACACAATTGTATACAATATAGAGTAGGGGGTCCCTGCTTCATCTCTCTCTCAGCTAGGGGGGCCTTGGCCTGAAAACGTTGAAGACCCCTGGTCAAATACATATCAAGTTTGAGAACCACTGATTTAGGCAGTGAGCAGGTCAGAGATATTCAGGAGCAACATTATTAAGAGCCTCATAAACACTAAAAGTAGCACTAGTATGAAGTCAATTCTGTAATTATTTGACAGCTTTAGTTACTAGTTACATTGCATAGATTACATTGGTACTGTAAGTATATTTTGATGCCAATAATTTATTTATTCATCTTTTATTAAAACTTTTACTCAAGTTTGAACACAGGCCTTTTACTTGTAACAGAGTATTTCTATAATGTGGTATTGCTATTTTTTACTTAAGTAAAAGAGTATTTCCTCTACCTTGGATCAGCTGTTCTTGTGCCATCTGGCTGCAGCATTCTGAATGACCTGTAATACAGAACTGGTCTGGACAGATGCTTCAGTAAGTGCAACGTAGCCTACCTAAATTAACATGTACAACAGTGACTCCTTGTGGATACTTGGGCTGACTGCTGAACATAATGCCAGAACTATAACATTGACTCAACATTTGACCTATTGTGCCAGCCAGGCCAGCTGAACAACAAACAAAAACAATTTCATGAAAAGGTATACAACTGCCATGCATGTAATTCAAAGTCAGTGTGGGCCTATAGTCGTGAAATGCCATGCGTGGACCTTTTGCGACACACAGTGGCAATGAGCGTGTGCAACACTATTTTGGGCTGAATTTCTGGGCTACCACAAAATATTTGAATATATATATATTTTTATGCAAACATTTTTAACTCAAATCTTTGCTTCTGGGGGGTCCCTGGAACAAAATGGGGGTCCGCGGCCAAATACGTATCATTTTGGGGGTCCTTGGCATGAAAAAGTTTGAGAAACACTGCTTTAAGTGGTTAGAAACCACCTGTAATGGTTCATTGTTTACCTGGCTGGTATCCTAGTTTCTTTGAACGCACTACACTGTTGTCTCTGCACTCTATTGTGACATCAAAACACGGCGACTTTTGATGCTTTTGTGTGACGCAGTAGTATGATCAAGTAGGGTGTTCATTTACGAAGAAAAAAACACAAGTTAGAATATGGAGATCAGATAAGTGGGGTCTGCCCCACAGCAACGATATGCGAGTTTAATCAGTCCGAGTCTGTCCTCTGGTAGAGCTTCATGACGTTGGTGTCATGGAACTTCTTCCACGTCTTCATCTCCATGATGTAGTCATGGTTTGCGTAGAAGACCACGTTGGTCTTCTTATGTTCCATGTAGTAGGTGGAGTATTTACTGTAGTCCTCTGTCATGAAGCCATATGCGTCCACCTGGCAGTGAGAGAGGGAGAGAGAGAGAGGGGGAGAGAGAACATAGAGAAAGAGAGTTGGTTGAATGCATTGACTGCAAATTTATGGGTTTAAATATGTAAAATTGCATTGATTGCACATGTATTAGAGTCTGGTTTCTGATGTATATTTGTCTAATGTATTGTTGCTGTGTTGTCGTTTGTTATGATGTTTAGTGTTTTTTGTTCAAGAGGCCCACAATGGAAATAAGCCCTCTGGCTTTATTGTGTTTTCATCCTCGGTGACATACAGTCAGTCATCCTCGGTCGACTGTATGTCGGGAAGTGCTTTTGTGCCCTTTTTTTATGTCACCAAATAAAATCAATCAATGAACACAGGGAGAGATCACACTTCGTCGGGTGGAAACCTTGTATGTCCAAAACTGTTACTTTTCAGGAGATGTTGCTTGTTAATACTTTTCGTTTGTTCAATCCTATAATATAATTGCCTAGAGGGTCAACGGGGCCCCGTGTGGCCCCGTGAGGCCCCGCCAGGTACCCTGGCTGCCACAGGCGTGCTGTCGCTCTGATGATCCACACCAAACTTGGCCCCTGGGGGTGCCTCATTTGTGCAACATACATACTACTGTAGGATCTTTATTTATAAAACCCCACAGACACACCTTCGCTATGTTTGTGTGGCACTGTATTATGACGAATTAGGTCATTCATTTACAAAAAAAAAACATGAAAAGCTGAAATACATATGAGGTTTCTGCCCAACAACAACGATATGCAAAAATAATGTACAGAAGGTATGCGTTATCCTACCACGTCACAGGTGTGCAAAGCTAGAAATAAAGTGAACGCCCCATTGGAGGGTCTGACCACCGACCAGTACGTCCCGTTGAGAGATGAAGACTTCAAGAACCTTTGGAGGAACACACATATCACAAGGTGTTAAGAAAAGTGTTTTTGTATTTTGTGAGGTAGAGTGATGGCAGAAGGGAAAGATATGCCGGTTTATTCAGGTTAAATATAACAAATAAAGAATTATACATACAGATAATGTGATATAGCAGGTATATACAGTACACGATGTTTAGAACGTCAGTATTATGCAGGTGTGTCCATGTTCTTTTAGACATACTGTACATTGGCATCATATACATGTTTGTATAGAAAGATTTGCATCATACTGTATGTACAGTAGGTGTGTATATCGTATGTGTGAACACATATGTGTGTGTTCTGTGTGCATAACATGCTGCCATGAGGCTGGGCTAAAACAGCAGCAGCAGGTGCACACACACAGATATACACACAGTAGTACTGCAAGTGACAGACAACAGTAATATGGAATGAAAACTAATTACAAAAGGTTTTAATACACAGGTGAAGAAAAAGGACAGTACTTTTCTATTTTAAAACAAAATGCCAGAGGGAAATAAATATTATGATTTTTTTCTACATACTGTA